>NC_053492.1:104184471-104526296 GCF_905171775.1 Rana temporaria
CCGTGCCCCCATAGCAAGCCGATTGCTGTGGGCACTAAACAGGAGGGAGGGGCAGGAGCTCCGACCAGGAACCCGGGAGGAGGATCTGGGCTGCTCTGTACAAACCAACTGCACAGAGCAGGTAACTATAACATGTTTTTTTTTTTTCTTCCTTTAAAAATAACAAACAGAAGACTTTAGTATCACTTTAAATCCATTATCGCAAAAGTTCACTTGAAAACCAAGTAGAATTGTCAGTCTGGCTACATAATAGCCCTGTTTCACAAGGGTAACAAGAATCAGCTGCTCTCAAATCTGATAGGGAAAAATACCAACAGTCCTGACAGATTACCAAGGGGGGAAACAAACTGTCTATTTTACAAATTGGTGCATATTTGTACAATATATAGACTACTCAGGATCACTAGCAGTCACTGTCCTCACATACTAGCAATGACTAGAGTTTTCAGTTAAGAAAAATGATTCACACCATGAAGATTTCAGCATAAATATATGTAGAGTGCTCCTTGTGACATTCTCTATTTTATCACAGTGAATGCAGTAAGTGTTGTGCAGCAAACACACTTAGAAGAATAGATTTGATTTCTTTCATGACTTGATTTCTATCACTATCAGTTACATTTGCAGGTTAAAAACCTTGCAAGGAAAAGCACAAAAAAAAAAAAACACATTTAAATGCTTACTTGCAGTATTATTCCGTTCCACGATTTATTATTATTATTTTTACTTGCAATGTGCCTTTGAACTTACCAGAAAATGTGACTACTTTAGCTTAGTCCATTCCTTAACACAAATCCATCCCTCCCTGCAGTCCATAGCCCTCTGTCTTCTAACATCCCATCCATAATAGTGGTGCCTAGCAACAATCTCAGAGGGCATTTAACATGCATTAAACAAGTTAAAGCCACATATAATCTATTGAAAGATTTTTGTTGAAATGAGTAGTCTATTGACCAGGTCTCTTTAAAACTGTGTGCCAAGCTTGTTACAAACAATTTGTCAGTTACATCTTTATTCTAGAACTCACTCGATCATGAAGTGTCCAGCCCACATACTTTAGGTAGCTGTCATTGAGGAAAGCGTCGCTATACATTTTCATCCACACTCCTATTTCCTCAATGCAGATTGCTCGGATCTCAGCAATGGCGTCTCTGAAGAAAGATAAATTTGCAAGGAAAAAACTTGATAAAAAAATGAAAACAAAAAAGTGCATCTAACCAGCATACAGGTCTTTAAAGCTCCTATTGTGGGAGATACATATTGGCTTTTATTTCTTGATGCTTCCTGCAAAAGGTAGTTCTGCTTGTCATCAGACAAGAAACAAGCACACAGTAAATAAAAGTCATGAAGTTAAAGTTTCTCATCTCTTTAGTTGCTCTGAGGCAGTGATTAAATATTTCTCTCATGACAGAGGTACTTTAATGCAATCATACTATCACATTTAACAATGAATTACCTGTATCTGTGAACGAAGATGCCCTTGAAAATGGAATTCATCATATTTTCTATTTCATCCTGGTTTTCCTGAAGCTGTTAAATAAGAGTTTTTAACATGTAAAATAACCTTAAAGTAAAAATGGCCTAGTACAAATAAAACAAATAACCTTGGTCAGGGAGAAGTGCAAAATAGAATTTTGTACTCCACATAGTTACATAGTAGGTGAGGTTGAAAAAAAGACACACGTCCATCAAGTCCAACCTGTGTGATTATATGTCAGTATTACTTTGTATATCCCTGTATGTTGTGGTCGTTCAGGTGCTTATCCAATAGTTTCTTGAACCATCAATGCCCCCTCGCTGAGACCACTGCCTGTGGAAGGGAATTCAACATCCTTGCTTCTCTTACAGTAAAGAACCCTCTACGTAGTTTACGGTTAAACCTCTTTTCTTCTAATTTTAATGAGTGGCCACATGTCTTGTTAAACTCCCTTCTGCAAAAAAGTTATCCTTTCCCTTCCCCCCACTCTCACTGATGGAGTTCTTCCCCCGGCAGCTAGGAGAGTGCCCCAGCTCCAGCAGTGCTGGTCCCTGACTGGTTTTACCAATGTCACTCAATGGAGCGTACTTATTGGGATGCTCCAGCCCTGGATCGGCCTCCCTGGCACTTACCCCTCTACCATTCCTGACTGTCACCTATTCGCTCTTTCCTAGTGCCTGCACCTTTGTCTCCACCCGCCTCTGTGCTGGCCCCAGCGGTGTACGTTCCTGGCTCTCCTTTACTATGGAGAGACAGTTGCTTCCCCAGATTCAGAACCTGGGCTTCCAGGGAAAGAATGTGCTTACATATTGCTCATCAGTATTCGCCCTCAATCGGATGATCAAGGAACGCATGAATGCAGCAAGATATACACAGAGTCACATCTCCACACCCGCCGGGCATTACACTTACTAATTTAATGAGGATTGTGGAGTATACCCTGTCCAAATTACCCAACAACTAGCTTCCTGACACCAATACTCAACATAAGACATTTTTTGGAACCTACTACTACCTACAGAAGGTTTAAACAGAATAACCCCTCCACTATCAGCAAGTCCAAGTTTTGTAGCAAAACAGCGCTGAGAGCATGATCAGAAATAGAGGGGCAGAACCTGTGCACTCCAATGGAAGACTTTCAAAGGGACTCCAACTGAGAGGTGAGCAGCAAACAAACATGTGCTAACAGACCTAATAAAAACAAAAACCAGGGACCACTGGCAACTCCAAGTCTATCTAAGCTGGCACAAGAGAAGGCCTAAATATCTATCTGGCAGAACTTAGAAAACACATGAACAGAGCACCAAGTGGCAGCCTTGAAAATCTGGGAAACTGTACCATGTTGCCAAAAAGCCCAAGAGGCACTCACAGATCTAGTAGAGTACCTGTACTCTGGCAGAATAGGATGAAACCTGATCCTTGAGATCAGAGGCTTTAACAATGGTCTGTTTGAGCTTTCAATAATAGGTGGACCAAGAAGTCAATCTTGGAGGTCGAGACCTCAGTAAAGTGTAATCACTGAGAATAGGCCTACAAAATGGAAAAGCCTTAGAGAATTGGTGCTATGGGAAGAGGATACAAAAATTCCCATGAGGAAAATTGATTTTTTTAGTGGGAATATCTCCCAAGGGCAACTCCTCACTAGAAGATGAATGGGGGTCCCAGGATGTGGGGTTCAGGAAACCCAGGGAAGAAACACAGCTAAGTAGCACAGGAGACATGGTGAGGGGCAGCTGAAGGACATGCCATCCCAAAGAAATCAGCTTGTGAGCTAAAAGTAGTATCCTGAGCAACCAAATGCCATGAGGGCACAAATCCTGAGGATCCATCAGGATGTGCAAATAGGACCTCCCTGGTGAAGGGAGGCAATAACAGTCCTGGCGGATTCTGAGCTTGAATGAGACATTCAGAGATTTGAGATCTAAAATAGGGCAAATACCCTCTTTGGGATTGGGAACCGCAAACAAGTTGGATTAAAACCTTTGAAGCGTTTATTCCACAGGAACTGGGGCAATGATACAATGATCCAGAAGACCTGCTAGTGCTACGTGGAGATCCGCTAATCTGTGCAGACACAGGTAGGTTGGGAGCGAACTGAAGATTGGCCTGTGAGCAAAACTCTAGCAAGCAGCACACTGGAAACCATTTCCTGCACAAAGCATCTGAGGTGCAGGCTGTCTAAGCATCCAAAAATAAGACATCCTCCAAGGAAACTAGCAAAACACTGAAGCATGCTAGTATGACAAGTTATCCTTGATTGGCCTACAATTTAATTTGTTTGCCAGTGTCCAAACTTCCTGTAGGTAGCAGCATAACTCCTGGAGAAGTACATTTTTCCATTGATTGTGGCTCACCAACGTACAAGAATGCCTCCAAAACAAGATTAAGGCTATAAGGATATTTTTACCTTAAAGTGACTGTAAACCCTTTACAAGCACTTTATACTACAGGTAAGCCTATATTAAGGCTTACCTGTAGCTACCCAGGATATCTCCTAAACTTGCACGTTTAGGAGATATCCCCTAATCGGCACATGCGCACTGGGGCAAACGGAAGCAATGACACCCATGTGCCATCGCGTCAGTCCGTGTACCGTTACCGGCGACTCCTGCATGCATGCGTTGGTGTGACATCGTGGCTCCGGCCAATCACAGCACTGGAGCCGCGATACCCAGAAATAAGCGCCGGGAGAGATGTCGGCAGCTGGGGCTTCGATCTGAGGTAATACATAATGAGCTAGTATGCTATGCATACCAGCTCATTATGCCGGTCTTGCAGGTTTTTTTTTCTCATTGTTTTTATTTGGGTTTACAACCACATTAAAGCGTTTGTCACCCAAACAAAAAAAAACAAGATCATGTTTCTTTAAGGCATGAACAGCAGCACAGTGCTTGTGCAGTGCAATTCTTCTCTTCCCAACTGGTAAAAACCTGGTTGATCCTGAAAGTTTGTGAGTCCCCTGCCTCTGCTGACCACGATAATCATTGCTGCTGAGCCTTGATTACCTTGGTCAGTATACACGCCTCTATCGTTCGCAGCTCTGGTCTATCCTGTGACAGTCTGTCTCCCCTCCCTGTAAGCATGAAAGCGTTTCCTCCCCGCCCCTCCACCTCTATTGCGCTGCATAATGCAGCATATATCAGTATCACATGCAGATATGTAGCCATTAACAAAACCAAGCGTTTGTTAGAAAAGAAAGGGCAAAATAGTTTGACACCGTGATTCCCTGAGCTGGCCAGCCCAGATCTATGGGGAGAAGCAGAAGGGGCGGATATTCCCCTCTGCTGGCCGGCTGATGTCACAGGGGAATCTCAGCCCCTCCTGCTTCTCTCAGTATATCGAGACTGACCAGTACAGGGGGATCACATGACCGCACAGCTACATTGTCAGAAACTGTATTAAGCCTTTTAATTTCTAACACATACAGTTTTGTTAATGGCAGCATATCTGCATTAGATACATGTAAAGTCACAGTGACTTTACTAACACTTTAAAGTGGTTGTAAACCCTTACAGTCCACTTTGACCTACAGGTAAGCCTAGATTAAGGCTTGCTTGTAGGTGCAAGAAATATCTTTTTAACCTGCACGGTTAAGGAGATATTTGCAAGAAAGACAGCACTGATGTCTACAGCGCATGTGCACTTATTGTACCGCTAGTGAAGGCGATCATGCCGTCACTGCCTGCTTGCACGCGAATGCGCGGGAGTGACGTCATTGCTGCTTCGGCCAGTCACAGCGCCGGAGCAGCGATATCCCAGAAGTCACTCCGGGTACCATGGCGGCGGTGTCCGTGGACCGATGTGGGGGCTTTGTCGTCATACTAGCTCATTATGCCTTTGTCTTTCAGGTTTTTTTTTTTTTTTCAAGAGAGGGTTTACTTCCTCTTTAACCTAATGCTAAAGGAATGCCATTGCAAAAAAAGTTACCATTGGTCGTTGCTCACTAGTCCTGTATACAGTATGCCACAGCCAAAAAACTTGGAATAGTCAGTCTCATACGGGGGCGAACACAAGTCATCTATAGCCAAGTACTCGCGTTACATGTTATAGTTTGTCATTACCTACAAGTGTTTGTGTGATTTTTTCCCCCCCTCGAGATGTGCCAAAACATAATCACATTATCACGATAAAACAAGCCAGTTTGAAGTCTGTGTACGTCAACAGATAAAAAAAGAAGTTTCCGTTGTATGTACTTCCACTCCTTGTGCATGCAAAACTAAACTAGCTACTGAAAACAAACAAAAGCATTCAGTGACCTGCTGTATTCCAATCAGAAATTTCACTCAGTTTACATTTATCTGAGCTCTGTGTATTACCATGCAGAGTAAGAAAACTATACAAGGGCAACTTCAGGGGAAGTAGATATGTACCTCCTAAAACCTGTGCTGCAATAACTTTTTTCCAGCTTCCTTCATCACTGATCACTTCATCATTCAAACACTCAAGGTAGGTTTACATATAATAGGCGTTTGGAAGAAATGTAGTCATGTATTTTTCTTTTGTGTAGGAGAAAGGAAGGATGATATTTCATCATCACCAGTGAGTGTGTTCTAGAATGATCAGATTTCAGGAAAATGAGGCTGGGTGGACTGGCACCATACAACGTTTGGGTGAAAACCTGAACTACTCAGCAGGTAGAGTATGCATCTCATTATTTAAATTCCATTTTAGCTGGAATATACATTTAATAAGCTTAAGATTGTGTCACATGATTGGTGAAAAAGGTCCTGCATCGTTTGCAAATGTGTACCAATGCAAAGTTCAATAGAGGAAGCAATAAAGCATAACAAATACAATTTATAGCTTTTTTTTCACCATTTTTTTGCCTTGACTGGCCACCCTTGGTTAAACACAGCAGGGAGAAAAACAAAAATGTTTCTGTTAACTGACATGCTACTCTAATTTTACCTGCCTACTTTAGGCCAATGTACTGTGCAGGGCAACCAAAGCTTTGAATGAATAGGGGCTCATTTACACTTGCTATTGGGGGCGATAAAACCCCACAGTTGAGCCGCATTTTTGTCATCCCTCAACTGTTCCCCTATTTTCTGCAGAGACAGTTGCAGGGGTGTACACGGGCAGTAGGCAGGATACTTCGCTTTAAAGCAGGAATTGTATTTCGGGCGTGCTGCATGGAGCTGCGCTGGAACCGCCCTGCAATGTAAGCGATTGTCCTGTATTTAGGAAGTTAAAACTGGCAGTGGGGTGGCAATACAACGTCTCCTCACTACATGTCAAATGCTCTTCAAAGAGAAAAGCAGGTATATGCACATGTTCTGGACCTGATTGGTGATTGATATTGTAAATTCCCATCTGGACCTTCCGGTCAACCCGGAGTTGCTGCCATTAGGGGTGAACGATGATGATCAAAGGCCTAGATGTACCAAACTGTTAATCTTTTACTTGTTGTACTACACTAAGAGAGGTTGTCTTTAAGTGGAATTGCCAGTCTCCTCCTCCACCCCCCCCCCCCCCCCATTGTCTTGTGGTAAAACGCTATAAATGTGGCACTTATGTATAAAATGACATACATCAGCAAAAATTGCCCTAAAAATTTGACAGGGTGTGGCTGCCATGGACGGCATAAGGAAGGATGGTCTTTGTTCCTCCATCTGTGCGGTGCATGTTTGAGCCCCTCTTGTCACACTTCCTATAGGATACTGTAAATGAGTGTTGATGCCCACCATGGGGTATTTGCAATTACTATTTATCTTGAAGGCTAGCTATGGGATCTATGCTTGTTTCCTCCTAGGTCTGTATCAAGTCACTTTGTTATTTTACATGTGGATTTTTATGTGTACCATGGTTTTCCAATAAAAAATGTATTTATTGTTTTAAACAGAGAGCAAAGCAGGTGTAAACAAGACCAAAGTGTGCAGATAAGGCATACCTCTTTTCGTTTTTGTAGAAGCAGCTCAAGCCTCTCGTTTGCTCTTTTGCCAATCATTTTGTTCCGCTCTGCTTCGTACTGCCGCTGAGTGTTATCCTGGTGAATACTCAAGTTAAGGGCAACATTCACTAGTGCGGTCATCAACTTCATTGCTGCAATTTTAGGAAGAAAAACAGTCTTATTTTTATTCCCAGAATTAAAAATTGATGAAGTAGCAATTAAAAGTTTAACATTTCCAGAAAGACTGTGTAACGCAACTGCATGTAAAACACATAAAAATGTATTGTAACAAATTAAAAAATAAGTAGAGAGTAAAGAGGCTCTAAATAATTTATAAAACACTATCCGAGCTATAGAAAGCATTCCTTGCAGAATGTCTGCTTTTTTTTCGAAGGATGAAATATATAGCACCAGTCATCCAACATAATTGGCCTCCTGCTTCCACTGAAGGACACCTCTAGTGCTCTTCGGGCTTCAACTTGTTCAACAAGTTTAAGGTATGGAAAGAGATCCATATTTGTAGATTACTGTTCTAATCATATATGTACATGTAGATAGTATTTTTTAACCACTTAAGACCCAGACCATTACGCAGGTAAAGGACCTGGCCAGTTTTTGCGATTCGTGCAATGTGGCTCCCAAACAAAATCTGCGTCCTTTTTTCCCCACAAATAGAGCTTTCTTTTGATGGTATTTGATCACCTCTGCGGTTTTTATTTTTTGCACTATAAACAAAAATAGAGCGACAATTTTGAACAAAAATCAATATTTTTTACTTTTTGCTATAAAACCCCCAAAAAAGATATAAAAAAAAAAAAATTCTCAGTTTAGGCGGATACGTATTCTACATATTTTTGGTAAAAAAAAAAAAAAAAATTGCAATAAGCGTTTAACGATTGGTTTGCGCAAAATTTATAGCGTTTACAAAATAGGGGATAGTTTTATGGCATTTTTATAAACATTTTATTTATTTTTTACTACTAATGGCGGCGATCAGCGATTTTCTTCGTGACTGCGGCATTATGGTGGACACATCGGACAATTTTGGAACCATTGTCATTTTCACAGCAAAAAGTGCTATAAAAATGCATTGTTTACTGTGAAAATGACAATTGTAGTTTAGGAGTTAACCACTAGGGCGCTGTAGGGGTTATGTGTGACATCATATGTGTTTCTAACTGTAGGGGGGCCGGGGCTGGACGTGTGACGTCACTGATCGCCTTTCCCTATATCAGGGAACAGACGATCAGTGACATTGCCACTGTGAAGAACGGGGAAGGTGTGTTTACACACACACACACACCTCTCCCAGTTCTTCAGCTCCTGTGACCGATCGCGGGGCACCGGCGGCGATCAGGTCACGGAGCTTTGGACTGGGACGCGCGCGAGCCACGGCTAGGCACTTAAATGTGACGTACTATGCCTGTGCCCAGCCGTGCCATTCTGCCGACGCAAATGTGCAGGAGGCGGTCCTTAAATGTTTAAAGAACATATGAAGGCTTTGATTTCTGCTTTACAGCGCTGCAGAAGTCTGTGATTGAATTAAAAACTCACCCTCTATGAGGCTGATATTTTATATCCAGTGTTACACCCACTGTAATGGGTAACCTCTTTACCTCTAGTGGTTTATCCAATACAATATCTACTTTTAATATAATAAAAATCAGAAAAAGCAGGCATGTAAAAAATAGTAAAAATCACTTAAAATGTATGATCACTTAAGATACACACTCTAATATAAGTTTCCTTTCAGGTACTTTAACTTAAAGCGGAGTCCCGGCCACAATTTCACTCTTTATATATAAATACCCCTGTAATACACAAGCTTAATGTATTCTAGTAAAGTTAGTCTGTAAACTAAGGTCCGTTTTGTTAGGTTGTTACAGCATTTAGACACTTTATAAAATAGAAATTGACTGGGGCCATCTTAAGTGTGGGCATCATGAAGCCAGACTGTATGACTTCCTGGATTTCAGCCTTGCAGATCTCGCACATGCTCAGTGCTGCACAAGCAGTGTAATAGGTTTCAGATCAGGTTTCAGCACCTGTACTGTCCAAGTCACATGATTGTTCGAGACTGGGGAGTGCACAGACTCCTGGAAAGTTACACCCTCTACATTCCCAGCAGTCTGTGCGGTGTAGGTTAGGAAGCTTAAGCACCTAGGTGCAGGAAGAGGGAAGATTAACTATTCTGCCTAGCAACAACACTTTGAAGGCATCTAAAAAAAAAAAAAAAAAATCTTAAAGGACTAATGACATTTTTTTTTAAAACTACTGATGTAATGTTATATTTATGGGTGGAACTCCACTTTAATGAAAAGGAAAATGGAAGCATCATACTCATATTCTTAAATTAATGTATTTATTGTAAGCAAAAAACAGCAAATATTGTCAAATTAAAACATCAATATTTTATACAATGTCATGTCTAGCAAGTAGTTAAACAATCCTGCATATTTGTTAATTTACTACAGAACACCACCTCCGAATTATGGCGATACTAATATACTATGAAAAGTACACACATTACAAATATTACACAAACTACTCTGCCAATATGGGATTTTTGTACTCGCCCTAAAATCCTTTTCTTGGGAGTCCATTGAGGGAGACCGAAAACTTTCAGCTTTGGGTTATACTGTCACCCAAGTAGGACTGGACACCAGAAAACAAAAAACTACAGGCTGGCCAAGGATAATCTCTTCTACTACTAGCAAGACACTTTTTTTTAGCAAAACAGTAGCGAGAGCATGATCATAAACAGAGGGCTAAGATTTATGCCTCTTCAATGGAGGAGGAAAAAGATTTTATGGTACAAAAATCTTTTTTTTCTTGTCCATTAAGGGACACAGGAATATTTCACATTCAGGGATCCTGAGGGATAGGCAGAACCAGGTGACAGTCTCATAAGTATGGTAATATGGCACACCTCTGGTGGGGATGCCCCAAGGTTAAGAGGTATTGGGAAAAAATATTGGTCTGCGTGGAAGAGATCACGAAGAAAAAGATCAAGATGGACCCATGGGTCGTCCTATTTCATGGGGGGGAAGAAGGCATAAAAAGTTATGGGAAAACACTTGTACCACATTTACTCAATGCCGCCAAGAGACTTATCCCAAGGAGGTGGCAAGAGGTGGAGTGCCCCTTAATTTGGGAATGGGTAGATGCGGTTGAAGAAACTTATAAATGGAAGAACTGAAAGAGGGCTTAGAGGGTAACATTTTACAAACCACGAAATGGGATAACTGGAGGACCTTTAAGAAATCATGGAGTTACGCAGAAAATTTAAGAGAAGATACTTAAGACATATTAGCAGAAAATTAGAGCGAATTAGAGGTATAAGAGATTGTTTTTGGTGAGATAGGGGGGAGGGAGGGAGGGGTAGGATAAGGGGGCGAATATGTAACTGTAAACTTTTATGCTTTTTCAAGCAAAAGGAGATATAATTAACAATATCCTTTAAAAAAAGGAAAAGGGAAAAAAAAAAAACACAAGAAGAAGCGACACTAATGATGCAAAACCAATATAGAGATGCAATGGGCTGGTACGCAGAACATGAGCATATAACGGTCACTCTATGAGGTTGAGTCTGAAGTGTGACGACAAAAAAAAAAAAAAAGTATGGTAGAGCTTGAGTTAGAAAAGACCAAGAAAGCACTCAGATCTAGCATAGTGCCTTGGTAGGAAAGGGTGGGACCTGATATCCTAGACCTATAGCATGTATGATGGTCTCAAGTATCAGGATGGAAAAATGCTGGTGAAACCTTATCAGGACCATCAGAAATGACAAAAAGCGAATCAGATTTCTAAAAAAAAAAAAAAAAAGCAGTGGTCGACGACAGGCTTTCACAGTCTGAACCACATGCAGTCAGTGAAGGAAAATGTCCTATAGGTTAGCGAGACAGAGAATTAGAAGAAAAGTGCTGTGCTTGAAGTCAAAAGCAGAAACTATTTTAGGCAAGAAGGATGTCCGGGGCTTCAACATAACCTTGTCGCTATGCAAAACCAGAACCCTTTCTTGAAGGAGAAGGCCATCCGTTCAGACAACTACCCTGATGGCTATAAGGAAAACTACCTTATGAGTAAGAGTAGAATGAGGAGTGTCTATAATGAGTTCAAAAAGCAATTTAAGAATAGCAGAGAGAAACAGATTCAGTTCCAATGGAGTCAGAGAAATGAATAGGGTGGTGATCAAAGAGTGAGATGTCAACGTTATGTCCTGCCGTCATCAAGACTGATGCAAGGCCCATAGCCCTGCAATAGATATGGTGAAGCCAAAGACAGTGCCACCTGTCGGGGGAGCCATATCAGGTAAGTAAAAGGGCCCTAGACAAGCAGTTAACCCTTGCATTTTTTGACCATCCCAAAGCAAGGGAACATTTTAAAGTTTCTCAGAGTTGGGCATTAAACAATTACTTCAGTCAGTCACAGGCAGGAGCGGGTGAAGAGCATGGCCCGACAAGGAGACCAGTTCTAGAGAGGACTTTAAATCTCTTATCAGCTGGGTCATTAGTAGTAGTAAATAAGTAGTAGTAAATGCTACCGACTTATTTACATTTTTTTAAATAGGCTGCTGCAGGTTTATGCCATAATGCGCTAGTATGCACCCCATACTAGCACATATGGACAGGACTTGCCTTTTTTATGGAGCTATCCAGAGCCGAGTCGTTACCTCTCCTAGCGCTTCCATCTTCACTCCGTCTTCCTTTTGGGTTTGCTTTCGCCAGTCGTTTGAATGGCCTAGCCATGATGGTGTCCCATGCATGCTGGAATGTGCAATGTGAAGATCTCCTAAACGGCAGTGGTTTATTTAGGTTTTGTGCTGCTCTAGGCCTGACTAAACTCGTGCACTCCCCAATTTAAATATGACAGACCCCTTCCTGTCAAGGTCAAACCATGTCCTGTTTAAGACCCAACCTGTCACCTGTAAACCACACCCCTTCCTCTTTAGACTTCTTTTCCTCTTATAGCTCCACCTCCAGTCTATTGGAATGCAAAATCTGCATGAAGCACAGGTAAATGCAGGTCAGGAGGAGGTCAAGTGCACCTGTCAATGGATTCTGAATGATCACTGAAACATCTCAAACTGATGTCAAAACAAATGAAAGTGCCAAGTGATAACAAAGGCACTTCCAGTGGTGGGGATGCTCATATTCACCTGAAAAAATACCCCAAAATGACATCACATTCAGCCAGCAGATAGGGTTGGGCTAACTCCATATTTGAGGATTATTGGACATGCAATGCTGATCTGACCACACATTGGGGATGGGGTTCTGCCCAATAATGGTGGTTATATAAAATTCAGAAACAAGTTTCATAGTCAAAGATAACCCCAACATATATTTTTGCTGCCCCCTTGCAAAGTGCCGCCCTAGGTCAAGATACAGCATTGCTAAATGGTGCAGGTTTAGGACATATTTATGATACCCACAGACAGGTATAGAAATCTTATAAGTACAAGTTTTAAGTTCTAGTTTACCACCACTTTAAAGGCAAATGCATTCTCTACCAATATGATAATCACTTTGTTCATGCAGGACACAGTGGGGGCAGACCACTATTGTACCAAATCCTTCTAAAACCGGTACAAAACTAAGGATTCCTGACTGAAGACATTGGCTGCAGGAGAAATGCTGAAAGCAGCCCCAAAGTCGATTGAGTGTGAACTGGGCACACACCTGTCAGAGGTACTGAAAAAAAAAAAAAAAAATTGTGTATGTATATATATATATATATATATATATATATATATATATATATATATATATATATATATATATATATATATATATATATATAATCTCCCCCCCCTTTTCCTCAAAACCCAGAATGTTCCATACATTCATATTCCACTCGAGGTGAAATACAAACAGATGAAAAACCCCAGTGTCTTCTGCACTGTTGGTCTGAATGCCAATAAATCTTTTTGTAAAAGAAAAACCCCAGTGTCATTTATGGATAGCTGCAGTGATAAACTTAGTTGTAAATGAAGGAAGATAGGATATAAAATACACAGACTGTGAAACCAGTGGAAATTGCAGGGGTTGTCTGTTCTTCTGTCACCCTTATTAGCCATAATGTCACATTAAAATAAAGTGCAATATAAAAAAAATAAAAAAAATGTAAAATAACTTTGCAATGATTTACAATAAACCCATATTTTTTGGTCTAAGGTCTGTTCTAAAAAAGAAATTTTCTGCAAGATAACAAAAATAACGTTTTTCCTTAAAAAATATATTAAAAAATGTATTTCTGAATAAATAGGTTCAAAGCAGCAAAGTAAAATTCACTCTGGTGCATAGATGGTGTAACAGGTGGGAGAGCTGAAGTAGTTAAATGCATTAAAATCTACAATATCGAAGTTCTAAAGTTTACCAGTGTGGGGCAGTAGTATAAAGATATTCATAGCTATAATCTGCCCCTGACACAGAGCTGACTGAACATGAAAACAAACAGCGATGCAAGGAGGCACTGTAGAATACATTACAGTGGAAAAGCTGCATACTTCGGTATCCCCTTCAAACTCAACAGTAACTTGCATAATAAGCTAGAGTAAAAGTAAAAAAATACAGAACAAGTATTTGCCATTTAAAATAATGGCTGTAGCTTACCCAAAATACTTTAAGTACTGTAAGGAAAAAAGTACTAGGAAAATTATTTATCGCAGGCATGCTTATAGTTTTAAAAAAAACTTTAGCATGCTTAAACATTGGTAAATTAGACGTTGCATCACTCACTTAACGGATACTTTCACCTTATAAAAAAAATAAAAGCACATCTTTTTGCAGATTAAAAAAAAAAAAAAAAGTGCACTTTTTTTTACACTTGGAGCCTAGAAAAAAATGCACCCGCGATCAGCAGATTGCGGGTGCCATGCAGGACCATGGTAGTTCATTGAAACTACAAGCCGAAAAGGACTGACTTGGTCAAAGCCCTACACGGTCTAGATTTTATTTTTTCAAACAGTGAGAGTGGGTGCCCACAGAAGACGTCCGCCCCGATCACTGGGGAGACGGAGAGAGGCTACAGCTGCTGGAACATATTACATGTTCCAAAAGAAGAACTTAAGATTTTTTTTTTTCCTTCTAATTTTTAAAGATGAACTGTAGTCCCAGACAGAACCCACCATCACAATCATAGATTAAGGAATCAAATTCTAACTATTTAGCAGCGATGAACTTTTCGGAAGAGTCTGATACTGTTTACAGAGAAAATTATTCTACTACAAACAGTCGAATTAGAGAACAGCTGCATAAAGTGTGATGAAAGCCGACCACAGACGGATCGACGTTGGACAGGTTCAGCAGGAACCGTCCACATTTTGATCCATCTATGGGCAGGCTGGTTTTACTGAAGTCGATCGATTTCTGTACAACCAGCCCATCTGTTTTATTTTGTGCAAAACTATGACCGCCGGCCATGCGCAATCGCAGGCACAGGGATTTGTGTAAACACACAAACCCCGGATTCTGCCAGGAGAGGAGAGACAGATAGTCTGTTCACACCACCATACAGTAAAACACACTGAGGGAACACATTTAACCCCTTCCCTACCAGTGATATTTACACAGTACTCTGTGCATTGTTTTATAGCACTGATCGCTGTATAGATGTCAATGGTCCCAAAATATGTCAAACTCTCCGCAAACTCTCCGCAGCAGTCCCGATAAAAATCGATGATCACCGCCATTACTAGTATAAAAAAAAAATGTTAATGCCATAAAGATTTATGGCATTAACATTTTTTTTAGATATCCCCTATTTTGTAGATGCTATAACTTTTGCGCAAACTACCAAAATACACCATTTACGTCCATTGTCTGGGTATCACGTCGCATGACCACGCAATGGTCAGTTAAAAACGACGCAGTGCAGTGTCGCAAAAAATGGCCTGTCATTAAGGGGGAAAATCCTTCCAGGGCTGAAGTGGTTAATTTTGACAGTGTGGCAACCCTTCTGCTGTCAGAAAATAGCACTGCAGGAGAGATTCCCACCATCAATACAGTTTACGGGCAATCATGCAATTTGCTTTCCTTCAACCTGTAGTTGAAGTAAAGAAGATTGCATAATCTGTGGCTTACTTTAGTCATACTAATATGAATTCTGTCACTTGGGTTACTGCATTATGAACAAAAATGTGGACCCATTCGCCCCATTCACTAGGAGAAGAAGACGAAGAAAACATGCTGCGGTGCCGAAGAGGCAGATTACGGACTTCCGCATAGCAACAGGTATTTCGGGTGAGTATAATTTTTTTTTTTTTCACTTTTTTTTTATTTAATTTTTTTAGGACTTTTGGCCAAATGTTGTTTTCCTGGGTGGAACTCCGCTTTAACTCTGCCCAAGAAAAATTGTTTTTTTTGTAACATTTATAAATAAAAATACTTTAGACCATAATTTTTTTGAAAATGACAGTTTGCCCACAAGTTTTATAGCAAACATACACAGTTTGTACGTTCCTTTCCCCCATCGTTTCCCACTGTTGGAGCCCTTAGGACCTCCAGTGTAAGTCTAATTTCTCCAAAACAATTATCGAAATTTGCTCAAGGCTGGATTGCTTTCTCAGACCAAGGATTGGCTGCTCAAGAACTGTATTGTGTCAGACACAGTGTGCTTATTTTTCCCCCTTAAAAAGAAAACCTATTTCTGCAGAGTGTTTTTGCTGATCGTCATGATCTATCCCCCCAAACTGCCTCTGAAGGGAAACCTGAAGGGTATTTAAAAATCATCATTAAAATAAAAAACACTAGTTAAAAAAACTATAATAGAGAAGCCAGGATCCCTCTGCCGTTTATAAGCACAGGTAGAATTGCAACAAAAACATTTACCTGCAAGTGTGCTTGTATGCCTGAAAGCTCGGACCTGGGAGTCAGAGAGGCCAGTCAGCAGTGAAATAACAGTGTCCATCATATACTCATCATAGATGATGCTGTATTGGCACTGTCGGATCAGAACACCAATAAACTCACAGAAGTTGCTGCGAAATTTCTTCCAGTGTGGTCCAGGCATTGTTAAAGGATAATCTCCACTATCCTAAAAAAGGAAATTTGTGAAATGAAGGGAAAATAGAAAAGCCAATCAAACAGTACCCATTAAATATTTTAAATTATCAGTTGGGACATGTCAAGTTATAACATTTTCTATTAAGCTCTTATTCTACTTCATTCAATATGTGTTTTGTCTGTGCCTCCGCTGGAGAGATTTCATGTCCTCACAGGAAGTGAGAGAATATAAGCAATGTGAACACATGGCATTAAAGCCAAACTCCAGTCTTTCCTTCAGTACTGCACAATAGTACAGGCTCCTGTCCTGTACTAAAAATGCTTAGTCCGATTCCAAGTATAGTGTGAGCTTTTCAAAGCAATTTCCCTTAGAAGTGGAAGTCAGAGAGAGTTCACCTCATTTGCTACCTGGAATAAATCCATGATCTAGCCCGGGGAAAACATCTGACACTCTAGCTTTGGTAAAACACAAATCCCATCATGCATCTGCTTCTGGGAGTCATGTCTGCCACTATCAGATTCTTGTGACTTGTAGTTTGAGACAGCTAGAGTGCTGAAGGTTGCCCACACCTAAATCGGCCCTTTCCTGACCAGATTTAATGTCCCTGGCCAGCGCCTGTCATTGGATTAAAGTTATTTCAATCATAGAGGCTTAGAATCATATGTGGGGGCGTTATCTAGGGTGGTCCGCCTGGAAACTCCCACTCTTCCAGACTGATACCCACCCATGAAGACAATATCCATTTGCATAACTCCTACAAGGGGCCAGCCTATTGCTTGCATCAGGGCTGAGGGCTCTTGAGCCACACTGAGGCAGCGTGTTGGGATGTTTTCAGAAAGCTATGTACAGCAACTTGCTGGCCCTTCCCACCAGCCACGATCTTCCTGCATTGCACAGAGACCTAGTGATAACATGACTGCATCTAAAAAAGGTAATGAAAACAGAATAGTCTTATTTAAAAAAAATCATTAGCATGTTAATAAGGGGGAAGGGAGTAACCGGAAAAGACAAAATATACACAGATTTAACGACAGCTTTGAAAAACATTAGAGAGGCCCTAATCTGTTTTCCCCTCTAAGATTAAATTGGTTTTGTCTGAAGTTCGGCCAGCTCACAATTTGTAATGAAAACATCTTGGCCATTCTGAAGCACTTTGAATGTGTGTGTATATATATATTACACATACATACCATATACACACACACACACACTGTTTCTGTACATGCCAAATATGCTGCGGAAATCTCAATCCACTGAGTCTGGCTGCAAACATTTTAACTGTGGGCAGCTGAAGCTGCTGTTCACTTCCTGGATTTACAGACACACAAGAGGCACACCTCCGCAGCTCTCATTGGCCCTCTTATAACTCATCCCCCTCCCTTCCTGGCAAACGCTCACCAGAGTAGAGAGAGAACGGTGCAAGACATGAAAGAGGGAGTGGGCTGTAGAAGATATTTACTGTCCAAGTTTTACTATCCAAACTATCCAAGGGCAGAAAATGTAATAGATGGAAAGATGAAAAAATTACTGAAGTTCTGGAGAAGCAAAGATTTGTCTGTAAAATGCATTAGTATGTGGGGCTTCCAACCATTATTGTGAATGTGCCTCTTCAAAGCTACAAATAGAACATTGTATTATAATGAGAGTAATCAAAGTGACACTATCTGGTAGTGTAATTGAAGACCAATTAGAGTGGGGAAGAGCATTTCTGCCAGGACTAAATTTTTCTTTTGAGGCCATTGTGGGAATTTTTCTTCACTTCCTCTTAATTTGACACACCAAAAAGAAACAGGGGTACCTTTATAGCTGCATAGGAAGACATGGATAGCAATAAAAACACTACCTACATCATCACATACCTACTAGTCATCATTTTACCAAATGGGTAAAATCCTCCCCTCAAAAATCCTTTTCTTAGAGAGCATTGAACACAGGAAGTCTTATGCCAATTTCACACTAGCGGACAGTTCAGGTTTTCTGGCAAACCCTTCAGATTTCTGTACGGAGGAGCGGGTGTAAACGGACATGTCTGTCCGTTTACAACCGCCGACATCCAATCTGATAAAAACAGACCGATGGGGATCCATTCTCCATCCATCTGGCAGATCGGTTGGGATGCCAGTCAGGTGTAAATGGACAGGCAGTCTGTTAACATCAGTCTGCCCATAGAGGACAGCAGGCTGTGTCTGCTCTGCATAAGCCGAGTGGACACCGACCAGCCATAAGTCTGCTTAGATTCCTCGCTGAGCAGGCGGACTCCAAAAGAGCCCGCCCAGTCTGGAAGGGGCCTTAGACATTTGGGTTTTATTGCTGCCTACAAGAGCAACAAATAACCCCAGGGAATAACCCTTCTTACTACCAGCAAAGCAGTAACAGCACAATCAAACACAGAGGTGTAGATCCTGTTCCCCTCAATCGACTCCAAGAAAAAGATTTTACAGTGAGTAAAAAAACTTTCCTCTTAAGGCCTTCAAACCAATATATTTATCTGTTATGCTAGTACAAAGAATAAAGCTGAACTGCTGCATATAGGGAAGGAGAGCGGAGGACGTGCAGTAGCTTAAGATACAAGAAAAATGGAACAAAGTTATACATTGTCCTATACTGGACTCTAAAAACCTGTAAAAATATAAGAACCTCTTAAAGTAACATGCATTAAAATGAACTCCAGCAACACTTTTTTGTTCTGGATAAAAAAAAAAGGACGGGTTATTAAGCCTATCAGATTTTTCGTTTTAGCTGTGTCCCCAACTTGCATGCAGTTTTAACTCTTAAATGCTCTATTAAAAGTAATTTTCATTGCTCTGTGTCCCTTCAGTTTTAACCATGTAAAACCTATTTTTTTATTGGCAAGTTTGAAAGTGTGCTGGCGTCCACAAAGAAAGACAATATAAATCTCTCCTCAGTGGGTACAATAACCACTATATAACATGACAGGGGTTCCTATACTATAATTAAAGTACCCCAGCCTCACCTGTTTCTGTCCCACCTGCTGTTGCTTGGTGGTGGAATAAAATGTTCTGTAAATGTTTCCCCGTCCCACTATGTGCCTCAGAATTTGCACTGAAGGGTATTGCAGCTGGCACATTGTGTCTGCAAAAACCACATACTCCAGCAAGTCCCTTTTACTGTCCTGACCTTTAGACACCTCCAGGGCTTGTCAGTCTTCATTTCAGAAAATGTAGGCCCATTGTAAACTCACCATTGACACCAGTCTAGGCCAGCAACACACTTAACTCAAGAGCAGCCACTTTTTCCAGCATGGCCACATTTCTAAGATCTGGATGCTTGGCACTTCAACCAAATTATCCAGATATTGCCTTCAACAAATTGTTGCATAACATTATACCCTGAAAATCAGTTATAACATTTTACTTTTGCTGAAAATTTTAAAATTAAAAAGAAAAAAAAGAGGAGAGTAATGTTAGAAACATATACAATATTCATTATAGGACTGATACTAGAAGTAGTAAAACTGAAGATATTCTAAGGTATATACGGCTGCCATTGCGTCATACCTCATCAAACTCCTCAGTCATTTTCCTGATGATCTCCGCATTCTGCATATTTCGAAACATCTCAATTCTTACAGTACCTGCACAGAACATTTACAAGTGATCAAGTATCATCAAAAGAAACAAGGCAGATGGGTTAACTTTATGTTCATTTATATTTGGGTTATTTCCTGGACTAGGTGTGACTAGAATACCCATACCAATCTTCACAAAGGCTAGCTGTACAAGTCATTTTTATTATACAGACTCCCTGACACTCATCTTTACTTGTAAGAATAAGGAGTATATGACAGCATACATCAAATGCCTATGTGGTTTGATTTGCATGTTGCTCCTATTCTTTTATGACGACACAACACCAATCAGCAGATGTCACGCAGTCCTTAAAGTGGTAGTAAACTCAACATTATGACTTTCCTCCATTAAAATCCTTTATACACCATGTACATGGTGCCGTTTTTTAATTCTAACCTTTGCGGTTCTGTAGAAATCGAGCCAGGTGCAATTACAAAAAGTCACATATGAACATTTGAGGTGATTCACAGCATGCTCTGTGTGCCTACTCCAGGGGATGCCGTGCCCAAGTCATCCACTCTATGTTGCACTGCATTCCCATGAGAGTACGGCCCCATACACAGCTTCCTGAAACACTCCAATGTGCATGCACAAGATTATGGCCATTACTACAAGAAAAGGCAGAAGTTACATACAGGATAAATGCGGAAAACAGAAAACATGGCGTCAGTTTCGCATGAGAAGCATAGAAAAAATAAATAAAAATAAACTGTCTACAACAAAGAAAGAAAAAACAGAGGGAGATAAATATTGAGGTGGAATGGTGTAAAATGTATTTGGCTGTATTGAATTGCAAGAATTGAAGGTTTACTACCACTTTAAAAGGATAAGTTCACCTTTGGCAACATGTTAAATGTAACATGCATATTTAGGGTGTAAAATTAAACATGTTACCAAATAGCATCTGCCTGCATCCCCCTGACCCTCTGCACCCACTGTCACGATTTTAAAGACCCAGTGGTAAGGGGGCTCCATTCACAGTGATCTGTGAATGACTGAACTACAACTACTGTCTGCCACTGTGACAGACAGATTGTAGTTCTCAATGAACTGCGAGGGCGTTGGTAAGCACTTTTGTAGTTAATCTTCCTGCTCTCCAGTAACTTTCTGCCTGAATGTGGGGTACGGGCAGATAGCTATACTGAAAGCATACAGGAGCCTGACATTGCACCTGTGATCTGCTGATGATTGCAGGTGCAATGCTCAGCAGGCTCCAGGTAAAAAAAAAAAAAAAACATTTTGTTAGCTGGAAAAATATGTGCATTTTGTTTCTTTAACCAATTCTGACAAAACATTTGCGGTATGCTTCATTCAGGTGACTCAGAAGCATTGAAGCTGGACACAGCCAGGAAACTAGCAGTCTCAGGCCAGAAGCAGCCCCATTTTTCTCCTATGACATATACATATTGTGCTGAATAATATCTGAAAGTCGGTATGATGATCTTTGAAAGTTCTATTCATGTAAACAAACAGAAGTAATTTTAGGACAACCAAACTCGTAACTGGTGATGATTCAAACAAACTCAATTGAGAACTTCCACACATGGTTATACACCAATTCAAGGTCCTTATCACATTCAGTCATCACCACCTGCCCCTATGGCATAGCTATCTCACTTACCAAATATCTCTATTCTGTCTTTGGTAAGTTGCTGCCTTTTAGTAGCAGGACTGTTCCTGTGAAACTGCCCTAAAGCAAGTTAAATGCTTTACAATAGCTTTGCAAAGTGCCTTATCAATGCTTGTGAGGTTTTTCAGACTAGCTCTTACTAACCAAGACTACCAAGTATTTGTGTGTACATTTTATGGCAATATCTGATCAATCAGGAAAAATAGGTTTGTGCATATTCTTTACATGGGAAGACCAAGTTTAAGCCAACAAGGGAACACCGCTTCAAGTTACCTTTGCATCCTGAACACTGGATGAAGAAATTAATCAAGTCCAGAAGAGCCAAGTCTCTGTCCTGTTTATACGACTCAATCCAGTCATCTACTACAGACTATGAAAGAGATAATAGTTATTTAATAGTCCACAACAAGCATAACAAGCTACATGCACAGCAGTGCACATTTATATCATAAGCCACTCAAACTTTCTCCCAAATAGTGAACTCCCTCAAAACAACCTTCAAATCCCCATATTAAAAAAAAAAAAAAAAAAACGCAAGAATTAAAAAAAAAAAAAAAACAAGCAAATCACATATAAGCAATGGACCCCAAAACTGGGGCCCTTTGCTTGCATTTTACTGGCCCTTGTGGCGAAATTCCTCCCACTGACATTAATAGCAGCATTATTGGGATGCTCTTTTCCCCACTGACACCAACAATGGGACATTATTCCTTCCTCTCCCCGACACTGGCAATGGTGCACTATTCCTCCCCTCTGACCCCAACCATAGCATCTCCATTTCTAGGTAGGACTGTCCAATTACTGTCTGAGCTGTCCAAACATCTCCACCCCTCTTCTCACTATAGGGCATTTTATGTCTCTACCGAGGGAGGAGCTATGGGAAATACTACAGAATGTTTGCCAACATTAAATCAAGATAAAAGTTATTGGATTTATACACAAGTAAAACTTTTACAGGTAAATAATGTGCATAAAACACACATAGAATCTTATGTAAAGATTGTGGTTTAAATGAATGGCCTGACAACAGGATCTATTTAAAGGCACTAAACTGGCTTGGTATATACAAAACAAGATTATTCTATGTGTGCACTGCTTTATGCACAAAGACACACACTGGTAAGTTAACCAATTCACATGTAAAGGAAAACGATGTTCATGAACATAAAAAGAAAACAAGGATGTGCTTCCACACTTCGTTTTCTCTTGGTTGCCATACAAAATACCACTATACCTGATGGGACTACCAATGAAGTCCACCAATGGAGCTTCTTGTGATGGTGTGGCAATTATGCTGCACTGCTGAATTGAGAGCAGCATGGTCACACTCCTTTAAGCTGTATCCTGACTGCAGTACAATTGAATGAATTTTTATTTTAGAATTGTTACTGTCGATTCAGAAGCCTGTAGCTCGTCAATCGGCACCTGGACACACCCAGTTCTGCCCACTGCTATCTGGATTACCAGCACTGCCTCTGTTGCTCAAACCCTCCCACTGCGAGCTGCAGTGTCTGGGAAGAAAGTGTGCAAGGCACAATAGGATTTGACATTGTCAGGAAAGGTCAAGGGAGTTTTTTTGTGAGGGTTGTGCACCACATAGTAACTGGATTAAGGACTTAAGACTCATGTCCGTCTTCACATTTATAACAGTGCTAGGTACACTAAACCATAGGCTTCTTTGAAGAGCAGGAACTGATGTGACTAATCTAAGTTTGTGCTAAAGCAGGGGTCTCAACTTTCTTAACAAAGGGCCAGTTTGCGGTCTTCCAGAATTTAGGGGGGCCGGACTGTGGCAAGTGGGAATAAAAAATGCCTTATCATTGGTTTTAGTGGGAGGAATAGTGCCATATTGCTGGGTATAATATTGCCCCATTGTTATCAGTGGGAGGAATAGCACCCCACCATTGGTAGCAGTGGGAGGAATAGTCATAGGTGTCAGTTGTGGATGGAATAGTGCCCCAAGGGTCGGACAAAGGCAAGCAATGGGTATGTAAAAAATGTTAAAAGGCTAGATGCAAAAAAGAAAACACAACATGTACAGCGATTTTGTGTGCTGCGATTACCTGCATGGCACTCTTTCCCATCTTAACCACTTCAAATAAGGTGACTGGATCGCCCTCGCCATTTTGCTGAGGATGACCATTTGCCCTGCCCCGACCTCTTGCGCCTGGCTCTCCACGGCTCCTCTCACCAGGTGTTTTGCGTGGTTTTTTAATGGCAGACTGCATTAGAGAAAAAAGTATTAAGTGTTAAACTCCAACATACCTGAAGCACACAATATAAAAACGCTATAATATTTTGCTACAAGCCATTAAAGCCGGGCTGAAGTTAAAAGCAGAAATCAATAAACCCACCAAATTCACTGCAACATAATTTCTTTATCTGATAACATTTAATCGAATATTTTTTAATTGCTTGGTAGACAGCAATAAATGAAATTGTGGATGAGCCAAACACGGTTTAAAACAGCAGCTCACTTTATCAGACTATAGATCTCAGGGTTTAGACCCTAGTCACACACATTTTCTGCATGTTTCCTTATGTCCGACTACACGCAAGTTTTTTGCCCCATAGGCAATGCAACCACCTGTAAACACAAAAGATGAACATTTTCACACCTGAGGCTGGGTTCACACTACTACACTACTTTCATCCTACTTTGCTCTGTGTTCAATGTTTCCCTATGAGAGCGTCTTGTAGCGTCCTACACAAGTCGGTCCGACTTTGAAAATGCTCCCTGTACTACTTTTGGTCCTACATTGATCCTACTTCAGGTCCATTGAATATCATTGAAGTCGGACCAAAGTAGTATCCTGTTCATGAAAGTAGGATGGATGTAGGACCAATGTAGGATAAATGTAGGACCAATGTAGCAGAGCAAAGTAGGATGAAAGTAGTGTAGTAGTGTGAACCCAGCCTAAAGGAATTTCCTTCAGAAAAAAAATTAAAAAAATAAATAAAAAAAACTGCTCTCCTCACCTTAGACCTCTAAGGGAATTTTTTTTTAGAAATAACATAAAACTTAGAACACTTACAAAAATACCTTTAAAAAAAAAAAAAAAAAAAAAAAAAATTGAGGAATACACTCTTCTCATATGTAAATGCAGAATTAGTCATATTATTCATCACTTTGGATAGAACGTCACGCTATGTGATAAATAATGCGGCTAAAAATTTATCAGGATAAATGGATTAAAATTGACTATATATTTGACAGAAGGGTATACTTTGTTTTAATTGGATGGCACTGCTTGCCAATGAACACATACTGGTGGTCTTCCAGGACGGCCTCTTTTTCTTTTGCCTTTTACTTCCACCATGTCATCCGTAATATCAGAACTCATTTCACTGGCAACTGCAGACATGTCAGTGTGTACTGGTGCACCGGTGTCATTGGTGGAATCCCTAGAACAGAGTAAGATGATATACATATTTTTAGACAATATTACGCCATGATCAATGTCTGCAAAAGTTAGTTATGCACTTACTGCAACACGGAGAGTTCCGAAGTGATCATCTTGAGTTTCTATGGAGGACAGCAAAGGTTCAATGGAAAGGGTGGTTTAAAGCTTGCTGCAGGCTCTTGTCAGAACTGGATCATCGTTCAACCTAAGAACAAAAGAAAATACAACATGAAGCACTGAATCGCATTAAATATGCCCAGTAAGACAGAATAAAGGCGTATAAGAACTTAAGAACTAAAACCAGTTGCTGTATTTAGATCCCCTTCCCCTCCAACTACTGGACTAACTTCCTAGATTCCAATCCCTAAGGCAGGGTTTGACAAATTTGCTTGGAGTCTAGGAGCCAGCTAAAAAAAGTTAGGAGCCAGAAAACGTGCCGCGTCCCACCAAGCTTGCGCGCAGAAGCGAACACCCCTGGACCCCTTTACATTGCACAGCACCTCTAGACCCCTTTGCATTTTACAGCACCCTGCACCTCCGGACCCCTTTACATTACACAGCACCCTGCACCTCTGGACCCCTTTACATTACACAGCACCCTGCACCTTTGGACCCTACAGTACAGACCCCCGCTAAAGCGCATACCCCCCTACAGTGCACAGACCCCCCCCCCCCCCCCCAACAATACAGACAACCCCATACAGTGAAGACCCCCTACAGCGCACAGACCCCCTAGAGCAGTGATGGTGAACCTTGGCACCCCAGGTGTTTTGTTACTACATTTCCCATGATGCTCAGGCACTCTGCAGTGTAGATGAGCATCATGGGAAATGTAGTTCCAAAACATCTGGGGTGCCGAGGTTCGCCATCACTGCCCTAGAGTGAAGACCCCCCCACAGTACAGTAGAACAGTAGTAGTGGGTTTGCAGGGGGAGGAGTATTGTAAGCTGCATCTGAACCAGTCAGCACACTGGCACCCAGCGCCATGACAGACCCTTCCGACCCACACCCATGTACCTCAGACCACACATGAAGAGAACGAGGTAGTGGCTTTGCAGGGCGAGGGGTAATGCGAGCCGCACCTGAGCCAGTCGGCAGACCTGGGACCCGGCGCCATGATGATCCTATTCTCTCCGTGGTAGCGCGGACTCTTGGCTCTGATCAGTCTCGGCAGCCGCTGTCACAGCCGAGCAGAGAGTGAAGCCGCCTCCCCCTCTAGCATGCACAGCACTGTGTAGACATAACAGAGGAAGGGAGGCGACTTCACTCTCTGCTCGGCGGTGAAAGCCACTGCAGAGACTGATCAGAGCCGTGACCACGGAGAGGAGAGAATGTGATGGTTGCCCCTGGTGTGCAGACTGGCTCGGGTGCAGCACTGTCTTCAGTGGCGGGAGGGGCGCCGCTGGGCTGACACCCTCCCAGTGGGTGTCACCTGTGGTGTCCCGCCCCCCGGTTAGTACGCCACTGCCTCGCTCCAGTCCCCTAGGAAGCATAGGCCGCAAAGCAGCGGCCTCAATTAGCGGCCATCGTGGCACTACGAGATTGCGGGTGGGGGGCATCCGACGCGCACAGGATACCCCAGCTCTGCTGCCCCGGGCGCCAGGTCGATAATACTAGGCGCAACGGCGACCTGGCGCCCGGAATTTGTCGAACCCTGCCCTAAGGACAACATTAAGGCCCCTTTCACGCTGGGGCAAGAGGCGCGGTGGCAGTATAGCGCCGCTAAAAATAGCAGCGATATACCGTCGGAATTGCTGCGGGATTCGACCGCTAGCGGTGCGGTATTAACCCCCGCTAGCAGCCGTAAAAGGGTAAATACCGCCAGAGGCGCATTGCGGGCGGTATTACCGCAGCTTTTCATTGTTTTAAATGAGAAGGAGCGGTATACATACCGCTCCTCTCACCGCTCCAAAGATGCTGCTTGCAGAAGATTTTTTTCTCTGCCAGCGCATCGCCTCAGTGTGAAAGGCTTTCATATTGAGAAGGCTGGGCAGGAGTTTTTCAGGTGGTATTTAGGCGCTAATCTTCGCGTTGTACCGCCTGAAAAACTCCTCAGTGTGAAAGGGGCCTTACAGATTACTGCTCTTTTCTTATATCAGAATGAGTAAATGGTCTTCCCTTGCAGGATATTGGAGCCCTGGCTTAAAGTCTCAACCAGGACCCCGACTTCAAGAAATTTGTTTGTTTTTTTACCTAATATTTGCATGGATTTTATCTTCCAATTTAAAAACCGATATGAAATTCAGCCCTAGATTGTGCGCGTTGTGACTGCATAAAATTAATGCACAAGGTAATTTATTTTGTTAGCCTGCTTGACTATTTGATAACAAAATGAATCAATTAACTTGCCATTAAAATTAAACTGTAAAATTTCACCTTAATCCCGAACCAATTTTTTTTTTTTATTATTGTAGGGGAGTTTATACCTAAATAAAACCATTTCCACTTTGATACAAGCATGTATCAACAACTACTTTCTAACAAATATGATGGTAAATTATTTCACCACTAGGGGCATTGTTCCACTGCCTATTTGATTTAAAAAACACGCAAACCAGTTCACTGGGTTTAAAACTTACTTCAATCAAGCAAGGGAGAAAGGCAAAGAAGAAGGGGGAAATCCTGACTGTAGAAAAACCCATCTAGAATATTCGGGTACACAACCAGGGAATGATGCAGACATGAGTTAAGGAAATATAAAAGGATTAATGAGTGACATCTGCCGAAGTGCAGTCACCTAGGATTCCAAATTACCAGAGATTTGTAACATCAATGGCAATATTATGATGCCTTAAGCACCATTTGTATTAACGTTCTTGAATGTGAGTTTTTAAACATGCAGCCGAGTGCTTTTTAAAAGCACAATATACATGTGTTTTACATGCAATACCTTAGAAATCTATCAAGCAGTTCTAAAGATGCAGTACGTATGGTCAGTCTGACAATACACAAATACAAGACAACCTGCTCTGTGTCAGCCTCAAAGCTGCCAAGTCATTGTAGGGAAACTCGATAAGAAAGGGCGATGCAAATAAACCCTTTTTAATTCCTCTGTAAAGGCTTCCTAGTAAGACAAACCACAACAAAGAGCACGTGGAGAGGAAGAAGCCAGCACAGTGAAGCAGTTAAATTAAAGACTGTTTTAGACGCTGCCACTAGGTGGCTATGTATCATAGATTAATTTAAGTTTACTTTGTTTTAAAAATAAATCCTTAGTTGAACTTTGCAGACATCACAATTGTTCAGGCTTCTCTTTATATTCAGATTGCGTGTGGCTATGGTCTACTGGTACAGATAAGCGCTTGCTTATATACAAAAAAACACATTCTGGATTGAGTGATTCTGCAAACAGCGGATAAACACGTACATCTAGCTGAGCAATATTTCCCATACATTAAATATCATGTCCCCCAAACATATAGCAATTGGGCAACCAAGACATATGTTTGGTAACCACAATACAAGAGATTGTACTCCTTAAAAAAACTGCTAGAAAAATTAATTTTGAATATTATTTTTTTTTAAACTCATTACCTTTTTAATAAGCAAAATGCTGGTAAAATAAATACAGACCAAGTCTATTCTGTTACCAACGACAAGTTCACAGTCCGAATCATTCCACCGGCGTATCAGAAGGAAAACGTTTGTATGCTCCGTCCATTACTTGGGGGATGCTCTGCTGAACTTTGTGAAGTTGAACATAGCCAAAGTAAATGTTTTTTCATTTAGAGCCAGTTCACACCAGATGGAGTTCTGTGCGCATTTTTTCTGCACTAAAAACGCATGCACAGTGTTTTCCATGTATGCCAATGGCTCTACTTCACACCATGCAGTCAGTTTCCGGTCAGGTTCTGGTGCAGAAACTGACCGCATGGTGTGAACTAGAGCCATTGGAATACATGGAAAACACAGTGCATGCATTTTGTGCAGAAAAAAAGCACACGTTACTGAACGGAACAGCGCCTGGTGTGAACTAGCACTTAAAGGTGAATACATTTTGGCAAAGGAAGACTAATGCCGCGTACACACGGTCGTATTTTGTGATGAAATAAAACGTTTTAAAAAACGTCATTTAAAATGATCGTGTGTGGGCAAAACGTCGTTTTTTGTCTTCTGAAAAACGACCAAAAAAAAATTCGAACATGCTTCAATTTTTTATGTCGTTTTTCAAAATGTCGTTTTTTGTGTCATTTAAAATGATCGTGTGTGGGCTAAAACAACGTTTTTAAACCCGCGGAACAGAGTGCCGTCGTACGTGCTGAACGTAACCACGCTTTGCTAGAGCATTTTGAAAAAACGATGGTGTGTAGGCAAAGTCGTTTTTTAAAATGAAGTTTGAAAAACTTATTTTTTTTTCATGAGAAAAAACAACTTGTTTAACAAGACAAAAAACGACCGTGTGTACACGGCATTAGACTTGTCTGTTGAGTGTTGGACTGGCTATTTCTGTACATTAACCACTTGAGATCTGCGCTATGGTCGAAAGACGTCCACAGCGCGGCTCTCAAGTGCCGGGTGGACGTCCATAGACGTCCTGCTGCTGTTGTTCCCTGTGCGCGCCGCGGGGAAACAACGTGCCCGGCACATCGTTCGGGAGCCGATGCGAGTGCCTGGCAGCCGCGATGTCCGCCAGACATTCGCGATCGTCGGTAACACAGCAGGACGTGGAGCTCTGTGTGTAAACACAGAGCTCCACGTGCTGTCAGGGAGAGAGGAGACCGATCTGTGTCCCTTTACATAGGGACACAGCATCGGTCACCCCCCCCAGTCACCCCCCTCCCCCCACACAGTAAGAACACAATGAGGGAATACATTTAACCCCTTCCTCACCCCCTAGTGTTGACCCCTTCACTGCCAGTCACATTTATACAGTAATTAGTGCATTTTTATAGCACTGATCGCTGTATAAATGTGAATGGTCCCAAAATTGTGTCAAAAGTGTCCGATACGTCCGTCGCAATATCGCCGCCATTACTAGTAAAAAAACAAAACAAAAATAAAACAAATAAATCTATCCCCCATTTCGTAGGCACTATAACTTTTGCGCAAACCAGTCGCTTATTGCAATTTTTAATTTTTTTTTACAAAAATACGTCGAAAAATACGTATCGGCCTTAACTGAGAAAAAAAAATCGTTTTTTTTTTAAAAAAAAAATGGGATATTTATATTATAGCAACAAGTAAAAAAAATATATATATTTTTTTAAATTCTCTCTTTTTTTGTTTATAGCGCAAAAAATAAAAACCGCAGAGGTGATCAAATACCACCAAAATAAAGCTCTATTTGTGGGGAAAAAAGGACGCCAATTTTGTTTGGGAGCCACGTCGCACGACCGCGCAATTGTCAGTTAAAGCGACGCAGTGCCGGAAGCTGAAATTTCACCTGGGAACGAAGGGGGTTTATGTGCCCAGTAAGCAAGTGGTTAAACGGACTCTGTAGTAAGGACAAAAGAACCCTATTAGGTCAGTGGTTATATGTAATAGACACCCCCGGGGTCCCTGCAACGTCTGTTCACTGATCTGCCTCCAAATCTTTACATGAAACGGCAGGCAGGTCATTTCATCTTGCTCTACACTGGATATCAGAGCGGTCCGGGGGAAGCCAACATATCAATGCAATAACTCGCACTCAGTGATTGACATTTGGAAAACTCATGCCTCACTAGAAATTCAGAGCTGCCCAACGAACAGTCGAAGATTTTAAAGCTGGCCATACATGCTGCAAACTTCATTCAGGCCTGCTTGCTGAACAAGAGAAACCCATTTTTTCCCCCACAAACTACACTAAGAAGTGTGGATAAAAGAACCTCAGCTGTTGGACTTTTTATTTAGCAGCTGCTGCTGTCAGGGATACCCATCACTCCAGTTATGGCCAACATCTGAGCAGCGCATGGCCAGTTTAGCAGTCCATTCCACTTGTAACCTGCAAGTTACGCGCAGATAAATGCACGTGCGCCGATATGCTGGGTTGTGTTTTACATGCTTTTTTACTCCTCACTTCCTGCAACAGGAAAAGTGTCTGTCATGATAGAGGAGCCACATTTATGCTGGCCTGCTGTTTTTCTGTGCGTTGACACGCGTTACAATTTGTTACACTAAAACAAAAGTAGGACTTGCTCTAATTTTTTCCCACTGCAAACCAACGCAACACAATAGTGTGAACTGCTCCCATATTAAAAAAATAAATAAATGGGCCAACATCTGGTGTGCATGAACCCTAAACCAGATGCTGTAACATGCGTTCATGCAATGCATAAGACACTAGTCTCAGCAACCATTCCATACTGCTCATGTGTAAGTGGATCATACAACATGCATTGTCACCCAATACATTAAGGGACAGAGCAAATTACTAGTCTGAAAAACAATTAACTCTCACACAGGGCAACACAAGTTAGTCTTAGGATTCAGTGTAAACAGGAGGCATGGACATTCTACACAGTACTTACATGCAGATAAAACAGGACCTATGAAAGTTATATGTGCACCACATAGGACACATCTGTGACTGACACCTCCTAAAGCCTAGGGTGCATTTCAAAAACAGATGAGCCTTGTGGGAGATTGGCGCCTGCAGACAATAAGTGTGCCTGCTGCAATACTCTTAGAGTCAGCTCACATCTGTGCATTGTAGGCACATTACTGTTACATTCTATGATATGTGCATTCCCAAAAAAAGGGCATCAGCAGGATTTTTTCTATTTTTGTTTATTACACAACCTAAATGCACAGGTATGAACAGGACCTTAATACAAATTAGTGGGATTTACAGAACTGCAGTTTTTCTTCAAAGCACCAGAACAAAAAAACCTCTGCTTTAAGGATGCTTTTTTTTTTTTAAACATTCATTCATTTAGTTTAGGGCTGGCAGTGCACCCTAAACAAAAAAAATAAAAACCCATACCCATCAACAAATCAATCGCATCTCATCATACATTGAGGTCAGTAAAAATGCGAAATATTGCAAAATGTAGATGTAAATAGACCTTAAAGGATAGAGCTGTACAGGCAGCTATCTCTTGGGGCACCAGAGGGTTTCCAGAAATGAGTCCTTTTTAAACATGCATAAAAATATCCAACATTCCGTATTGACAATATTCCATACTGCAGGCATTGATTCAAACAGGGTATAAAGTTGATCCTAACCATCCTATTTATAAAGCAGTACACACCATGTCCATATGTGTTTTAGTACATTTAGAATGCATGTAAAACACAGGTTGCTAAAAATCTATTGACTGAGTATTTCAAAGGTTGTGTTTGACCTGCTATGGATTGTGCTTCTAGGGATGAAGCATGTCCTATTAGGGTGCATTGGAACTGCATGCAAAGCAGGTTGAATGTAGCCTTTTCCCGTCAAACACTGCATTTGCCATTTGAAGGCAGCATTTATGTTTGCATAGCAAATGTAGCATTTGACAAGAAAACTTATTGACCCGAGTCCTTCAATCAGTAAACAAATAGGCCTCATTCACACCGTTTTACTGCATTCATGCATGAGTTATGCATTATAGCAGCTCATTAATTTGAGTGCTTTGCCCAATACACTAAAAAAGGGGCATAGATTTTTTTTCAGGGGTTGGTCTTAAGGCGTCAGCATACCAAGACAGTTTGGACAATTTCATGCTCCCAACTTTGTGGGAACAGTTTGGGGATGGCCCCTTCCTGTTCCACCATGACTGTGCACCAGTGCACTAAGCAAGGGCCATAAAGACATGGATGAGCGAGTTTGGGATGGAGGAACTTTACTGGCCTGCACAGAGTCCTGACCTCAACCCAATAGAACACCTTTGGGATGAATTAGAGCAGAGACTGCGAGCCAGGCCTTCTCTTCCAACATCAGTGCCTGACCTCCCATATGCACTTCTGGAACAATGGTGAAACATTCCCATAGACACTCCTAAACCTTGTGGACAGCCTTCCCAGAAGAGTTGAAGCTGTTATAGCTGTAAAGGATGGTCAACTCAATATTAAACTCTACAGACTAAGACTGCGACGCCATTAAGGTTCATGTGTGTGTAAAGGCAGGTGTCCGAATACTTTTGCCAATATAGGTTTATACACATGAGGGAGGGAAGCCACTGAGGGGGGTGTCGGCATGTAAGAGTACCAACACTCAAAAGGTCACAATACTCTGAGGTATAGGGAATATACCAATAAAACCATGCTTTACTGAACTGATCTGTTCTCCCATAGGCAGACGGTATGATTTCTTCCATGAGCTCAAATTCCTTAACTTTGCAGAACCACAAGCTTATTGATGGAGCATGGTTTGTTTCCATTTGTACCAATTAAAACCATACTCAATCAGGTGTAGAAATTATAAAATATATAAGCCACCTGAACAGATGAAAATCGCACTTTAAAAATATATCCCTGAAAAAGGTCAAATTATTAAAAATCTTTACACGTTAGGTCAAAGTCGAGGTAATAAATAAATGAAAAAAAAAACAAAAAAAACACACCACCACCTAATCATGGCTTCACTTTCTGTGGCCATTTCTTTTTTCATAAAGTCCAGCTCTGGGCTCAAGATTTCCCTCTGGTTTTCCTTCTACCTGCCATATTTATAAAGCAGTAAATGTGACATGTACCAAATCTTAAAATGTACTGCAGCTGAATCTTCCTGCAAGTGGTTAAAGGAAATCAGTGATGAGAGAAACAAACGAGGAGTAATATCTCATGATTAGAAATGTCACACAACTGCTTTATAAACATTATAATGTCCTTTAAGTTGAGCGCTCTCCCTTGGGTTACAAGGCCTGCACACATCCCTGTCACCATTACACGGGAAATCCCCAGATGGATTTTTAAATGATTCCCTCTTAAATAAAAGAAACGGAAGAAAAAAATGTTAAACAAGGTATTTTTGGAACACTCACAGGGGAACAGTTGTGTGCAAGGAAATTCCCTGGCTCTGCTAGACAGCCAGAATAGAAGTCATATTTATCTATTACATCAGTGTCAACACCTATCAGGACATATAAATGGTCACAGGGAGGAACACATTAAACACAGGCTATTGTATTTAAGCAGAAGCAGATTTTTTTTTTACTGCAGCCATTTCATTAAAAAGCCCAGAACAGCATTTTTGGAAATGAAAGTTTTAAATCAATGCATAAAACATTACACATAACAACCTGCTTTGAGCTATAGCAGTTCTGTGATCGTTCTCTACCAGAAAACTCGTGTTATTTGTGAATAGTAAACTTTCTGTAGAAATACATTTACAAAGATTCCTTATTCTTCCTGTAAATAAACTCAAGGTAAACCAAAGATATACAAAAGGTCATCCAGTAATTAGGCCTAGAGTCATTAAAAGATAAAAAGTCCATGTACACTGGATTCAGTATTTAACTACTTGGGCCGTTCGGTTTTACCCCTCCCCCCCTTCATGACCAGGCAATCTTTTGCTATACTTTAACTTGCAATTGTATGGACATGCAACACTGTACCCAAATTACATTTATATCATTTTTTTGTGGCATTAGATCGCCAATGTTTTTTTATTATTATTTTATTATATAAAACATAAAAAAAAAAAAAAAAAAGTTCTACTTTGTTATAAAACCTATTCAATAAATCAAAAAACATATCCACATCTTCATAAATGTAGGACAAAATGTATTCTGCTACAGGTGTTTGGTTAAGGAAAAAAAAAATCCAATAATTGTATATGAATTGGTTTGTGTGAACGTTAGGGAGTCTACAAACTAGGGGGTCGACCGATATTGTTTTTCCAGGGCCTAAACATTTTTTGGCAGCCTTTAGGGCAGATAGCCGATATCAGGTGTCGATTTTCTGTAGATCGAATTTTTTTATTTTTACACGGTCCCTTTTACATTTTTTTTTTTTCAGTTTTATTGCTGTCACAAGGAAACATCCCTTGTGACCGTAATAGGCAGTGACAAGTTTCTTTATGGAGGGATCTGGGATCTATACTGCACTTAAAAACACAGATCTTGGCATTTTGAATACTTATATTTTTTAAATCTGTCGCCAAGACCCGAACAAAGCAAAATCGGCTTTGGGTCTCTGGCTAGCCGGCTGGTACCAGGCATCATCCTGGTACAACCACAGTAGTAAAATTGTTACATTTGTTACCGATACTTAAAAAAAAAGTGAATATCGGCCACACCGATAAATCGGTCAGCCCCTACTACAAACTATGGTTTATATATATATTTGAAATTGGATCCCTGGTGTACTGATGGCCTCTCATGCCAGGACAGTACTAATAACTCCTGTTTTTGACAGTCTAAGGCAGGGGTGTCAAACTCAATTTCATCCTGGGCCGCCTCAGCATTATGATTTTCCAGAAAAGGGCCGGTTGTAACCAAGATTAGATGTCCAGCGCATCCCTTCCCCTTACATTGGATGTCAAGAGCCACCCCACCATCAGAAGTTGAGTCCCCCACTCTCCCATACATCACAGTGCACCCCCCTTTCATTATGCTGCTGCTGGGAAGAAACTGGATGCTTGAAAGCAGAAAGTAGGGGTCTGGAGTAGGACCAGAGGAGGGTTGGCGCTCTTCTGCAACTGCAGGAGAGGTGCGAGGGCCACATGAAATGGCCTGGAAGGCCGGATTAGGATTAGTTTGTAAGATGCATGGCCAGTATTTGGGGGTTGTAATTTTTGTCACACCTTTTTGAAAACCCCCCCCCCCCCATTTGAACACATATTTTTACCGACTGGTAAGAGGCACAAATTATATAAAACCAAATAGGGAGCAACTAGATTATGAAAAGTGCTATCCTATCTGCAAAGATGTAACTAGGTTCAGCAGTTGCTGTCAACTTCAAACAAGTATGCAGCCAGTGAGTTATGTGAGAACTATAGATTTCAATTATTGTACTGGTACAGTGACATATTGAAGCCAGGCAACCACCAACAATGGTGGTCCACATATGGTCCACATATTTGTCACATTAACTTTTTTCCTTAAGAGGATGCAAAGTAAAAAAAAAAAAAAAATAATAAAAAAAAAATTTAAGTAATGTTCTCACTGAAATGCCAACTTGCTTGTTGGAGCAGCAACCATCTGGACTAGCCACTGCTAATCCAGCACATCTGCTTTATTGCTATGGGCAGGTTTTCAGTGAGGCAGACACATTGCTTGCTCCTGGCTTTACAATATATTTGCCCTTGTGCTGAAGCAGTAGTGTGGTGAGCATGATCCAAAGGGTTGAGACTTTATGGGAAAAGGGGAGCTTAAGACACAGCGTGGCATTTCCAGAGCTGCACGATTCTGGCCAAAATGAGAATTACGATTTTTTTTGCTTAGAATGAAGATCACGATTCTCTCACGGCGTAAAATCTTTTACATTTATACAAAAAAAAAAAAAAAAAATGGGCTAACTTTACTGGCTAGTGTTTTTTTTTTAATTCATTAAAGTAATTTTTTCACCAAAAAAATAGCATTTAAAAAGCCTGCTGTGCAAATACAGTGCAACATAAAATATTGCAACAACTGCCATTTTATTCTCTAGGGTCTCTACTAAAAATATATATAATGTTTGGGGGTTCCAAGTAATTTTCTAGCAAAAAAAATAGATTTTAACTTGAAAAGAGCTGTCAGAAAAAGGTTTGGTGTTTAAGTGGTTAAACTTCCCTAATTTACATACAGAAGTTTATTCCTTTTGAAGTGATACAATGTTTAGACTTAACTTTCCACTGATAAAGAATGTTTTAAAACTTGGCAGGCTGCCCAGACTGACTTTTGGCTGAGAGCAGACAGAAAAATTATTTGCATACCAAAGTGCAGAAAGAAAATTATTTTCATGTCAAAGATCGTGAAACCCTGTGTCAAGAATTGCAACGGGAAAAAGATCGCGATAACGATTCTTGATGATTAATCGTGCAGCTCTAGTGGTCGGCCATGAAAATCAGCAGATCACAAATTATGCAAGAAAAATACCTAAATTTCAGCTTTAGTTACATTGGTCTAGCCTTTACCAATGTAAACATGCACATCTCATACCCAACTTTAGGGCATAATTAGTTGACCGATTACAGTTTTAATTAATTGGTTAACAACCGTAAAAAAGTGTGGTGTATAATTTAGTTAATACGTAAAGTATTTAAAAAAAAAAAGAAAAGGCAATTCATTCATAAATATCTCTATGCAGTGGTAAATATAAAATAACCAACTATGTGGTTAGGGAGCAAAACCGCTAATCCACTCTGAGAATAACACAGAAGAGATATACTGTATATGCTATTAAAGGTTGAATCTGGTAAATATCAGAGATCAATTATTTTTTATTTAAAGAAAAAAAAAAAAGTTAAGCTGTTTGGCAGATTTTCAAACAGAACTGAAATATATTATATGCTGGCCATACAAAAACAATGTCTTCCTTCAAAACAAGGGGTTAAAAAAATTAAATAAAAAATAGCACTTTATAGTACAAAAAAAAGCAACACAGAAATATTTACAGTAGCGATTTGCACTTTTTGTACCATAAAAGGGCTAATTTTCGTTTTAACCCCATTATGTTACTGGCCGATCGATTATGAAAATAGTAATTAATTACTTGCCGACCAGCAGCCGCAGTTAAACAGCGGCAGGTCGGCTCCCCTGCGCGAGGTCACGTAGATCTACGTCACCTCACGAATCAGCCACTAGGAGTGCGTTTGCGCACCTGGTCGCGACGGGCGCGATCGCTCATTACAGAGCGAGAACCGGGAGCTGTGTGTGTAAACACACAGCTCGCGGTCCTTTCAGGGGGAGAAATGACTGATCGTCTATTCATACAATGTATGAACAGCGATCAGTAATTTTCCCTAATCAGTCCCACGCCCCCTTCAGTTAGAACACACCCAGGGAACATAATTAACCCCTTCCTCGCCCCATAGTGTTAACTCCTTCCCTGCCAGTGGCATTTTTATAGTAATGAATGCATTTTTTATAGCACTGATCGCTATAAAAATGCCAATGGTCCCAAAAATGTGTCAAAAGTGTCCGCCATAAGGTCGCAGTACCAAATAAAAATCGCTGGTCGCCGCCTTTACTACTAAAAAAAAAAAATTATTAATAAAAATGCAAAAACTACCCTCTATTTTGTAGACGCTATAACTTTTGTGCAAACCAATCAAAAAACACTTTTTTTTTAACGAAAAATATGTAGAATACGTATCAGTCTAAACTGAGGAAAAAAATAGTTTATATATTTTTGGGGATATTTATTGCAGCAAAAAGTAAAAAATATTCATTTTTTTCCAAAATTGGCGCTCAATTTTTGTTTATGGCGCAAAAAATAAAAACCGCAGAGGTGATCAAATACCACCAAAAGAAAGCTCTATTAGTGGGGAAAAAAGGACGCCACTTTTATTTGGGAGCCATGTCGCAATTGTCAGTTAAAGTGACGCAGTGCTGAATCGCAAAAAGTGGCCCGGTCATTGACCAGCAATATGGTTCGGGGCTGAAGTGGTTAATTTCATAATCGATTAGTTGACTATTAATCAATTGTGTCAGCCGTACCCGACTTATTCCTGTTTAAGCTGCAAACAGCTGAATCACACTAGTAATCTCAACTTCTACAGTGATGGCAGCAGTCTTATGGGTCTAGTACTAAGCAGCTGCCCTTCTGCATAGTAACCACGGGGGTATTTACTGAGCACAGATGGCAGAAAATGCCTTGCATTTTTTTTGATGAATACAAGGCATTCTCGGGTTGGGCAAGGTGGAGATCGTGGTGCCCCCACCATCAGCTTAGATATGTCAGAAACCGGGGGCACCCCAAGACAACTACCTAAGTTCTAGAAACCCACTCCTGGCAAGATTTATCATGCAGGCGTTGCAACCAAAGACATTTTCTGCTCCAGAAATAGTGGCTTCTCAGCAATGCTATGTTTCAATCAGATCCTCTTGAGCAAGGAAACTCACCTATCAACACCTTTTTTGCACATGCCCCCCCCCCCCCCATCAGCTCAGATGAACCCTTTCAACTGGTACGTTATTAATAGGGGTGAGGTTCGAGTTCGAGTCAAACTCATGTTCGACTCGAACATTGCCTGTTCGGCGAACAACGAACAATTTGGGGTGTTCGCGGCAAATTTGAAAAGCCACGAAACGGCAGTTTTTTCAGGAACAGTGAATTTAATAATGCTTAAAGTGAAATATTCATTTAAATTTTGTACCTAGGGGGGTGTAAAGTAAGCATGTTAAATATCGCATGTTTCCCGTCCTTAAAACGGTCTCTGCTCAAAGTGTAATTTCCGAAGGAAAAAAAGTCATTTAAAAACGGACTCGCAGGTATAATGAATTGTCGTCTCCCGGCAATTCAGAGAATTCATTCATAAAAAAAAAAAAAAAAAAATTAAAAAAAGCATGGGGTCCCCCCAAATTAAATTACCAGGCCCTTCAGGTCTGGTGTGGATTTTAAGGGGAACTCCACCCCAAATAAAAAAAATGGCGTGGAGTTCCCCCAAAAATCCACACCAGACCCCTTATCCAAGCATGCAACCTGGCCGGCCGCAGAAAAGAGGGGTGAGAAAAGAGCGCCCCCGCCTCCTGAACCGTACCAGGCCACATGCCCTCAACATGGGGAGGATGTCCCCATGTTGATGGGGTCAAGGGCCTCATCCCCACAACCCTTGCCCAGTGGTTGTGGGGGTATGCGGGCGGGGGGGCTTATCAGAATCTGGAAGACCCCTTTAACAAAGGGGACCCCCAGATCCTGCCCCCCCATGTGAATTGGTAATGGGGTACATTGTACCCCTACCATTTCACGAAGGAAGTGTAAATAGTTGTAAAAAAACACATACACACCCGTGGAAAAAAGTCCTTTATTAAAAAAAAAAAAATCCAGCGGTGGTAATCCACTCTCGGGTCCCAGCTCCCCGCTCCAACGTTGTCGGTATCCAGCGACGGGTGATCTCCTCACCGGTCCAGCGATGAGAAGATTGTCCAGGATCCAGAGCGCAGCATCGCCGGCCGCCTGTCTCCACCGGAGACAGCCCGGCGAATGACGCTGCTGAAGCTAGTGACATTTCTTATATAGGTGAGGGCGGGCCATCCGTCACGTGACCCCATCCCCCTCTGACTTACCCTCTGCTATGTCACTGGGGAAGCCCAGGCTTCCCCCCTTGCGTCAGAGGGGGCGGGGTCACATGATGGGTGGCCCCGCCTCACCTATATAAGAAACGCTGCTGGAGCTAGTGACATTTCTTATACAGGTGAGGGCGGGCCACCCACCTTGCATCAGAGGGGGTGGGGTCACGTGACGGGTGGCCCCGCCTCACCTATATAAGAAATGTCACTAGCTCCAGCAGCGTCATTCGCCGGGCTGTCTCCGATGGAGACAGGCAGCCGGCGATGCTGCACTCTGGATCCCGGATGGTCTTCTCATCGCTGGACTGGAGAGGAGATCACCCGTCACTGGATACCGACAACGTTGGAGCGGGGAGCCGGGACCGAGAGTGGATTACCACAGCTGGATTTTTTTTTTATTTAATAAAGGACTTTTTTCCACGGTGTGTGTGTGTGGTTTTTTACAACTATTTACACTTCCTTCATGAAATGGTAGGGGTGCAATGTACCCCATTACCAATTCACATAGGGGGCAGGATCTGGGGTCCCCTTCCAGATTCTGATAAGCCCCCTGCCCCCCACAAACACCGGGCAAGGGTTGTGGGGATGAGGCCCTTGTCCCCATCAACATGGGGACATCCTCCCCATGTTGAGGGCATGTGGCCTGGTACGGCTCAGGAGGGGGGGCGCTCTCGTCTCCCCCTCTTTTCTGCGGCCGACCAGGTTACGTGCTCGGATAAGGGGTCTGATGTGAATTTTTGGGGGAACTCCACGCCATTTTTTTAAATTGGCGGCGGGGTTCCCCTTAATATCCATACCAGACCTGAAGGGCCAAGTAATTGAATTCGGGAGGACCCCACGCTTTTTTTTTATGAATTCTCTCTGAATTGCCGGGAGCCGACAATTCATTATAGCCGTGGGGGGCAGAGACTAGAGGTCAGCTAACTGGTGAGGGATGTAAAGCAGGAGGGGCTAGAGGAGACCTCAGAAAAAAGGGGAAGAAAGGAGAACAAAGAGTGTTACATCCTAAAATGTACCATAAGGGGTTTTAATACTGTATGAGTGGAAGTGACTTGGGGAGCGCTAAATATCCATGGGTTAGGGGTGAAAATAACTTGTCTTGCCTTGGGTGCTGACCACCCACGCTACGAAAATAATTTTACTGTTAGGGGTCCCTACAACTTGGGAAATTTTATCAAGGGGTCACGACAATAGAAGGTTGAGAACCACTGTCTTACAGGGTGTATTTTTTTAAGGAGGCTTTACTTCCTCTTTAAAGCGGGGGTTCACCCTATAAAAAAAAAAAAAAATTTCTTCTAGCCTAAAATTCGGCATTGTAGCGCGAGCTACAGTATGCCGGTCTTAATTTTTTTATCGCCGTACTCACTGTGTAATCGTACATCGTAGATTCCGACTGCCCACGGGGAATGGGCGTTCCAATCCAGACGGAAGGCGATTGACGGCCGGCTCTGGCGCGTCACGCTTCTCCGGAAATAGCCGAAATAGGCTTGGCTCTTCACGGCGCCTGCGCATAGTCTGTGCGCAGGCGCCGTGAAGAGCCGAGACCTACTCCGGCTGTCTTCGGGGAGCGTGACGCGCCAGAGCCGGCCGTCAATCACCCTCCCTCTTGAAAGGAACGCCCATTCCCCGCGGCAGACGGAATCTACGATGTACGATTACGCTGTGAGTACGGCGATAAAAAAATTAAGACCGGCATACTGTAGCTCGCTACAATGCCGAATTGTATGCTACAATGTTGTTCTGCAGGGTGAACCACCGCTTTAAGGACTAGTGAAGCTGCAACTGTAGGGGCATCTAACACAATGGTCAGCAGTATGCAAATGTACAGCAAATCACATAACAGTGCAGTGGTCAGTAAGTGGTTCATTTCAACGGGGGGGGGGGGGGGGTAACCCCTGCTGGTCCTGACCAGAGAAGAGTTTTGGTGGCTAGTGCCTCCTTAAAAAGGTGGTGGTCAATGTGCCCTTAAAATATTGGTGCTCGGTGGTTATTGCCTTCTGCAGCAATAGTTGTTACTGCCCTCCGGCAATAGTTGTTACTGCCCTCCGTACTCCCTTTCAGTTAGGAGGAGCTCAGAAAGATACAATTATCGGTGCTCAGTGGTTATTTACTTTGAGAGAAGTTCGGTGCCATTGGTTTTCCAGGTGGGACATACCTAAATGACAAAACTATATAGGTAGAGCTGGGAGGAATATCACTCCAACGGGCATTTCTGCACAAAACCTCCTGATTGCCTTGTATTCACGCAACCAATTGCGTTTCTTTTCTCTATTTCAAATTTTTTTTTTTTTTTTTTTTTTTTTTTTTTTTACAGGGTGTTTGAAAGCTGATCTGTAAAAAATAAAATAAAAAAAATAAAAACATTGTATAAATTGAAACCTTCAATATGATCCTACCCAGACAGACCTGGTACTAGACCAGGGACAGAGTAGGAGGAGAGTAAGGGTACCTGCTTTAAGTGCCAGGGTCTAGCAACGGCTGTTATTGGCTATGAAGAATCTGTTACACATGTACCACCACTGTGTTTGACTAAGGGGTGTCTTAAAGTGTTACCGTACCCAGAATCATAATATCTGTCTGTATATGCAGTAGAGCACGCTTGTTTTACTCACTGTGGAACCTAAGGGGTTAATACTGTGCATTGTGTAAAAAGGCAGTTTGATCCTGTCTTGTCTTCTCTGGTCATCCCATTCTTCTATAGTCCCCAATCTATCTGACAGAACAGAGCCTTGAGCACAAGCTGCACATGCTCAGTTTGGTGTGTACTGCTAGAGAATTATTTTCTTGGGAGAGTGCATGTGATCGGCACAGGGCCAATTAGCACTGTGCAGACAGAGGGCCAGGGGTCCTGCAGCCTCAAAGGACAATCAGGGGAGAATAAAGCTTGTATGAGTTTTTAAACAGTGCTCTGCTGGACATCATAAGACTGCTTTAACTGATGATGAGAAAAGGTATTTAACAGTTTATATTAACTAAAACAATTACATTTACATGTTCTGTGTATAGCAAATGCAGGGTCCTGGGTTTAGTAACTCTAATGACCTTGAAATTAACTAGAATGCAGCACCCAAAGAATACATGGATACGAACAGACACTTGTGGCAGTTTGGAAGTTTTCAAGGCCAAGATGAGGGCACCGTTTTGTGTTGTCAAATAGATCAAGTCAATTCCTTGTAAAATATACTCTCAATTACTAAAAGCCAGATTGGTCCAATTCCTAATTTGTACTCTACGCAGCAGTGAATTATTTCACACTGTAAACTGTACTTGGCAAATTGACAAATGCTTGCAGTTTTTATAACCTCAAAACAGAAGACTGAGTAAAATACACACAAGTCAATAGATCTCTAGTCTGCAGACTTGAACAGCTTCCAGTAATATCTCCAGTGCTCTCAGGTGACGTGCAAGTAGATTGAAAACATAAATGATACAAGTGACCTCTGAAACACTACAAACAAGGAATACTCTATTTCTGTTTAAAGAAGGAAGGCAATTAATCAGCTTGATAAGCACATTATTCTTCTTACAGCCATTGTTCATACACAAGGATATTTTAAAGGATAATCATTTTTTAATAGAACACAAAAACAAAACCACCCAACATCAACAAAATAGTAAAAGACAATACATGTCTTCAGAATCCGAGGGTGGCCCTTCAATTCCAGTGAATGCCGCCAGCAAGGCCACGGATTCCCCTTGGTGCAAGAGCTGGACATAATCGTTTATAGCGGGAACTGTTCCTAGCCAATCAGCTTTGCTATATTCTCAAGTTTAGCCAAGGAAGAGCTAAAAACCTTGCACTAGCCTTGGGAATTCATTAAACAGATCCTGTTACCAGACTAGTCATTTAATTAACAAGCTTCCCATAAGATTATAGTCATACTTTTTTGCAGGTTTATATGTAGAATACTGCCAGGCACAACCTTCTTAGATTGGATATTAGCAACCTTCGCACACTATAAGCAGTCAAATGCCACTATGTACTGGTATTCCCCTTCACTTCTCCCCTGCCTGCTAAATTAAAGAGTTGTTTTATTAAAAGGAAAATTATTCTATACAGTCCACAAACAGCATTCCATCATTATATACTAATCCAATTCTAAAAATCTACATTGCCCCCTTCCATACCAGTAAGCCATATGTGAACAGAGTGAAGCCTGTCCCAAACACTTGAGATTTTTCACAGCTCCATCCTGTCCTCTTCTCTATCACAGATCAGTAGTTAGGGCAAGCCCCATCCTTCCGAGCCCCTCACATGCCACAGATAACATTCCCTCTCCTGTTGCAGCTGCTGCGCGCATCTGCCAGTGGAGAGCACAATGCGCATGTGCGAGGGCTTGGGAAAAGGGCAGCATGCACCCTGATGGCAGGTCCATCCTAGGGAAGTGGACACGGCAGAGCTTGGGAAATCTCACAAGTGTTTGGGGCAGGTTTTACTTACAACAGGATTACAGGTATGGGAGGAGAATATTTGAAAACGTTGATTACTTTAAAATTATGTAATAGTGTTCATGGACTGCAGAGAGTATTTTTTGGGCGATTTAACTCTATAAAAGATATATAGGGTGTTAGAAGGGGAAAGCACACATCATAAAATACACTTTCCCATAGGGGAAGGCTTTGACGTACAAGGAGGCAGGGGGAGTAATGAACTAGTCAAATCTGCTAGGAAGTTGGCACATTGCAATTGAATAAAAAATAATTTATGGTAAGAGAAAATGGTGCGAACATGTAAACTTTTCCGTGCTTCTTTTACCTGCAGATTTTATTTTTCAATTGTGACAGTCCAAAATAAACTTCAGGTCCCCATTAAACAAAACATATTGGTGCTATAGTGTTATGTATGAGTTTTTTATGGATTCAATTTATTTGTGGACTAAAAATAAAAATTTTAAAGAATTTTTTTTCTGGGGTAAATATATTAGATTTTTGCACTTGGTGTATTTTTTTCCCCCCCATGTACATTAACAAACATAGGCATTAAGTATTTAAGGTTATCCTGCTGCCTAACAGAGGTTGGTACACCATTAAAAAAATATATATATACATGTTGAGGGACAATTCAGTCAATTCCATTACATTTGACAAGTACAAAAGCAGTCCAAGGGATGGGCAATATCCAATGGTACACCAAACAACATTTGAAAGCTTATTCCCATGTCAGTTATCTGAAGAAACCAGCTCCCGAATCAAGCTAGATGGGAAGAAGAATATGAAAAATTCACTGTTAAGGAGAACTCCTGACTGAAGGAACAATAACCACCTACCATTGCAGCAAGCCTTTCCTCTGTGCATGTCTGAGAAGACAAGGCACGCCACATAGCAGAACAAAGCCTAGAAGATGAGGGCCACATGTGTACCAACAAACCCTAGGCACCGATGAGGGCCACAGAGGGCAAAGACAATGGGGGGGGGGGATCACTGCTTGGGGCTTTAGAACAAGCAGCAGCAAGATGGTACTTCACTTAAACTTAGGAATAATTTCAGGTATCAGCATATTACACAGGTCCAGCTTGGACCAATGGAAATATGCATATATGACATGCTTGGCCAATGCCCCTGGAAGCAGGAAATCACTGAAACGGACACCGCTACTTCAGTGATCTCCACTTGCTTCCAGGTCCTGTGCTTAGGGGTCAGCCCAATTGCCTTTATACAGGTCTTCGGCCACTTTGCATTCATTCTGAAAGGTGTCCAGGCTGAGCAGACCTCCTGCGTTTACAAAGCAGGAGAACAGCCACTCAAAAAACAGGACCCAAAAGCAAGTGGAGATCACAGATTTCCAGTGGCAACGACCAGAAATGTCAAATACATAGTTCCATTGGTCCAAGCTGGATCAGTATAACTACATACCAACGTGCGGATGGCTGGAAATATTTTTCAAACATCCAGTGTGCAGGAGGCATAAGTGGTGGGAGAAAGAGCACACATGTGCAACACTCCACCCATCTGACAACAGCCGGGTTCACACTGGTCCGACAAAAGCTCCGACATTGGGAGCTCATGTCGCATGATGTGTGAAAATCAATGTTTTCCTACGAGAACCGTCTTAACTGGTCCGACACAAGTCGGTCCGACTTTGAAAATGCTCCCTGTACTACTTTGATCCTACTTCAGCCCATTGAATATCATTGAAGTCGGATCAAATTAGGACCCTTGTCCTTACCATCCGACATTGTGATTACAGCAGCAGTAAAATAAATTGTTCTCACTCTGGGATTGTTTTGATTGGTCAAAGAACAAGTCAGACTATCACAAAGTCGGATCAAAGTAGTATCCTGGTTATGAAAGTCGGATAGATGTAGGACCGATGTCGCAGGGCAAAGTAGGATGAAAGTCGTACTACTATTGTGTAGTATAGTGTGAACCCAGACTTATTTACCATGTGAGTCTTTAATGACTATGTCACACCGGAGGATGTTTCATGAAATCTAGACCTGAATGTGCTCTGCATCTAACAGTACATAAAGGTCTGGAATGCACAACAATGCAGAGCCCAAGGCCTGATGGTCACATTCCAAGCTAGCCCCCCAATCTTCCATCCCACAGGGTCCAGTTATGGCCTCCAAAATTTGAGGAAACGCCCACCTGGATAGCTGCCATGTAAAGAATGGCTCAAGCAGCTTTGTGGAAATCTTGACTGAAGGCACAAGAAAAATTCTCAGCAGTGCAACAAGGATTATTTGAGAAAGAAGAAGAAGAAAAAAAAAAAAAATCATGAGAGAATATAGGCTACTAAAAAAACAAATATATTATATTAGGGCTGGGGAAATTAAAGATTAATTTTTTTGATCGATCAAAAATTCTTGTCGTCACCGGACAGCCTGGACAGTGAGACTTACCCTGCTGGATGCGAGCAAACTGCACCCATTGGATTGAGGTACCTTTGCATCTGTGGAGCAGGAGGATGCATCAGGCTCCATCAGGGGAAGGGGGCAAAAATAATTATTGTTGTCCTGTCCTAAGCAGTTTTGTGCAGACAATTCTTTGTGCATCGGCAACATCTGTTCCGTGCGAAAGACTGATCAGTTCTTCAGGGTATATTGTCAATAAAATGCAATCATGTCTGCTTCCAGAAAATGTAAAACACTCTGGTATGTCTGCGTGACTGGCTAAAGCGATGCCTACTATAAAGTGACTGACAGTCAATATACTAGATACATTTTATAATTAAAGTTAAACTAACCTTTTACGTTTTTCTTAAAGTTTAATAAGAAAAAATTACTTTCGTCAGTGCTACAGTTTGAATTTAAAATGTATTTGTGTGAACTGTGAAGTTAAGTCATGGATTGTGGAAACTAACTAGTGTCGGGTGATTGTATATAGTGTATACCACATTTTCCACTGACTAATGCAGCGTTGCAATGCAAGGGGATCCGCTAAAAGTGGTTGGATCTGTATGTGCGTTATTTTAATCGAAATTAGTGGATTAATAGATAAAAAAAAATATTGATTAATCAAACACGAAAATTGTAATCAGCAACAGCCCATTATATATATATATATATATATATATATATATATATATATATATATATATATATATATATATACACACACACACACACACACACACACACACACACACACACACACACACAGTGATGAAAATAAGTATTTGAACACCCTGCTATTTTGCAAGTTTTCCCACTTGGAAATCATGGAGGGGTCTGAAATTGTTATCAGGTGCATGTCCACTGTGAGAGACATAATAACAAATAAATAAATCCAGAAATCACAATGTATGATTTTTTTAAACGATTTATTTGTATGATACAGCTGCAAATAAGTATTTGAACACCTGAGAAAAACAATGTTAATATTTGGTACAGTAGCCTTTGTTTGCAATTACAGAGGTCAAACGTTTCTTGTAGTTTTTCACCAGGTTTGCACACACTGGAGGAGGGATTTTGGCCCACTCCTCCACACAGATCTTCTCTAGATCAGTCAGGTTTCTGGGCTGTCGCTGAGAAACACAGAGTTTGAGCTCCCTCCAAAGATTCTCTATTGGGTTTAGGTCTGGAGACTGGCTAGGCCACGCCAGAACCTTGATATGCTTCTTACAGAGCCACTCCTTGGTTATCCTGGCTGTGTGCTTCGGGTCATTGTCATGTTGGAAGACCCAGCCTCGACCCATCTTCAAAGCTCTAACTGAGGGAAGGAGGTTGTTGCCCAAAATCTCGCAATACATGGCCCCGGTCATCCTCTCCTTAATACAGTGCAGTCGCCCTGTCCCATGTGCAGAAAAACACCCCCAAAGCATGATGCTACCACCCCCATGCTTCACAGTAGGGGTGGTGTTCTTGGGATGGTACTCATCATTCTTCTTCCTCCAAACACGGTTAGTGGAATTATGACCAAAAAGTTCTATTTTGGTCTCATCTGACCACATGACTTTCTCCCATGACTCCTCTGGATCATCCAAATGGTCATTGGCAAACTTAAGATGGGCCTTGACATGTGCTGGTTCAAGCAGGGGAACCTTCCGTGCCATGCATGATTTCAAACCATGACGTCTTAGTGTATTACCAACAGTAACCTTGGAAACGGTGGTCCCAGCTCTTTTCAGGTCATTGACCAGCTCCTCCCGTGTAGTCCTGGGCTGATTTCTCACCTTTCTTAGGATCATTGAGACCCCACAAGGTGAGATTTTGCATGGAGCCCCAGTCCGAGGGAGATTGACAGTCATGTTTAGCTTCTTCCATTTTCTAATGATTGCTCCAACAGTGGACCTTTTTTCACCAAGCTGCTTGCCAATTTCCCCGTAGCCCTTTCCAGCCTTGTGGTGGTGTACAATTTTGTCTCTAGTGTCTTTGGACAGCTCTTTGGTCTTGGCCATGTTAGTAGTTGGATTCTTACTGATTGTATGGGGTGGACAGGTGTCTTTATGCAGCTAATGACCTCAAACAGGTGCATCTAATTTAGGATAATAAATGGAGTGGAGGTGGACATTTTAAAGGCAGACTAACAGGTCTTTGAGGGTCAGAATTCTAGCTGATAGACAGGTGTTCAAATACTTATTTGCAGCTGTATCATACAAATAAATAGTTAAAAAATCATAAATTGTGATTTCTGGAATTTTTTTTTGGATTATGTCTCTCACAGTGGACATGCACCTACGATGACAATTTCAGACCTCTCCATGATTTCCAAGTGGGAGAACTTGCAAAATAGCAAGGTGTTCAAATACTTATTTTCCTCACTGTACATACACACACACACACACACACACACACACACACACACATATATATATATATATAAAAATATATAAATAAAATAATACACACACAGCACAATTTGTTAAAAAAAAAGAAATCGTGATCTCGATTCAGTCGAAGAGTCGGTTCACACAGGGGGAACCCGACTTACAGCGCGACTTTTCAAGGCAACTTCAGCGCAACTTGGAGCAACTTACAACGCGACTTAAAGTTGCCTCTAGAACAGGCGACTTTGGCCAATCACAGAATAATCAGCTCTGTGGGAGGGGTTTGCCTGCGTAAACCATTTTCTCTTCCTGTAAAGTTGCTTCAGTTAAGACAGTTATCCGACTTTGGAGGCAACTTCCATTGAAATCTATGAGTACAAGTTGCCTTAAAGTAGTACAGAAACCTTTTCTGAAGTCGGAGCGACTTCAGTAGTGTACATTAAGACAGCTCTCATTCACTATAATTGAATTTCTCATGTCGAGTGACACAAATCGGATCTCAGGTCGCGGTAGTGTGAACCAGCACTTAGTGGTATTTGATCACTACTGCGTTAATTTTTTGCGCTATACAAAAAAAAAAAAAAAGCCTGGCAATTTTGAAAAACAAAAAATATTTTTTTACCTTTCTGCTATAAAAACATATCCAATTAAAAAAATGTAAAAATTCAAATTTCTTCATAAATTTAGACCATTCTGTTGAATATTTTTTGTTAAAAAATAAATAAATCCCAATAAGCATATATTGATTGCTTTGCACAACATGGTATAAAAACTGGAATATTTATTTTATACTAGTAATGGCAGCGATCAGTGACTTATAACAGAACTGCAATAGTATGGCCGGCAGTCTGTCATTTTGTGGGAACCAGTGACACCAATACAGTAATCAGTGCTAAAAAATATGCACCGTCACTGTACTAATGACTGGGAGTTAAACATCTAGGGCGATCAAAGGGTTAAAAGTGTGCCTATAGCCAGTGTTTTTTGTACGTGTGGTGCTTTCACTAAGGGATGTGTTGGGTTTTAATTCCCAGCTTTGCAGGGAAAGAAAATCTTACTTTCTCCATGTCAGGACAGAGCTCTGCATTGCTTACATAGGCAGAGCTCCGTCCTGTATCTCTCCTTGGCGATGTCCGCTGGCACCCGCTGCGACAAATCAAAGCAGAAGCAGCGCATGCCCACTACCCAGAAGTGCAGCATGTGATCCTGCACAGCGCAGCTGTCCTGTAGCAGTAACACTACTATAGGGCGGTTGGCAAGCGGTAACATTTCCCAAAACTCTAAACATTTTTGATAGCCCAAACACCCTGTAAAATATATAGGCAACCATACATAGAAACACAGAACAGTAATAACAGAAAATTACCAAGTTGGTCCATTGAGTATGTCCCTTTGTAAACCTGACTATAGATCCAAGTTTGTGGCAAGCATGTATAAATTCTTACATTTCAATTCAAAGGACATGAATGGCTTTTCACTTCTAGACATTTTTTATGCTGTCAGGTTTGTACCAACTACAGTGACAACCCAAATCTGAGGGCTAGAAACCACAGGTTGAAAAACCCATTCAAATAAGTAGTTGCATAAAACTAAGACAAACGTAATCAAAATCCCGACTAGAGCAACCAATCAGAACAAACTGTTTTGGCAATATATGAAATCAAAGGTTTTAGTTGAGGGCAACATCAGATCATTTAACATCTATTCCTCCATGCAAGCTATGTAATGTAGCTGCAACATTTACATACACAGCATTAGATTACTTTCTGGTTTTATATTACAGTCACGGACCTCCGTATGTGAAAGCTTTCCAGGAATATATTTGTGCATTATACCGCTTTAAACTCGTATGTACACGAGTGTGAAATTCTTCACAAGAGATTGAAAACAATCGTTCTCCCAGCACACAATATATATCCACCCACACTGCCCATAAAACGGGTTTCATGAAGGCTATATTTAGATCATTTCCATTTCTTACAGAAGCTCTCATATCTCTACATGTCTACACATTTCCACAATCAGGGACTCTAGGGGCCGCCTTGCTGTTCTGATAAGATGATAATTGCTATAACTTCTCCGGTTATTTCCTGCCTCTATGTAGTAAACATTGCACATATTCAGGAGAAGCAGTCAGCTTTTCACAAAATGCTTTACCCCGGGCTCTTTTTTTCACTTCTGTTTAACCAATGCATTGGCTTGTCACAGTAATTAAGTTACTGGAGTTTTCTTTTAGTCTCCACGAACTCCTCATCTCCTTTGCAAATAGGTGTCTAATGCTGACCATACACTATATGAAAAATCAGTCAAACCCATTTTTGACTAACGAACATTCGGCCGTGACAGCAAACGACAGTGCCATCATGTAATGACCGATAAATCGTTCAGTGGACATAAATGAATGGTTGTGTTCCTTCTCACATATACCCAGAGCAAACTATTTGGACAGGAAACACATTAACCTTTCAATTTATCGTTCAGCAGAAAATTTCCAAACTCCTTTTTTCACTCAAAAACATCCCAACCGATTACTCAGATGAGCTCATTAACTGCTCATTAGCTCCTCTCTCGCGTACACGCACAAAATACACTTAAAAAAAAAAAAAAAACGTATCCAATGAATCCAAGCTCTACAAGCAGAGATAACATGCACTGGCATTGATGCATTCACACAATTTCACAGTAACCATGAGATAAAACAAAGTTCAGGAATATTCCTTTATCCCATGGTTTTGCATATCTATGTACACTACAAACTGTATGATTGAATCGGTTCTGATATCTGTTTTATTAACCTGACAGCTTATTATTCTAAATAGGAAACCTTCATTTTGTTGCAGATATTAAAGATTTTAACTACCAGCAAGAATAAGTCCTTACATTTAAAGAGCACCTGTTATTTCCGATCCATCATGGCAGTGCCCGTTACCAGGCATCCACTCACCTGCTGCCGTCACGTCCCTTACCAGCTGTCCCATTAAAGTGAGTCAACAGAAGGTCAGGGGAGGAGTTTCTGCGGAACAGAGTTAACAATTGCGCTTTAAAAAGGATTTAAAATCGAGTTGATTTAAATCAAGTCTTTTTACTAGTGATTTAAATAAAATCCACCCTGGCTCTAATGCATCCCAAAGGTGTTCTATCAGGTTGAGGTCAGGACTCTGTGCAGGCCAGTCAAGTTCCTCCAACCCAACTCGATCATCCATGTCTTTATGGACCTTGCTTTGTGCACTGGAGGGATCAAAGCCGCGCCACACCGTCTGTGCCAATATGACCAGGCAGTGCAGCTCTGCATTGAACCCATGCGATTCCTATGGAGGCACTTGCCTAAGAGGAAAAGGAGCATCGGCAGGGAACCACCCATAGCTTTCACATTTGTAACTTGTCTCCTACACCGGGACGTTGACGCAAATACTGGATATATTATACCCGGTGGTTTACTTCCACAATATTTACATGTCAGCATTTTGCCAATTTTATTGTACAAAACTGAGGGATTTAGCCAATCGCTCTGTTTGAACAATCTATAGGCACAACGTTACATTCCATTCTATGTGCCTTTAGTATAAATAATATAAAAAACATGAAGACTACAAACATTATGCGACTGTCTTTAGACGGTTAAGGTCTATTGGTGGCTGTAAAAAGCATGGGAAACCTATTTGCCTTATATATGATCACTGCTTAGCATGTAAAACCAATGAAAATTAATGTATTTCTTAGGAAAACAAGGAGGGAATGGTTTGGCCATTTTGTATCGCCCACTATATGGGTGTGTAAATGTGTTGTGGGTGTGAGGCGAGTGAGCCTGGAATTGCACTGCTCAAGTTCAAAGGAACTTCCGCACACAATAGCCCAGGGCTCGACAAAATCCGGGCGCCCGGTCGCAATTGCGACAAGAAATTGTGACCTACAAGGCCGCAATTACCGACCGTCGCGGGCATGCCGCAATCGCGCGGCAGGGGGAGGGGTGGGCGCACGAAGGCACAGGAACCTGTGTCTCCGTGTGCCCCCACCTCCTCCGCCTTGCGATTGCGGTGGGCCCGCGACGGACGGTAATTGAGGCCGCAGCTTTGCAGCCTTGTGAAGGACCAGGCTTCGTTCTGTGACCTGGAGCCATCTGGTGGTGGCCGTTGGCATTACAAGTAAAACAGCAGTTCTAATGTGATTTTTCACTGCCATCTCTTTCCCTCCAATTAGAACCCCGAAACAATATATATATTTTTTTATTCAAACACCATAGAGACTAAAATGGTGGTCGTTGCAATACTCTGTCACACCGTATTTGCGCAGCGGTCTTACAAGCGCACTTTTTTGGGGAAAAAATACATTTTTTTTTAATTAAAAAAATAAGACCACAGTAAAGTTATCCCATTTTTTTTTTTTTTTTTTATATCATGAAAGATAAATGTTACGCCGAGTGAATTGATACCCAACATGTCACGCTTCAAAATTGCGTCCGCTCGTGGAATGCCGACAAACTTTTACCCTTTAAAATCTCCATAGGCGACTTTTAAAAAATTCTACAGGTTGCATGTTTTGAGTTACAGAGGAGGTCTAGAGCTAAAATTATTGCTCTCGCTCTAACGATCGCGGCAATACCTCACATGTGTGGTTTGAATACCGTTTACATATGCGGGCGCTACTCACGTATGTGTTCGCTTCTGCGCGCGAGCTTGGCGGGACAGAGCGCTTTCCTGGCTCCTAACTTTTTTAGCTGGCTCCTAGATTCCAAGCAAATTTGTCAAACCCTGCAAATAGCCAAAGACTTTTCTCTACCGCCTAACATCTGCTATCAACTGGGAAAACATTCCACAACATAACTGGCCTTTTGAAATACAAATCCATCTTTTTTGCGGTGACTAAAGATCAACTTTACCAATTAATATGTCAAGATACTGTAAAGCAGGGGTGTCCAAGCTGCGACCCAATACAAAATCATAAATTTGCTTCAAAATCTTGGTTTGGTTATTCATTTTTTTTTTGTAATAACTTTGTGAACATATGTGGCTGAAGAAAGCTTAGACAGTGTCTCTATACTAGACTTTTATAAAAGTTACATCTTGCCAAAGAAAATCTTCCGCTCTTCACAGTCATCTTTCACACATGCAGAACGTATGTCCGTATTTCATCCATCCGTTTCCGGATGAAAAACAGACATACATGTATCCCTATGGGATTGCGGATGTCAGCGGATGAACATCAGATCTCATCAGTCTCTGCTATGCTCCGTTTCTGCAGACGGAAGAAAATCCTCTGCAGATCAGATCAGATGAACACGGACAGACGGTCTGTGTTAATCCGATCCCCCCATAGAGGAGAGCGGCGATCTGACAGGGCGGTCCCTGCAGTGTGCGGGGACCGCCCTGTCATCTGCTAGCTCAGCGGGGATCAACAGAGGGAAAGTTTAAACTTCTAAAAACACTTGGCATCCAAGTGTTATTATAAAGCTCTGTTAAGATTTGTGCGTTTCCTCTTCTGGTTCCAGCACTCAAAAGGGATAGACACACAGATGAGAGTTCTGGTCCGCCACTGGCATTCACAACCAATATCTATCACAAACCCTCGTACCATAAATGCCCAATCACATGGACAAATTCAAAGCCACATGGAAAAAAGCCTGCAGCCTTCCAACAAGTGGCAACTATGAGATGCAGAAGTAGAAAACTCCCCATGCCGCAGAGATGACAACTAAAATGGGCAGTCCATCTCCCCTCAAGGATTATGAAATTATTTTAACTTGATGCATATTTCTTCAATAAAAGTGAAAGTAAAACAAAAACAAACAGAAAAAAAAAACCCCGCTGCAGGGGTGGTTCTGAAACAGGACACATCCTGACTCCCAGAACTGGCCCTGGGAATTCAAAACTTGAAATGCATACGATTGCTTTTCATAGGAGCGGCAAGGGCTGCCAGATGCCTGAACAAGCCTTGGAGAACTTGTAGACCAAAATTCAGCTGTGTAAGATTAGAACAACCAGCTCATTATATAGGTGTAGCTGGTAATGCCGATTGGCGGTGGTATTGGAGCACTGAACTATGCCTGTCCTCATGTATCAGCATGGACTAGCGAATACATTATGCTTTGTCATAAAATCTTTTTATTGCTGAAATGCTTATCCGTGGAAGATGAAACAAAAATGTGAAATCCAACTTGTCTGCACTAAATAATTACATGCTTAAACAAAAACCGTGCAGTTAAATGCATGAAGCAACATGAATTCTCCGTGTCAATGGCAGGTAAGATACAGGGGAGGAAAAATAGAGAACAGAACAATGCGGACACATTCTATGCCGTTTCTCACACATTCAAAAGGATCTAAAAAGCTTAGTTGTGTAAGGGTCCTAAAGACCTCCTTCACACCGGAAATAATATTCGTAGGCCATTTCTAAAAAAATATACACATGTGGTATAATTTACAGTTTGCATTTAATTTAGCAGAGCTTGGACAAAATAGAAGTCTCTGCCTCCAGGGGCAGATTCGGTACTCTCACCACATCAAAACCAAGCTTTGACAGATACCAGCTTGCCATTGTGAATGACAAAAACTTTGTGGCAACCAAGCAATCCTGACAAATCGACACCCACAAGCAGAAAGCATTGCACACCTAAACCCCAGACAACATTTACTGCTTACAGTGTTAAAGTCAAAACCAACAAAGTAATCTATTGATGCTTAACCATCATTAGATCTGATGGCTGCATCAGTTTTATTTCTTAGGCTACATTTATTCACACCTATGTGTAACATTTTAAACAGTTTTTTAAAGCATTTTTTGGAGCAGAATTGCACGTTGTTTCAGCTTTTGTTGGCCATTTTTCAACTGAAAAGTGTGAACTGCTGCTAAAAAGGTGGAGAGCTGCTGTATGAGCTAAAAACACACAAACTACTTGAAAAAAAAGCTAATGTTGAGCTCTTCAGGCGTTTCCCATGATGTCTACGCGGACAAAAACACGGCGTTTTGCTACAAATCGTCAGGACGCTTAGATGTGAACAGGGGGTATTGAAAACCATATGTATTTGCTTGTTGAGCGTTTTTGAGCTTTGAGTTACAAAGCTCTCAGGCTCCGATCACATCTAGGCATTGCTATTTTACAGGGTTTTTGTCAAGGTTAAAGGGTCACCAATGTAAAAGCAGAAAAACGCCTGTAATCTGCCAAAAAAGAAACTCATATACTTTAAGCAATGGGTGTATTACTTTAGACAGAAAGCTCAGATGTGAACAGGACCCATTGACATTAATGGGATTGGTCTTGTTCGGCGTTTAGAGCTGAGGCTGATCGCAGAAAAATGCCCAAAAAAGCCTAGATGTGAACAGAGCCTCAACTGTGAATAAGACCCCTTTGTTTTTACCTGGTGATCTGGCCAGTAACACCTCCTGTATTAGAGTGCCTCCACTCTGGATGAAGGAGCATAGGTGGCACCTATGGACAGTAACATTGTCAGTCTGGGGGGAGGGGAGTGTTGGATGTATTAGCAGGTAGTTATACACCAACAAATTGAGGCAAAACTCCAGCTAATACTTTATAAGCAGTTAAAGGAAACTGTTTTTTTATCCTTTTGGGAGAAAAGTATTCCATAAACAAATACAATCTGGTATCACAGGTACCTTTGCTAGTGTTAAATGGCTCGTCTCATTCATGTAACCGATACATTCTGCTAGAAAGCTTGTTCTTTGGAAAAACAACCCAATGGCTAGATCAGGTAGGGGGCTGTACAGTATGTAGTTCAGGGGGGTATTGTTGGTAGCCCAAGGGGTTATTTTTAATTTGTAGCTCAGATAATGTGAATGTTGGGTATAAATTGGGTGGGGGAATGAGCACGTGTAATTGGAGTATTGTATGTACAGGGGGAGTTTTAGGATAATCAGATGTTACTGTATGTACAAGGGGTATTGTTTGACCCTCAAATTGCACTTATGTACAGGGTGAATTGTAGGTACCTCAGTTTGTTCCCTGTGTAATGGTGCTGTATGTAGAGAGGTACGGTGAGTCCTTTGATGTTGCAGAATTTACAAAATAACGTTGGTGCCTCTTTGGGTGCTACAGGAATATGGATTATGCGTACCTCAAGTGGTGCTCTACATACACAGGGAATTGTAGGCATCTTGGGTGGTGCTGTATCTAGGTATGTACAGAGGTACTCAGTTGCCTGTATCGTATTCAGCTAGTCTCCTATATGCATGTGACTGTGCATGTGTCATATGAAGATTGTGTAGCGCTGGCTACCAATTCTGGATGCCATTCATTCAAGGTCTGATCTAAACATGTTTAAAATTACTGTATTTAACGGCGTATAACACGCACCCTGACTTTAAGAATGAAGTTTCAGGAAAATACATTTCCACAGCCCCCTGCGTATAACACACAGGCACAGTTTACCCTCTATTTTCAGGGTAAAAAAGTGAGAGAGTGTTATACGCCAATAAATACAGTACTTTCATTTACATGCATTTAACATGACTACATTTAAATGCAGGAGAACTGGATAACATTTGTTTATATGTCCCAGATAACTTTCCCTGTGTTTAAACAAACCAAGAGCAGGGGCTAGTGTGAACGCAATCTAACCACGTTCTGGAGCCTGGATCTACACAGCATTCTTCTGATTTGCATGGTATAGCAAAGCAATTCTTTTAGATTTTGCAATCTCAGCGATTTCTAACACAAAAGGAGTTTTTTTTCCCCAACATATGTTAGCTACCAAAAGGCTTGCCTGGCTGCATACAATTTTTTTCAGTCAAGAAAACTCATTGCATTACTATAAAGCTTACATAGCCTTAATTGCCTTATATTACATAGAGGAAATGCAACATACTATTTAGGGCCAATTAGCCAACATTTTTTTGATGCCTCTGAGGTTTCAACAAGCATAACAGAGCAAGTTCTTGCCAGTACATGATTACCCTTGTTAAGTCATAAGAGTTATGTCTGCCCCAATGTCAAAGATGAGGCTAAAGAAAACTACACAAAATACTATGGCATAATATATATATATATTATATATACATACATACATATATATACATACATACACATACACATATATACACACACACACACACACACATATACATATACACACACACACACATATACATATACACACACACACACACATACATATACACACACACACACACACACACACACACACACACACACACATATATATATATATATATATATATATATATATATATATATATATATATATATATATATATATATATATACATATACATATACACACACACACACACACACACCTCAAAATGTCAAGTCCTGAGTCACTAGCCAGGCCTTGAGAGTTACTCGCCACCAGTTGCCCCACCCAACACCTCCCCTGCCCCACCCCCAAGTCCGCCCCTAAACACGCCCTTGTAAATTATCTCATGAAATTACACTGTTAAATATTTTAAGCAGAATTAAGTTCCAAAAATAAATATTAACGACTTTACCAATAGTAACATAAAGCATATCAGTACCCATCTGTGCAGCCTCAGTGTGCCCGTGAACGCAGCCTTACAGTGCCCCATCAATTGCCGCATTACAGTGCCCCATCAATTGCCGCATTACTGTGCCCCATCAATTGCCGCATTACTTTGCCCCATCATCACTTCAGACTCACCTCAAACAAACACTGGTGCCGCTTTGAGCCGAGGCTGCAGCACTCTCCTCCTCCTTTTGTATCACACACACAGGCCCGGATTTACTCCATTTGCCGCCCCAAGAAATTAAGGCAATCTAAAGGGGGGGACCTATGCAGCCTTGTTGCTCCCACACACAGTCGGTCATTATAGGGTAACAGACAGCAGGCTGTGGCTGGTTTCCCGCACATTGGTCCTCATACAATGACTTCAATCAGACATAATTGGCGGAAGATCAGAGAACACTGCTCACTCCGGCTCTTCTACATTTCTGCTCAGACATATATTTTTCCCTGCCCGGCTCCTCCCTGCATTCCATCCCCAGCTCTCCTCCTGAGGACACCTGTGTGCAGAGGGTGGGGCGGGCAGGTAGGCTCAGCCCCTCCTACTAGGACTTTCCCGATAGGATGGCCTCTTGCTCCACCCCTTTCAATCACCCCTCCTACAAGGGGGCCTTCCCTTATTCGCTGCTCCCAATAGGGCTACCTTCCGCTCCTCCCTCCAGCTAGAGAGGGGTTTCAAGTCTGGTACGAAGGCTTACCTCGTCCGCTCCGCCCTTCCTGCTAGGACATCCTCCTCTCCTACTCCTCGTCCACTAGGACAGCTTTCTATCCTGCGCCCCTCCATCTAGGTGGTCCTCTGGTCTCCGCCCCTGCTCCGGGAAGTTAGCCGTCAGTGAGCGGTGGCCAGCAGTTCAGTTCGGTGATCGGATCGGTGTTGTGTCGCTGGTTATTATTGTGTCAGTGCAGTATAGTATCAACGCAGCCATGGCCAAATCACACCCCTTAGAGATGTCCCGGCTGGCCAGTACCAGCTCCAAGTGGTGCCGCCCCTGCACCCACTGCCTTGTCTGAAATCTGGCCCTGCACACACACACACAGCGTGCATCTTCCGCTGTGTGTCATGGAGCAGGATTTGTGTTTGGCGGCACTGTGTGATAAGGTCCCGCCCCCCTAGACCGGCTAATGTGATAGTAGATTGAATCAGTGTTCTGCCTATCACATTAGCTGGGGGGGGGAGATCTTGTCACATTGCGCCGCCAAACACAGAACTCGCTCGATGACACAGTCATGAGTACAGACCAAAAGTTTGGACACACCTTCTCATTCAAAGAGTTCTTTATTTTAATGACTATGAAAATTGTAGATTCACACTGAAGGCATCAAAACTATGAATTAACACATGTGGAATTATACATAACAAAAAAGTGTGAAACAACTGAAAATATATTTCATATTCTAGGTTCTTCAAAGTAGCCACCTTTTGCAGCAGACACATCTCTAGAAGTGGTAAGAGGAGACTGTGTGAATCAGGCCTTCATGGTAGAATATCTGCTAGGAAACCACTGCTAAAGAAAGGCAACAAGCAGAAGAGACTTGTTTGGGCTAAAGAACATAAGGAATGAACATTAGACCAGTGGAAATCTGTGCTTTGGTCTGATGAGTCCAAACTTGAGATCTTTGGTTCCAACCCCCGTGTCTTTGTGCGACGCAGAAAAGGTGAACGGATGGACTCTAGATGCCTGGTTCCCACCGTGAAGCATGAAGGAGGAGGTGTGATGGTGTGGGGGTGCTTTGCTGGTGACACTGTTGGGGATTTAATCAAAATTGAAGGCATACTGAACCAGCATGGCTACCACAGCATCTTGCAGCGGCATGCTATTCCATCCGGTTTGCGTTTAGTTGGACCATCATTTATTCTTCAACAGGACAATGACCCCAAACACACCTCCAGACTGTGTGTATATATATATATATATATATATATATATATATATATATATATATATATATATATATATATATATGTGTGTGTGTGTGTGTGTGTGTGTGTGTGTGTGTGTGTGTGTGTGTGTGTGTGTGTGTGTGTGTGTGTGTGTGTGTGTGTGTGTGTGTGTGTGTGTGTGTGTGTGTGTGTGTGTGTGTGTGTGTGTATATATATATATATATATATATATATATATATATATATATATATATATATACACACATATATATATATACACACACACACACACACACACACACACACACACACGTGTGTGTAAAAAAAATGTCCAATCACAATATTTAGCTTACATAGGAGAGGGTGTGCATTAAAGTGAACCTGTTTTTTCTATTAAGATGATAACTTTTTATTCTTAATTTTGGTTAGAGTAAGGGTGGGTTATTATAACTCATGTAAGGTTTATTTGTATCTGTGTCCTACTGGGGAGATATCCCTCCATTTCCTGTCCCATAGCCAAAACAGGAAGTGTGGTAAAGCCCAGAACCGCTGAAAGATATCCCCCACTGGGCATAACCCAAAATTTGAGTTTTTATTTTATTTTTTACTTTCAATGATAAATGTAAATTGGGACTAAAAGGGTGAATCTACCTAAAAGGGACATGGCAGCAATAAAAACCTGACAGGTGTTCAACTCCATCCTCTCTCTATCCCAAACTAAAAACCAGTTTTGCCTTTAGTTATACTTGCTGCAATAGGCTCCTAGGATGGAGGCTAGCCATTTGATTTTTAGAAAAACATTTTAATACTATGACAACATATCAAAGTGACACTAGGCATGGTGGCTTCTCATGGGGTAAGGGGTCAATATTAAAACCGACGGTGTATACCTCACACAATGCCGAAGTGGCCCATTAGTTGAAGTCACTCGGCAAGCAATGGGTGAGCCCCTCAGAAAGGGGCACATCTGGATTGTTTCCTAAACTTAACTTCAGTTCCCAACAGCTTGTGCTTTGTGGATAGCTAAAACAAATTGATGAGAACAATTACTCTACCTGCATATAAAAAGTCTACACACCGCTGTTAAAATGTCAGGTTTCTGCACTGGGTCCTGTATACTGCACATACTGAAAAGGAGATTATATCTCTCCTAAGCTAGGGAAAGTACATAACCTTTATAACCCCCCTTAATTTCTTGTAGCCGTCAATGACAGATTTCTATTCATGAGCTAAAACCTGCATCTTCATCTCTTGTGCTTCTGTTACATTGAATGATTGCCAGTAGTTGGCAAAAAATGAGCCAAAGCATCAACAGCTTTTCAGACAAAATTTAGACACAACTGTACTTTTAAAGCCTAGGAAATCTACAGTGTTTTTAACTAGGCCATTAGACCCACATGTTCTGGAACAAGCTTGAGAAATGACAGCAAAGTCACAAGCACATCTCCTCAGGAATGGTAAAGGCAAAGTTCAAGAGGTTTGTACATTTTTAAATGCTCATTGAATGCTTTCTGCCACGTGTTACAAATAAGCAAAAAAAAATAATAATTGTGCCTGGAGGAAATTTTTTTTTCAAAGAAAGACATTTCAAAAGGTCAAATTATATGAAGCTGCTAAATCTGTAGCTTGAAAGCACAGTTAAGCAGACAGAAAATACAAATTTGAGTGATCTACAAAACAAAGTCACAAGCAAGTTGAACTGTTCATTCTATTGAGCCTGACCTGTAATTTACTACACACAAGCCATGCTAATTCAGAGGAGACCCAAGAAACAGCAAACACTGAACTGTCCTGTAATTTCCTACATTGTTTAATCAAGACACCCAGGAAAAAAATATATCTTGTTCCCGCAACAGTATGCATTGTCAGCTGAAATCATGAAAATAGCTCCTGCAAAAACTAATTTTGAAAATTGCATTCTAAAGCAAGGAACATATTTAAAACGGAGTTCAACCCAAAAGTGGAACTTTCGCTTCAAGCACTCCTCGCCTCCTTACATGCCACATTTGGATGTCATTTTTTTTGGCCGGGGGGGGGGGGGGGGGGGGCTTTGTTAGGAGTGGGACTTCCTATGCCACTTCCACCTTCCGCCTTGGCGACTCCTCCTCTCCACCTGGGTGGCCCCTCCTTCTAGGCGATCTCCTGGGACACGGGTCCCAGAAGATCGCCTGTCCACGCCGAGAGCGCAGTGCGACTCGTGCATGCGCAGTACGTGCGCGACCGTGAAGCCGAAAACCATCATAGCCGGGTGCCCAGAGTGGCAATGGAGGCGCCTGCACTTTTTGTAGCTGCCGACTTTTAATAAACATAAAAAGCCTGGAACTCCGCTTTAAGTTCCTCGTTCACATGGGTATACTTTAAGCGGTTGTATACCCACATTTGAAATTTTTAGCTACAGGTAGGCCAATAATAAGGCTTAGCTGTAGGTAAAATTAATATCTCCCAAACCTGTACGGTTTAGGAGATATTCCCTTTGCATGCCACCGCTGACGTCATGTACGGTAATGACATCGCGGCTCTGGCCACTCACAGCGCAGAGACCGCAAACCCAGAAGACACGCAGGGGCAAGATGTCAGCTCCCTCGGCAAGGAACAAGCTCTAATACAGGGGCTTCGTTCTAAGGTATTTGCACTGCTTTTGCCTTGCAGAGTTTTTTTTTCCCCCCTTTTTAATGTGCGGGTATACAACTGCTTTAAAGAGGACCTCCAGACTATCTCTCGCTCCCCCAAAAGTAATAGTCAGCAGTCACAAATACTTCAGCTGCTGACTTTTAATATTGGAGCACTTACCTGTCCAGGCATCCAGCAATGTCCTCACCCAAGCAGATTCTTCAATCAGGTGCTGGCACCGCCTAACTAAAGGGAAACCGACAGGGAAGTCTTTGCAAATGCCTTAGTATTGCGCTTTGTAAATTGTCAGTAGTCTTCTGGGACCTGTGAAGCGTCCCACAAGGCTGCATGGGGAAGGGAGTGGGCACTGGAACCTGGCAGGCAGGCAAGTGGAGCTTTGCTTTAAGCGTACACCCGTGTGAGAGCTGTGTTTTGCCATCATGGGGATGCACAGGTGTTCCGTGCAGCCTCATGCAGGCAGCCCCATGCACACTGCTACCAATTTGACATCTGTGTGGATGTGTACCACCGAACAGACAATGAATTGAGAAAAAAAGGCACTTCTACCCACACAGATGTCAAATTGGGAGCAGCAGCTGTGCCTGTGCAGCCAAGTGACATAAATGGGATGCCCTGCACATAGAAGTGGATGCATTGACCACTGCATTTTACAACTATCGGGGTATAATTTTATGTTAACCTGTACTATACCAATCCAGGGGCAAGTTTACTTGATACCCTACCCCCTTTGCATTTGACACTCATCTCAGTCGCCCCCTCCCCTAGTTTGTCTGGCAAAGCCCAGTGGGAAAAAAAAAACAAAAAACAAAACAGATACTTCTAGTTAGAACATCCTCTCACAATTTATGTGAGCAACATCATATTGTAGGAGGAGGAGGAGGATGATCCCTAGCCCCGTTTAAAAGCGAGGTTTAAAAAAAAAAAAAAAAAAAGGGGGGGGGGGGGGAAATAAATAGAAAAAAAAAAAAAAAAAAAAAACTTAACAGCATTGAGGACCTCACCTTGAATGAGTGTCCAGGGGGATCATGGCTGTGGCGTTAGGTTCATGTCTATTGTCCCCAAGTACTCCTGCAGTGGTGGATTCTTGGCTGCAGTGGGGGTGGGGGGGATATAAGTGGCTGCAGCTGTGACAGGTACTCGTTAAGTGTCGACTATGCCTTCACTAGATGTCCTTGTGCTCCATTCAAAATCGTAGTACTAACAGTTTCCACAATAAAAATAATTCTATTAATGGAGGATAAAAGATCCGCCTCCTCCATTCACAGAGCACTTTCTATTGTAGGAACCAACAGTACATCTTATGAATGGAGCACAGGGTCAGAAAGGGCAGGCATAGTCAGTTCAGAAACTTTTTTTCTCCCCACTAAACCTTCACTTTAATCTCTGGCAAGAACATTTTTCCCAGGGATCAATCAGGAAAAACAGAGGAATTAGAGATGGACAAGAAGCACTGGAAAGGCGTTTGCAGCAGTGCTGACGTAGTATTAATGGCCAAAAGAGAAGTTTGCTTTGCTATTCACTAACCAAAGACTATATTACCCAGCAGATACAAGTATTTGTGGGGGGGAGGTTTAATGTTTGTTTTTTTGGCTTCATGCGTGTTTCTTAAGTCAGCAATTCAGTAAGGCAGCCCCACTGAGCTATTTTATAGTGACAGCAGGGAGACTTTCTTGCCATCAAAATACACTGATCGAGCAAGGAAAACCCAACAGGATGACCTGCAATCTGCAACTTTTCCAAAAAAGCAGAAAAATGTACCACTTTCTTCAGTAGGGTTAAACAAATGAAAATAAATGGATTCCTGCATCCACGCTAAACAGTATGCTGCTGGCTACTGTTTTCAGCAGCTGCTACACCCATGGCTGCAGTCATTGCATCCGATAGCATGTGCAGTCATTTTTAACATATTCAAGCTTACTGACTTGTCAAGCCAGATTTCAGCAGGAATCGCATGACATTTGTGTGGTCTATGGCCAACTTAAGTAGTAAAATAAGATTGTCAATTCCTTCACAGGAATAAATAAAAGCAGATAGAATAGACACACTCCAATCCAAAGAAATAATATCAATTATTTTGTTTATAGATTTACATGAAAAATCAAAAGGAAAGAATGAATGGGGCCATGTATCGTGAGATTTTGAGTGCAAACCTCCTCCAATCAGCAAGGGCATCGACGATGAAAAGTGGCTGGGTCTTTCAGCATGACAATGATCCCAAGCACACCACCCGGGGCCACGAAGGAGTCGCTTCGTAAGAAGCATTTCAAGGTCCTGGAGTGGCCTAGCCGGTCTCCAGATTTCAACCCCATAGAAAACCTTTGGAGGGAGTTGAAAGTCCAGCAACAGCCCCAAAACATCACTGCTCTAGAGGCGATCTGCATGGAGGAATGGGCCAACATACCAGCAACAGTGTGCGACAACCTTCATTGCCAACAAAGGATATATAACAAAGTATTGAGATGAACTTTTGATATTGACCAAATACTTATTTTCCACCATCATTTGCAAATAAATTCTTTCCAAATCAGATAAGGTCATTGTCTGTATTTGTTTCCTCATTTTGTCTCTCATAGTTGAGATATACCTATGATGACAATTACAGGCCTCGCTCATCTTTTTAAGTGGGAGAACTTGCACAATTAATACTTTTTTGCCCCACTGTACGATGTACTTAAATGAAAAAAATATATAACGAGCTCTCTCTGTATTGCTTCCTTTGTGTGAAATCCCTGGTGTTTGTCAGTTCCTCTGCTTTCCCATTAAAAGCTAACCACACTAGGCAGGGCACTCAGCAGTGTGCTCTTACATCCAATGACCAAACTTGTCAAAAACACCAACCCTCTGCACAGCCATTCACTGGGGAGATCAGTGTGCTGTGGTTTCTCCGTCCCCTCAATTGTATGCAGCCAAGGAAAGAATTAGTTTTTTTATTTTTTAATAAGCAATGTGTTTTTTTTCCAGTTTAGAATGATGATTTTAAGTCGCAGCATGCACTTATATAACAATATTGTCATAGCAATCCAAAATGCATGACAATAGGCCATCTCTTTGCACAACTTTCTGGATTCCATGTATGCGTTGCAGTTTCCGCTCAGCCAATTCCTTTGATTTACTTTTGATTTTTAAGGACTATATATCCCATGGTACCTTGCTGCCTCATTTTTGTATCGACTCCTAAAATTCCTCCTCTCAGGATCTGCTATTCAGAAGGCAAGTGTTCCCTCAGAATTGGTAACGGAAGTGACCTCCCATCAACGCCATCTTGCTACACCCCACACTCCTCCGTAGTAATGATACAGAGAGAAGGGGGCAAGCGGACATCTTGTTACACCCACCGTAGGTCAGCAGGTTTGCTAATGTGACAGAACACCTGATTTTAAAATTCAACATGTAAACAGTCTGTCGGATTTCCAAATACTGTATTTAACTGCTTGCCGACCAGCTGCCGCAGTTATACGGCGGCAGGTCGGCTCTGCTGGGCGAGATCACGTAGCTATACGTCATCTCGCCGGGCACCCGCGATCGCTCTTTACAGACACAGCTCCCGGTCCTGTCAGCGGAGAAATGCCTGACAATGTATGAACAGCGATCAGTCATTTCCCCTAGTGAGGCCACCCCCCCCTACAGTTAGAACACACCCAGGGAACATACTTAACCCCTTCCCTGCCAGTGGCATTTTTATAGTAATCCAATGCATTTTTATAGCACTGATCGCTATAAAAATGCCAATGGTCCCAAAAATGTGTAAAAAAATTATAAAAATGCCATATAACTACCCCCTATTTTGTAAATGCTATAACTTTAGCGCAAAACAAACGATTATTGCGATTTTTTTTTTTTTTTTTTTAAATATGAATTATACGTATCGTCCCAAACTAAGGGAAAAAAAATGTTTTATATATATTTTTGGGGGATATTTATTATAGCAAAAAGTAAAAAATATTTTTTTTTCAAAATTGTCGCTCTATTTTTGTTTATAGAGCAAAAACTAAAAACCACAAAGGTGATCAAATACCACAAAAAGAAATCTATTTGTGGGGAAAAATTAGCCCAATTTTGATTGGGAGCCACATCGCACGACCGCGCAATTTTCAGTTAAAGCGACGCAGTGCCGAATCGCAAAAAGTGCTCTGGTCTTTGACCAGCAATATGGTCTGGGGCTGAAGTGGTTAAAGCATATAAGCTCAGGTTTGTGTTAAAAATAACTGTGAGCCCAGAGACGGAACATACTTAGGCCAAGGAAGTATGGTTTTGTAAAAATATATAATTTAATAGCATATAAATAAATTAAACAGGATATACATAAAATAAATAAATACAAGAAAAATTATCACAAATTCATCAACAGCAGATGACCACTGTACATTCCTCCGAAGTCGCCAACGCACGTTTCGCCGTGGGGCTTCTTCAGGGCGAGGATGAGGAATATAAAGTTAGCAGAGAGATAGAAACTTATCTGCAATGATACAGTGTGGCACATTAGTAAAACAGAAATATTAATCAAAATACAGAATTAAAATAAAATGAATAAAGGTGTCATAGTGTGTATTTACATGGCTGGTGGTCCCTCGATGGGTGCGTCCACGGGGCATATAAGATATAGATGGAGATATAACAGGTCGGGAGATAAGCTTAGGCACAAGCTTCCATATATCGAGAATCTGGTTGACAAAAATATATATGTATATATATAGCAGTAATTCAATATAATATATGAATTTTCTCATCTGTAATATCATGTGCACCGTCTTTCCACCCACACTAGTGACATTAAGCACACTACTACATATTATACCTAATGGACCATTAACTAGGTCTTTTTCATCCAGTTTACTACTGGGGATGAATTCCCCTATATAACCGCTAGATGGCAGCCTTAGCATCAATACTAATCATTATAGTTAAGCTATGCTAAATATCCTAATTCACTACTGTGTGCCTGATGTTCATTGGGTGGTCGTGCCGTGGTGGCTGTTTCTGTGCGTTTTCTGTCTGGGCATGTGTATTTCTTGTTGTTTTGTGCCCTGACTTTGTGGGCCGTTTTGGGCGATATGCCATAATACTCCGCCTCAGTGGGATCTTTATTTATGCGCCGTACTATCTAAACGGCGCGCATCTATGACGTCATCACGTCATACGTCCATGTGATCCCACAGCCTATATAAATCTGATGCTCATGCAATGGCGCTGTGTTACCGTGTGTACACCCTGGGACACAGACGCATTGCTGCAATCAGTTATAGGGTAAGTCACTTCTTCTGCTCCAAATTGTTCCCTCAATTCCATCACACTTGAGAATGACCTATTGAATGGACATATTGTTTCATCTCAACAGGCCTGTACTAACGCCCCATGCAAAGGCTGCTACAGAAAGGGTTTCTTTATGTAAGCCCCCCCACATTGCTGTTATACTGCCATCTGCTGTCCCAGTGTGCTCAGGACTTCATAAAAATAGGTAACCTGGATTTTTTGGTTAACTCTTTATTTCCATCATAAATGCTAGTCCTTAAAGGCTGTTTAATAGCTTCTTTCGTTATATTTTTTTATTATTACAGTCCGAGTATCAACTTTCCCTGTGGTACATATTTTCCACCCTTTGGACTTGTAGTCTTGACTCTTTCGACTCACCAAAGGTGATTATGGTGGCCGTTGTGTCTTTTTATTAACACCGCAGGAACTATGTAGTAGTGATATCCAATGCATTTGTTCACATGATTCTCTTTCCCCCATATTACTTTATTATATTTACACATTTTTTTCATTTTTTCATTTTTTTTCTTCCCTCTCTCTTTCTTTCATGTGTGTGCGTGCATGTATGTGCATTTAGGCTTGTGCATGCATATACACATATGCAGGTTTTTAGTGTTTTCTTTGTCTTATCCCTCATCTTTATTATTATTTACTCCATCTTCATTATAATTTTTTATATGGTATCTGTGTCTGCGCGTTGACAGCAGCTATAATAAGAATTCATATATTATATTGAATTACTGCTATATATATATATACACATATATATTTTTGTCAACCAGATTCTCAATATATGGAAGCTTGTGCCTAAGCTTATCTCCCGACCTGTTATATCTCCATCTATATCTTATATGCCCCGTGGACGCACCCATCGAGGGACCACCAGCCATGTAAATACACACTATGACACCTTTATTCATTTTATTTTAATTCTGTATTTTGATTAATATTTCTGTTTTACTAATGTGCCACACTGTATCATTGCAGATAAGTTTCTATCTCTCTGCTAACTTTATATTCCTCATCCTCGCCCTGAAGAAGCCCCACGGCGAAACGTGCGTTGGCGACTTCGGAGGAATGTACAGTGGTCATCTGCTGTTGATGAATTTGTGATAATTTTTCTTGTATTTATTTATTTTATGTATATCCTGTTTAATTTATTTATATGCTATTAAATTATATATTTTTACAAAACCATACTTCCTTGGCCTTAAAGTCTGACCATCAATGTCCACTTGCTTGATATTGTTTCTCCCCTAATATTATTACAGATGTGGCCCATGTGAGTGCCATCCCTGTGTTTCCACTTTAATTCTCTTTCCCCCCTACGCCTTTCTCTCTCCTTCTCTCCTCTTCCTTTTTTCCTTCTCATTTCTCTTCTCTCTCCTCTTTTCTTCCCTCTTCTTTACTCTTCCCCCAGGTTCTTTAACCAACCCCTCCCCTCCTTGAATCATTATAGGAACATACTTAGGTTCACATACAAATCCTCCCTCTGCACCAAAACTCAGGAGACGAACTACAAGCTTCTCACGCGTTGGTATAGGACGCCAGACCTATTGCATAAGTTCTTTCCGGCGACAACGGATCTCTGCTGGCGCTGTCACGCGGATAGGGGGACTATCCTGCACATCTTCTGGTCCTGCCCTAGACTTGTGTACACACGATCGGAAAATCTGACCTCACACATTTTTAAAGCATACTATCCCCCATTTGTTTTCGGAAATAAAACAATTGTCCGGTGGAGCATACAAACGCTCAGATTTTACAACAGCCTGTCACACTTTTCCCGTCGGAAAACCTGATTGTGTGTACAAGGCTTTAGAATATTTATGAACAAGAAGAATTTACAAATGAAGTTTGGGAGGAAAAAAACAAACATGTTATACTTGCCTGCTCTGTGCAAATCCACTGCCCAGATCCACCTCTTTTCGAGTCGTCCTCCTGTGCTCCTGGCCCCTCCCTTCTGTCGAGTGCCCCCACAGCAAGCAGCTCGCTACGGGGGCACCCACGCCAAGTCACAGCTCCCTTTGTCCATTCAGACGTGGAGCTGTCACTGCGCCACCCCCCTTTCTCCTGATTGGCTAACTGGCTTTGATAGTGGGAGCCAATGATGCCACTGCTGTCTCTCAGCCAATCAGGAGGGGGTGTCTCGAACGGCTGAGACACTCAGACATCGTTGGCTACAGATGGGGCTCAGGTAAGTATTAGGGGGGGGGGGGCTGGGGGGAGCTGCTGCACACAGGCTTTTTATCTTAATGCATAATTAAGATAAACCTTTTGACTTTAGAATGCCTTTAAATACACATTAAGGCTCCATGCACACTGGCCTTTCAAAAAAATAAAATAAAATTCTGTTCATTTGGCAGGGAAAAAAAAAAAAAAAAAAACACACACTCACACACACGCTCATATAGGGCATTTTTTTGTACATAGTTTAGAAAAGTTTTGCATTTTTTCCCCCTCACAGAAAGCTTTCATTTAAAAACACAAACCAGAAGGTTTTTTCCTGCCCCTAATCGTTGAGCTTAAAATATGCCTGTAATCATCCCAATGTACACAAACACACAGGATAACATTGAGCTGCTTCTACAGGCAAAAACACAAAACTCCTGTATAAGCAGTGATTTTAGAGGCTGGTAGGTCTTCTAAAAGGTGCACATCAAAGTACTGACTACAGGATGTGAAAATTCCTAAAACAATTTTCCCCCAGTTCATCAACCTCGGCAATAGTCACGGCACATTTAAATTTACAGTAATAGGACATTGAGGGGTTTTCCTGGTAAAGGCTGGCTGGGCTGACTTATGGTGACATGTGGTTGTGTGTAAATACATATTTCTGTTATCTATACTCTCAGAGCTGCAAGTGATTTCTGAGATGTTGCAGAGGCTCTAAAAAGGAACACCTTATTGATAGTCCATGCCAAGACAGCTTGAAGAAAACCGTTTTATTATTTATCTGCCATGCACAGCATTCATTTACCCACTGACCCTGTGTACAAAGTGCTGCATTGGATTATTCTCATCACCCAGAGCAATGGTAAAAGGAAGTGTCATCCACAAGAGACTCAATGCTCGAAAACAATGAAGGGAAAGAGCAGGGCAGGTTTCCTATGGCAATGTAAATGTATTTAAAACATGTCCTAGGTATATAGAGACAAATTACAGTTTTATTGTCCTGGATTTCATAAAATAAATCTGCAATGTTTATTCAATGAGGCTACTTTGGAAAGATGTTTTTTGAATCCCAATGTATGATGTTACTGTTTATAAAAGTGAAAAGGGTTACACAGGTATAGAGGAGCTGTGTAGTCTCATCTACCTTACTCTGTTTCAGCCCAGCGTTAAGAGAGTTGTAAACAATTCATTCCAATGCTGGCAGTCACATGACTGGTTTTCAGTGCTATCCTGGAGAGATTAAGCTTGGGGTGGAGGAGGAGGCGGCAGCGAGAACCTATGACATATGATGCACGTGTCAGAGGTGACTTATTATTGAATTGAAAGGCAGACTACTGAACAACAAACACTGATGAAATACAGAGCTCTGCAGTAAACACCTACATTCTGTACTATGGTAACAGGTTCTCTAAGGCCACATTATTGAAGCTCTCTCCAATAATAAATAGTGAAAGATTTGCATTTGCATGCCCCTTGGGATACCAGAGTGATCCTCTTTATGACTTGGCCAACGTGTAGTAACAATTCATGTGCAGCGAGTGTAAACACCCTATTCAACATAGGAAACTAATACTTCTCAAAAGGTTTTAAAATATCTGCACCAAGTTAGCATTCAGTGACAGCTCCCACAGTTCCCATTAACCCCCACCACTCCACAAGATTACGGGGGCAAGGGTGAGGAAATTAATGGAGGATTATTTCATCTAAGAGGCATCAGCACAAGGGACACATCCAGTAAGTTATGTTCTTTGTGACAGCACCTGTAAAGGCAGGTGGTTTTATCATCTTAATACATTCTATGCATCAAGATAAAAAGCCTTCTGTGTGCAACAGTTCCCCCTCAGCTCCCTTGGCCTCTGTCCAGCAATGTACACACATTTCTCAGCCATCTGATAGGCTTCCTGATTGGCCGAGACAGCAGTGGTGCCATTGGCTCCCACGTCTGTCAATCAAAGTCAGCCAGCCAATCACAGGGAAGAAGGGGCGGGGCTCTGTGTCTATAGACACAGGACGGTGTGACTAAGCTCAGGTGCCCCATAGCAAGCTACTTGTTGTGGGGGCATAAACAGGAGGGATCCGAGAAAAGAAGGATCCGGGCTGCTCTGTGCTGACACCCCCCAACGCTTAGGTGTGAAAGTAATCTTACTAGGTAGGTATGTCATTAGGTCCTTGAAGTCTCAGACTTCTGGCTTGATCTTTGCTAGCCTCATAGGTCAGCAGACATAGGATTTTGCATGGATTGCTCTTTTTTCAAAGCCACCACATCTACTTCCATTATTTTCTCACTCGCCTACACGTCAACCTACTCCCTCTCAGTGCACACTGCTTCTTCACCCACATCCTGGCATCCACCACACCTGCATCCCCCATCCTCCTCTCAACACCTGCACCTCCAATCCCCCACCCTTTACACCTAGTGCATCTGCACCCACCAATCCTTCTCTCATCACCTACGGTATCTGCATCCCCCCTTTCTTTAATCACCAATCATATCTTTTACATCTGTCAGCAACCACCATGCTTGCAACCCACAATTCTCTGTATCCACAATGTCTGTAGTTTTGCTTCTCTCAGAACACAGCATGCCTGCAAATCCTCCCCTCTTCACCCACTATGTCTACAGCCTCCCTTTTACCATCCACGACACCTGAACACCACTTTAACCACCCAACCTTGTTTTCACTCCTCCCTCCAGTACCCAGCACAGCACCTTGGTTCTCACCGATACCCCTGTGCAGATTTCCTTCCAACCTTAAATACAAACCTGCACTCTCTTGTCACTGCACCTGTGCATGCTCTCATGCTGCTTCCCTAGCTCTCACCAATGCACCATAACAGGCCCCCTTGCTCTCATCACCATTCCTGCATCTCAAGAAGCTTTGATCTCCCTGTCACAGCAGCTCACACTGAGCTGCAAACAGGAAAAGGTTATATTCTATGTCTTCCTGTAAACTACTCAAAGAAAAAAAACAACTTTGAGTGGAGTGGTTACATGTTTCCTGTCTAGAGTGGAGCTCCAGTCTGCAGCAAGACACCTCTCTGAAAAGAGGTGGCAATTTTGGTGCAAGCGTATAGGTGAGAATTGTGGGGATCTTTATTTGTGTAGGCCTTCAGGTAAGAAGGTACAGATGCAATTGTAAGAGCAGGTTGGGCAATATAGAAAGGGGGGCCTGCAGGTGCAGTGTTGCGAATGTGGGGGTGTGGTGAAGGATCAGGGTCAGCCGGTGAGATGGGAGTGCAGGCGCATTTGTGCTCAAGATCTCACACCATATTTGTACAAACTGTCCACTATAACACGCATGGCCTCAAACTCTCTAACTTCCACGGCTGCCTGCACCTCCCCCATCCTTTACTGCAAACTTAGGCATACTTTTGCTGCAATAATAAAAAAATAAAAAAGTGCAACAATTTAGTTTTGCTTTAATACATCATAGCTCTAACAAAAAAAAAAAAAAAAAATGTTTTGAAGCACAACTGATCCAAGGCAGACATGCTCAGTTTGTTACCTTCTATCCTCATGTAAATGATCTGCTTATTGACAACAACAAAGCCCACAATCCTTTCAGTCTACACATATCACTGTGATTAGTGGAGCTTCCATTCCCAAGACACACTTTTCAAAGCCAATTACAGTAAGGAGTCCATTCATTTTCTGTATTCCAGTTAAAGATGGCCTTCAATTTGAAAGTCACATATTCTATATTTAACTTCTCTTCAAAAAGTCTAACCCAATTTGCTGTATACTAAATGAAATTTGGTTTGCAAGTGTTACTTTTACTGTGAACATGAAGGAGTATTCCAGCAGCTCTTTCCCTGGGGAGCAGCTAACACTTGCAGTGGAAAAATACGCTACAATTCAAAGAAAATACATTCCTACTCAATTACTTGTAAAGCATCCGTCACCTCAACTGAAAGATTTTATGACACAGAATTACACTGAAAAAAATATATATTTAACCTGCTGTATTGTTCAAACAATGGCTGCATTTCCTGTCACCTTTTATTTGTACATAAATATATTTATAAATTTAGAAACATAGGTGCTTTGATTACACATTATCCTTTTCTAACAAACATTTTTAGTATTCCAATTAAGCCAAAATTTAGTTAGGGTTCCCTAGTAATTTGTCATTATAACAATGTAAAGTTTGGGTGATGCCTAGAACCATGGACTAGCAAGCAGTGTTCATTTTGGCAGCATATTTAGTTTTAGTCTTTAGTTGACAAAATCTCCAGTACATTTTAGTCTACTAAAATCTAATGGGTGTAGTTAAATTGTAAAAATTGTAATGCATTATTTTAAGCATTTCTCTACAATTTCCAAACTCATTATATACTGCTGAAGTGAAAATAATCAAATAGGTGTTAGTTTTGATGTCAAATTTCAATATGGTTTTAGTCATCTTCATTGTTTTGGTCGGATTCTAGTTGACTAAAATAGTATTAATTCAGTCGGCAAAAATGTTTTAGGTCTACGAAATTCACACGGCTAGCAAGCCCATAGAGCTCATAATAGGGAAAACCTGGAAGGAGTGCGTTAAATATAAGTTTTGAGATTAAAGAAAAAAAAAAAGAAAAAAGCCTCAAAACTGGATGATCCATTTTCATCAGCCTGCAGTCTCAAACATTTTTACACAGTCCTAATGTTCTTTTGGACTACCACTGCCTGGTGCCTAAAATAAAGCTAAAATTCACCTATTAAAAACAAAAACACAAAACCATGCTCTATGACTTTAGTGAGCCAACTTATGCTCGGTTCACACTGCCGTGACTTGGGAGACCCCAAATCACATTACATGTGAAAACCCATTTTAGTTTAAAAAAAAAAAAAAAAAAAGGCTCTCTTAATTAGCACTACTGAAGTCGCTCCAACATTAGAAAAAGGGTTCCAGTACTACTTTACAAACAACTTTTATCTGACTTGTGCCCATAGACTTTAATGGAAGTTACCTCCAAGTCAGATCATCATCTTCAAGCCGCACAACTTTCAGTGTGAACAGAGCCTTAAAGTAGAACTATAGGCAAAACACTTTAATTAAAAACAAGTGTAGAGTTAAATACCCGTCAGATTTCTTTTTGCGATGGGTGTGCAATTTGAGATTTGCCTTCACTTCCTGTCCCATAGCCAAACAGGAAATCCCTGAACATCAACCACTTGCAGACAAGATAAGTTACATATACTGTAGCAGAGCAGCCTTCGATGGAACACGTTCTTAGGTGACGTGCATGCTCGGGTTGGGGAAAGGTGCCCGCCGGCACAACTGTGCTGCGATTCGTCACAGCACATGCTGATGACTGGGGCCCCGTCAATGATTGACCGCTAGCACTCAGTGATTGGTTCTGAGCTTCGCCAAACACAGCTCTATGAATGTAAACACAGAGCAATATTCCGCAACAGGGGATTTTGCTGTATGTTTGGGTTAAACATGGGAGGGTTAGAATCAGGGCTGTGGAGTCGGTAGATAAATGTTCCGACTCCTCAGTTTTATGTACTTCCGACTCCGACTCCTCTGTATTAATATGCGAATGTATTTTATACATCCTTGAGGGAAAGAAACGCAACCTACCACAGGACTACTGGCTAGGAAGCCAACAGTCTACTGTATTGCACAGTTTAAGCAAAAGACAAACACAATGAAAACAAAGTTTTATAAAAAAAAAAATATTAATCAATCAAGTGGCTGGATAGTAGCAGCAGGCATAAACATCAGGAACATGATTTTTACCAGTTCAAAAATACAAACCACATTATTTGGTTGTTTTAGAACAAAAACAAAGCTTATCTATAATGAACCAAAAACAAAATCTGTAAAACCTAGAAATGGTTTATTTTAATCTTGAAATGTAGTTCTAGGCTTAGCAAATGCAAATCAATTCAATGTAGAGTTCTAAGGAAGAGAATTGCCTCTGCCAGATCCTCTTTCATAGAGGCTCTTAAGTCAGACTTTATTATTTTTAGGGCTGAAAATAATCTTTCGACACGGACTTGGGTGGGTGGCATTGCAGTAACTATTCTGGCCACATCACTAACGATCTCTGGATAAACAAGGATGGCTTCTTCAACAGTAAGTTTTGATGAGCGATCATACTTTTCAACTTCTTTTAGTGCTTTATAAAACTCCTGTTGGAATTTTTTTATTTGGACACTTACTGGTAATCCAACATGCGTTCCCTGTAAAAGCAGAACACAACACTATGGAAAGTATAAGTATTGCAGCTCCTAATTGTGCGTTGCGTGCCATATAGTGAAGCACATGAAAAGCGCGCTTCTTCACGGTCACTTAACGTGTTTGTTTTGCGGTTACGTGAGGCACTGCATGCATTGGTCTTTATTCTTACAGTAGAGAAGTCATTAATTATAACTTTTTGTGAATTGGGACATTTAAACTTGCTTTTTTTTTTTTATTCCAATCTAAATTTAGTAGGAGTCGAAGCATTGTTTGCCGACTCCAGGTACCCAAAATTTCCCCCGACTCCGACTCCACAGCCCTGGTTAGAATACTTTCTTCATCTGTCTTATTAGGAATATTTCTCTGCTTTACCTTCTGTAGACTCAACAGTAAGGGCCCTTTCACAGATACGTTTTTTTCCTGCAATGAAAAAAATAAATGTTTCCCTTTTTAAATTCTATGGGACTCCTCACACCACTGTGTTGTTACGGGAACAGAGCGTTTTGCATCTTTGGTGTGGATTTGAAAACCACACCTAAAAAAGCAGCCCCCTATTAAAATGAATGCAAAACACATCAAAATTGCATAAAAACTTGCCACTTTCATTTTTGAGTCACATGTCAATTTTTCACAGGTGCAGGCAACCCCCCCCCCCCCAAAAAAACCCCACAGAAAACGCATCTGAAACACAGCAAAATCACAGTAAAAACGCATGCGGTTTTACCATAATTTTGCTACAAAGCAGTGTGAAAGGGACCTTAAAGAGAATATCTTTCCTATGTGAAGAAAATACTCTCTCAGACAATTGTCACAGGAACAAGTGCCCTCATTGGATTTGCTCTTTTTTTTTTTTTTCTTTTTTTTAAAAACTGAAAAAGTTGAATTTACCCTCACTTTCATTCCAGGGAACATTAGTGATCACAACAATTAGAGAGCATGACAGAGGTTCCAATCCCTCACTGTCCTGTTCAAATGAAGGTACAATTTAACTTAAATATAGCAGATCGTAGACTTCTATTTATAATGGATAGTCGTGCATGACACTGCAGTGATTAAACTACGCCAGCATTTTATGTAACTGATAATTCATATCTGTATAATGTTGCAGAGAACATTTAGCCACCGTTCACATTGACTGTGGCTTTTAAAAATCACACAATTTCAAAGCTGCATGTCAGTGTGACTCAGAAGATATCTGTGCGGCTTCATATATAGATGTCTATGCAAGTTGCACCCAAAATCGGGCAAAAGTAGCAAAAACTACTTTTTCAAATTAATGCGGCACCGCAAATTTAGCTTTGCACCAATTTGACCTGGGTAATAGCCAGCAATAGGGATCAATAGGGTGCAGCCTGCCAAGTTTGGAAAACATTCTTTATCAGTGGAAAGTTAAGTCTAAACATTGTATCACATCAAAGGAATAAACTTCTGTATGTAAATTAGGGAGCATTTAACCACTTAAACACCATACCTTTTTGACAGCTCTTTTCAAGTTATAACAATGTAAAGTTTTGGTGATGCCTAGAACCATGGATTAGCAAGCAGTATTCATTTTGGCAGCAAATTTCAATTTCATTATTTTTTTTTTGCTAGAAAATTACTTAGAACCCCCAAACATTATATATTTTTTTTGTAGAGACCCTAGAGAATAAAATGGCGGTTGTTGCAATATTTTATGTTGCACTGTATTTGCACAGCAGTCACAGCAGTCTTTTTAAATGCATTTTTTTGGGGAAAAAATTACTTTAATGAATTAAAAAAATAAACTAGCCAGTAAAGTTGGCCCCTTTTTTTTTTATAAATGTAAAAGATTTTACGCCGTGAGAATCATGATCTTTGTTCTAAGCAAAAAAATCGCGATTCTCATTTTGGCCAGAATCGTGCAGCTCTAATAGAACGCATAAAATCTGCCTTTACAAATCACCGATTGCCGACCAGCCACCGTCAAAATTCTCCTACGCAAGTCTGCGACTGTATTGCATCTGATCATGCGCAGTCTTTTATATCGGATTTTTCTCGTACGAAAACCACACAATAAAACGAAAATTGTTAGTTCTGCTCATGTACGGAGTCTGTCCCTTTGGAAATTTTGGTTTGCAAATTCTGAATTATATGTCGAAAGTGGTGTACACACTATACGTAAATAGAACAATTGTACTTCAAAATGAAAATTTTCACACGATTTTCTCATAGTGTGTACCCCACTTTAGTCTAGGAGTGTTAGCCAGCATCAGTTTGGCAACTTACAGTGTATGAATAGTTCCAACTTTTTTTTTTAACGCAAAACCCAAAAAAGAAAAAAAGAAAGGGGGTCTCCTCTCTGCGGAAAATGTAACTTATGCAACATGATGGCCCACCATACATAATTCTGCTAATTTTAGCAGGGACTGCCCACATTTCGGTCTGAGTAGGGAGGGTGGATCTACCAATCAACTTTTGAAAAACCGCCCTGTTGGATTCCCCGCCACTGGCTATAAGAGGGTAGTGCTGATTAGTTGATTCTGATGTTGAATTATGTCCCCCCCCCCCACACACACACACACTGATCTGAATTCAATATAGACACTACCTGGGTTCCAACATGCCTGGGCCCTCATTTCTGACCCTACCTGATCAGGTCCTAACCTATCGGGGTCCATATCCATGGCATTACTCGCCTGTAAGGGACTAACCTCGCCTTATGTGCGTTATATGAGGTATACTCAATTGGTTAAGCCCGATTCACTGAACTGACTACAGCTACTGTTTGTTTTAACTGTTCATGCCATTTATGTGGATTGTTGAGAATGTACCACTGTTTTGTTTGTTTAACAAAGTTTATTCATTTTAAAATAGAACAAAAAGAGCCCTTTATAGTACAAAAAGCAAATCACTACTGTAAATATTACTTTCACTGATGCACAGAAGAAAAAACCTCCTTACAGTAGCGATTTGATCTTGTACTATAAAGGGCTAATTTTTGTTTTTTTAACTCAAGTTACTATTTTTGCAGAAACACACTACAGTTCATTTACCATGGTTTACTATGGACACGTTCACATCTATGCTTTTTTTCAGCTCCTGCGTATTTGAAAAGTGTTAAGGACTTTTTTCAACGCAAAGCTGTGCTTTTTTTGGTTCAATGTACTTCAATGGAAAAGCTGCAGAAAAGCATGCAATGCGTTTTTGCAGCAAATTGTGTTTAACTGCTTGCCGACTCGCACACGACTATATACGTCGACAGCATGGCACGGACAGGCAAAAGAACACACATACATATATACACACACACACACACACACACACACACACACCCTTTAAGAAGCCGGCATTGTGTGCGCGCCCGCCCGGGAGCTCCGTGACTCCGACTGCGGATTCGATGTTTCATGGGCATAAACGCGATCGTGTCACGGTGAGGAAGTATTTCCCCAGTCTTCCTAGTGACAGGACAGTGTACACAGCTTCCTGTAAATCGGAGGCTGTGATCACTGTAGTGTCACACACAGCCCAGCCCCCCTACAGTTAGAACACATCCCTAGGCACACTTAACCCCTTCAGCTCCACCTACTGGTTAACCCCTTCACTGCCAGTGTCATTTTCACAGTAATCAGTGCATTTTTATAGCACTGATCGCTGTAAAAATGACAATGGTCCTAAAAATGTGTCAAAAGTGTCCGCCATAAATGTCAGTCACAATAAAATCGCTGATCGCTGCCATTACTAGTAAACATTTTTTTTTTTTTTTTTTTTTTAAATGCCATAAAACTACCCCCTATTTTGTAGACGCTATAACTTTTGCGCAAACCGATCAACGCTTATTGCGATTTTTTTTACCAAAAATATGTAGAAGAATACGCATCGGCCTAAACAGAGAAAAAAAAAATTATATATATTTTTGGGGGATAATTATTATAGCAAAAAAATATTGTTTTTTTTTCAAAATCGCCGCTCTATTTTTGTTTGTAGCTCAAAAATAAAACGTAGGAGGTGATCAAATACCACCAAAAGAAAGCTCCATTTGTGGGGAGGACGGACGTAAATTTTGTTTGGGAGCCACGTCGCACGACCGCGCAATTGTCAGTTAAAGCGACGCAGTGCCGAATCGCAAAACGTGGCCATTGACCTGCAAAATGGTTTGGGGCTTAAGTGGTTAATCTGCCCAACAAATTGGCCAAAAAATAATGCAAACGCTCAAATCGCATTGCACACAAATCAAAAACGCACAGCAAAACACACTGCAGAAACAGATCAAAAGCAAACTCCATAGGTGTGTACCGAGCCTTATGCTGGCCACATCAATTTTCAGACGAGAATATTAATGCAAAAAAACTTTGCATGAAGGAATGTTCTTTGAAATTTTCACCTGCTTTTAACATTGTTTTAAAATGAATGCAGTTTCTAAATGAAAACCACATACAGCAGGGGTGCCCAACCAGTGGCCCGCGGAGCCTTTTGATGTGGCCCGCGACCTCCTGCTCTGGGATGGTATAGAATACTGTTATTAAAGGGCCAGTTTATATATGGGCATATATTTTCGGCAGTGGTTACTGGGCTACTTAAAAAAAAAATGATCCGCAGGTGCAGAGCAGTTTACCTGCACTGAGCCATAGACTTCGGTTATTGCCTTCGAGTTTGGTGAGATTTCTGAAAGTGCATCACACCTGCAGACTATACCGGATATACTCGAGTATAAGCCGACCCGAATATAAGCCGACCCGAATATAAGCTGAGGCACCCATGTTTACCACAAAAAAATGGGAAAGCGTATAGACTTGAGTATAAGCCTAGGGTGTCCATCTGCATGCCTGACTGTGCCTCACTGTGTCCATGCCTAGACTAGACCCAAAGCTCGGGAGATCAGCACAAAAAAGTGACTCGAGTACAAGCCGAGGGGGGCATTTTCAGCACTAAAAATTGTGCTGAAAAACTTGGCTTATACTCGCGTATATACAGTAATAGAAGTCTATTGCAAAGTGCAGGAAAGCCAAAAGGTACACTGCGTTGCAGCCGCAGTGCAGGTAAACCACAGCGGGACCCTCCATTCACCTCTAAGTAGTAGCAGACAAACTGACTTGTGTCCTACCTCCAATACGATCCACTAAAAAAAGTATAGTAGGCTGTGTCAGTGTCCGCTCTGCATATGCAGAGCAGACACGGACATGCCATCCACCCGCTCTGCTCATTGCTGCCCGCATGCGTTTACCAACTGGCTTAAGTGGCCCTTGCTCTTCAAAAGGTTGGGCACCCGACATACACTGTCTGAAAATTCCTTTGACCAGGAAGTTTTCTATTTCCAATAATGATATTTGCTAGATTCACCTTCTAATAGTATATCTAATCGCTCAGTTATTCTCAGAGAGGATTAGAGATTTTGCTCCCTAACCATATTAGTTGTTAAATATATCTATGCAGTGGCAAATATAAATAACCAATAAATTGCTTTGTTTTTACTTTATATATTAACAATTATACGCTACACTTTTTTTAAAGGTAATTAACAGATTAATTGAATCATCTAGACAATCGTCCAACTAATCGATTATAAGAATAGTTAGTTGCAGTCCTAACCACAATAGCTCAGCAACAAAAATGTCCTCTTACTACTTTTTGCATTACTAGGACAGGAAGCAAATATGTCCTTTTCTGAAGGATTTCCCCTTTAAAAATGCAAAAAGGGGAACGGACAGAGGTATAAACATGAAAGGAGAAATCTCCCCTGCTGGCTGTTGTATTGTGACAGCTGGCTGTCAGAAAATGCAAACAGTGGCTGCATTTTCCAGAAAATGACTGCTGTCAGGTTAACAATTTTGCCAGATTTTTGGATTGAAGGATGTTGAGAGGGAGGTTTCTGACAGGGTCGATTTGGATTGGGGTTGGTTTATCAGGAACCGGCCCAACTTTGATCTGTTCATAGCTGCTCTGCATTCACTGTGCCCCCAAGTCCCCTGTCACCTCCTAAGACTCTCCAGCGGCTAAATCACTATGAAATACATGTAGTGTCATTGAAACATTCACCTGCTTGTGCTGCTCCATCACTGGCTGAGTGACAGAAATGTTACTCTCTAGCTGGCAATGCACATTATGCAGTTTTTTTGGCAACAAAGGAATAATGCCTCACTGATCTTTCCAGTGGGAGGGGGACCACCAAAGTAGATGATTGTCTGCCCTGCACACATTTAGCAATCCTGTCTCTGGCAAGTTCTCGCTACCAAAAGGATTGCGGATGTGACACGGGCCTACCACATATTCTGGATAACTCAACGTGTCAGGAAAATCACTGGGTGCCTGGTGAGGTCAGGTCCGTAAAACCAACAGAGGAAGAAAGCAAAGATTTTATGTCAGTGTAGTACTGCAGAAATGCAAAATAATGGTGGCTGTAACTATAGATTTTATAATGCTTGTTTCTTACGCACTACAATGAGCTGCAGCAGCACTAAAACATCAAACCCTAGACTACCACATCACTCAAAAGACCCCTCTACACCAAACAAAACAATGCCCTCTACAAGCATGCTTTGTTGCTTATTTGCAGTAGTCATATTTGATCTTTTTTGTTTCAGAATACTAGCATTAATAGCCAATCATGAACGCAGAAATGCTTGTGACCTACTGGATGGTTGCTATAGGAACACTGCTTTCTGTGATACATGTTATGCATTTTAAGTGCCCTCTCTTCATAAGCTACAAGGATGTGGATTTACTTTGTCCTCTGCAACTGACAATTAAAGGAAAACAAAACAAATGCAACATGTACAGGGGAAAAAAATAAATAAATATTGACACCAAGTTTATACACCTCTCACAGGCATTGTGAATAAAAAAAACATTACTCAGCACTGTAAATTGAATGAAGGAGATTTCCCTTAACACCCCTGATCAGTTCAATTCACAGCTGGCACAAGGATATATTGTAGTTAGTTCTACTGCACAATGGAAAATATAAATATATGCGTGCATATATACAGCGAGTGTGTGTCTACACACACACACACACACACACACAATCTCTCACAACACCGTTAAGACATATTTGTCAAGAATCCAACACTTTGGATCCTTACTGCACCCCGATAAGCCCTCTGTTTTCATAGCACACCCCATCAAGGCCATATTACAGGGAATTAAAAAGTAGCACCCCTGCCGCGACCAGCAGGCTCCCTATTACAGGGCAGATGTTCCATGGCATGTCTGATATGCTTACCAGGTCCCCCTTCGGACAACTACTTAGTCTGGTCCTCAAGGCAGCCATTTATCTGGCCTTCTATGGTTTAAGGCCAGGTGAATTTACATGTACTGGTACGACGTTCCGTACGCTGCCAATCAGTCAGGTACCCCAACCATTTCCGTTGCACCTACACGGCAGACAGGAGCGGGTACCAATATTATGGGTTTTTTTTTGGAGACCCATACTGCATGGTGCCCGGTAGCAGTCCTTGACCAATTTGTGGTGCAGTCAGCAGACAAAACCAAGGGTAACCCACTCTTACCATTCCCAAGTGCCCCATCACTCTAAAGCACAGTGTGTTAAACATTGACGCACCCTCCTAGTGAACCTAGGTTTGGACCCTAAATTATACTCTAGCCATTCTTTCAGGATAGGTGCTGCTTCAGAAGCCTCTCTGCAAGAGGTCCCCAGTCACATCATCAAGAAGTTAAGTAGATGGAATTCATCCTGCTACTCCAGGTATATCCCGAATCCACATGTTGAGATGTCTCGTGCATTTTCACACTTGGCTGACTAATCTGTTACGCTTTGTTCGAATAAACTCCTTTTCTCGCTCTCATCCTACTGTTTTTTGCCCCCCTTTTAGGAATACTGAACACGGCACACCCCAGGTCACTATTCCACCCTACCTTACTTTCTCCTGGACTATTTTCAAGAGACTGTACAAAAAAAATAACAAACACAGAAATCCAGAAAGAAAACAAGCTATCCCATTAGAACATCTGAATAAAAACAGATACAAAAAAACAGATTAATATGAGACCTGGGCAGTCTAAAGTGGTTGTAAAGCTTAAATCTTTACCTTAAAGCTTAAATGTTTCAGTGTGTATACCATCTCAACCCCCCCCCCCCCATATACTTACCTGATCCGTATGTCAATTCAGCGCCATGTCCATCTGCTTTCCTCTCTTCTGCTTGCTCTCACAGGGTTTGTCGAGGGCAGCAGGAGCCATTTCCCTCCCCGGCCGTCAGTAAAAGCCTGTGTTAAGGGGGTGGGGGGCAGGGCAGAGCCTGTCTGTCATGCCTGCAGGTGTGCCAACATACGAAGCGGCTTCTTAAGGTGGCATACCAAGTATAGGAGGAGTCAGGTGCGCTGACAGGGAACTCGAGAAGGAGGATCGGGGTTGCTCTGTGCAATTCTATTGCACAGAACAGTAAATCATCTTTGTTTTTTTAAAGGGGGAAAAAAAATAAATGCTTTAAAAAGCACATTTCCTAGCAAACAAACAAAACTGATATTTTACAGAATGTCAAGAGCAACATTGAAAAGGTACATATACAGAAATCTCCACAAACTACACACAATGTAAAAAATTATAGCGATCGCATGCTTAGGCCAGTCAAGCCAGTTCTGAGGTTGAGTTGTTTGCAGAACAGGCATTGTGAAGTGGCTTTAACGTCCACAAACTCTACCGCTGTTCAATCCCTTAACCAAAAGTATCTACCGAACAAAAATTTTACAAATTAGGTCAACATTTGCCCTCGAGGAGCGTATGCAGTATATGCTTTTTACATGCCTGTACCACAAACATTTTTTCAAGAGAGTTGCTCGGATGTTGAAAATAGCCTCATTTAGGAAATAAGACAAGAGACCAGAACTAACCCATCTATGCAGTAGTACAGGACTACATCGCTCTACAAATAGATTAGTATGAAGTCAAGTAAATTCTTTACTATGCGTCCATCCCCCTAATGTTTGACAAACTAACATCACAGCCATGGGAAGTTGCAATGCAGTCTTGTTGAAAGTCTCCAAAACATTTATCTATGGAATCTTTAAATACTGCAACATCTTCTACAGGAATCTCCGATGCTTGCACTGCCAGAGTAATTGCAGGAAAAGCCCACTTTCTAATAAAGGCCTCCTTAAACAGGTATTGGATTGCAAAATATTTAGGGCTCTTTAACACGGTGGGGCGTATGTCCGCTTTCTCATCCAACCATCCATGTACGGGTGAAAAGGGGGCATGCATTGGTCCCTATGAGATTGCGGGTGTCAGCGGATGAACATCCGCTGACACCCGATCTCACCCGGTTCCGCAATCCTTCGATTCTGCAGACAGAGGAAAACCCCGATTCTTCCAACCGTCTGCGGATCGGATGAACACAGACAGGTGGTCCATGTTCATCCGATCCCCCCCATAGAGGAGAGCAAAGAAAAGACAGGGCGGTCCCTGTACCATGTGCGGGGACCGCCCCGTCATCCGCCAGCTCAGCGGAGCGATCCCGGCTGAGCAAGCGGAGGTTCACGGGGAAGATCATCACTGATCCGCCCAGTGTGAAAGAGACCTTAGGAGGTGTAAACAGTTCATAAAGAGTTTTGTAGTCAGTGTTTAAGACATCTGGAGAGAGTTTAGTTTATCTTGGGGTTTCTTAACCACTTGCCGACCAGCCGCCGTCATTCTACGGCAGCAGGTCGGCTCTCCTGGGCGAGAGCACGTAGTATAACGTCACCCTTTAGAGCGGCCACTAGGGCACACGCGATCGCTCGTTACAGAGCGGGGACCGGGAGCTGTGTGTGTAAACACACTGCGCTTGGTCCTGTCAGCGGGGGAAATGCTGATCTTCTGTTCATACAATGTATGAACAGAGGATCAGTGTTTCCCCTAGTGAGTCCACCCCCCCCACAGTAAGAACACACCCAGGGAACATACTTAACCCCTTCACTGCCAGTGGCATTTTTATAGTAATCCAATGCATTTTAAAATCGCTGATCGCCGCCATTACTAGTAAAAAAAATATATTAATAAAAATGACATAAAAATACCCCCTATTTTGTAAACGCTATAACTTTTGCGCAAACCAATCAATAAACGCTTATTGCGATTTTTTTTACGAAAAATACGTAGAAGAATACGTCTCGGCCTAAACTGAGGAAAAAAAATGTTTTTTTTATATATTTTTGGGGGATATTTATTACAGCAAAAAGTCAAAAATATTCATTTTTTTTTCAAAATTGTCGCTCTATTTTTGTTTATAGCGCAAAAAATAAAAACCGCAGAGGTGATCAAATACCACCAAAAGAAAGCTCCATTTGTGGGGAAAAAAGGACGTCAATTTTGTTTGGGAGCCACGTCGCACGACCGCGAAATTGTCAGTTAAAGCGACGCAGTCCCGAATCGCAAAAAGTGCTCTGGTCTTTGACCAGCAATATGGTCCGGGGGGTAAGTGGTTAAAGAGTGCCAGAATCCCCCCCCCCCCAAAAAGTAAAAAAAAAAAAAGTCAGCAGCTACAGACTTAATATAAGGACGCTTTACCTGTCCAGGGATCCAGCACGGTTCTTACCGAAGCAGATTCTTCAATCAGCTTCGTGTCCAAACCATCATGTTAACTAGAGGAAACTGGCAGTGATGCCTTGTGGCTTCAAAGCCGGTTTCCCACTGTGCATGTGCAATTGGCGCTGTGCAAATTGTCCAACAATCTTCTAGGACCTGTTATGTGTTCCAGAAGGCTGCAGGGGAATTGGTATCAGCACTGGTGGATGCCACAGACAGCTCCTCCATCTTCCTGTTGGCATGCACATCATCAGTAAAAGCGCTCTAAAGCACAATACACGCAGGGCCGAATGTGGGGCAATATTGGCGGGTTCAATAAAAAAAAAAAAAAAACAGCAGCCAATGGCAGAGCACTGACCAGAATGTTCTGGTGGGGGGCCGCCCCCGTCAGAACACAACAGCTCATTTGACCAACGTCGGATTGTTACAGCGGCTCCGACTGGAGCCGCGGGGTTGCATGAAAAGAAACACAACTAGTGGTGTGTGCAGGGCTTAAGTGTGGGAGCTATGGCTGCTGCCCGAGACTCCTCAGGGACAACCTCATCCTGTGAGTCTTTTACAGATAAAGCCTCCCCAGTCGAACGTTCATTGGCTATCATCTCAGTTTAGAGCAGTGTTTCTCAATTCCAGTCCTCAGGCCCCCCCAACAGGTCAGGTTTTCAGGATTTCCCTCAGATGAAAAGGCTGTGGTGATTACTAAGGCAGTGAAACTGATCAAATCACCTGTGCAAAATAATGGAAATCCTGAAAACCTGACCTGTTGGGGGGGCCTGAGGACTGGAATTGAGAAACACTGGTTTAGAGAAATGTCTCTCTTCGATAGAAAACTGGATGACTAAGAGTTATCTTAAACTCAACAGTTCCAAAACAGAACTCCTTATGTTTCACACCAGCCGAAAGAGTCAACTGGCAACAACCTGGACACCGCCGCCCATTCTGGGCCAAAGCATCACCCCTAGCTCCAAAGTCAAAAGTCTAGGAGTCATTTTTGACACCTTCATGACAATGGACGCACAAATAGGGTCAGTAGTCAGCGGATCGCACCATTTGTTGCGCCTACTACGCAGACTTATTCCATTTATCCCCAAAGAAGACGTAGCAGTCGTGGTGGGAACAATCGTGAATTCCAGACTGGACTATGCAAATGCCCTTTACCTCGGACTCCCAAAGTACCAAATCGCTCGTCTGCAAGTCGTACAGAATACGGCCGCCAGACTGGTGACTGGGAAAAGGACATGGGAATCAATCTCACCTTCGCTGAGAACCCTTCACTGGTTGCCAGTAAAAGACAGAATTGCATTTAAAGCACTCTGCCTAACACACAAGTGCATCCATGGGAAGGCTCCGCAATATCTTTGCGACAAGATAGAACCTCACAATTCTAATCGCATTCTGCGATCCACTGACCAAAATCTGGTCAAGGTTCCAAAAACCAAATACAAGTCCAAAGGAGAAAGAAGGTTTGCTTTTCAGGGTCCGAGACTATGGAACGCTTTACCAACCAGCATTCGGTTGGAGGAAAACCACCTGACTTTCAGAAGACGGATTAAAACTCTGCTCTTTTGATGTCATGAGACATGAAACATCATGCGCCCAGAGGCGATTCAGTTCGCATGTGCCGCACTATAAGTTTTTCTTTCATTCATTCATCAGAGTGTTCTGGGAGATCGCTGTATTAACGTCAGAGAAAGAAAAAAAGAAGATGATTACTCTGACCACACAGGTAGGGCGAGGTGGATGGAGGAATCCCCCACGAAGGACTCTCCTCTGACAGAATACACTGATCAGCAGCTGTAACCTCTAAGAAAATTTTTAGAACATCCCTTTACAACAACATGAGTCGATCCAACGCTCATCCTCTGTCAAATACACATGGATTGAAATTCAGATGGTCTCTTCTAAACCAGATTAATTTCGATCCATCTATGGTCAGGTTATGGCTTCAGGCAGGTCAGCTAATGTTTCTGCAGTGGAAGGTTTTAAGGTTTTTCAACTCATGCAGGGATAGCATAGCTTTAATACAAGGTAATACCTCAAGCTTTTATGAAGCAGGGGAGGTTCAAATGGGTAGTGAAGACCAGGTCACTGTGGGCTAAAGCAAATACTGACCAAGGTGAAACTATGTGACTTGTGATAAAAGCAGCGTTGGCGAGTTGCTACCTTATGCTGATAGGCAGGAACAGAAGTGCGTGTGACACTCCACCAAATGATGCAGTGCTTAAATCCTCAGCAGTGCCAATAGCAGCACTAAACAGTTCTAACAATCAAAAGTAGCTCTTAAGGCTGAGCTCAGTGTGGCCAACCAACAAAAATGCTTCAGAGCCAAGTCCCCGTAGGTCACATTCCAGGCAAGCCCCTTAATGGTCCAGTCAAGTGGGGTTGGATAGCAGAAACCAAATCTATAGCCGATAAGGATATGCCCCCACACTAGCTCAAGCTGTGTGCAAGTGAAGACTTGATTAAAAAAAAGTAAAATGGTTTAACTTTTCATAAGGAAGACATCCAACCTCTTAGGACACCAGAAAAACTGAGTCATGCTGGGAGTGGGAGGATTACACCAGGCTGGCCACTGTTTAATATTTACCAGTGCCCAGATCTTTCTGTAGGCAGCAATATACTGGTAACTCATTTCTCACTGAATCCTATGTACCTCAGTGAATGAAAAACAAACATTGTTCCTGCTAGGAACATTATTAAACATTGTTTTTAGGTCACAATTGATCACTTCAATTTCAGATGTGATTACAGAAAACTATGTACCATTTACACAAGTTTGTGCCACCTGGGGTCTGCTGAATTATGACCACACAATAACTGATCATTTGTTGATTGCTTTCCAACTGAAAATCTATGCATGTTGAAATGCAAGAATACGCCCAGGTTCACACTGGGCTGCGGGAATGAAGCCGTGCGAGTTCAGCTGAACTCGCATGATTTCACTCCCGCTTGTCAGTCCCGATTTCAGCCGCGATTTCTGCAGAGGTCAATGTAAATCGCGGTCCAAAAAAAAAAATGTAGTAGTACAGAAACTTTGAAATCAGCGCCACAGATGCAGCGACACACCAATTAGGACGGTGCCATTGCCGGCTAATGCCGCCGATTTGACATGCAATTTAACATGTCAAATCACATGTTAAAGCGAACCAGGGCTACAAGGGAGAAATGTATTCCTTAACCGATTCATGGAGTTGTGTTGTTAACAGACCCACAAAGCAGGGTATCGAACTACACAATTATTAACAGCATAGTGGCAAGCTTAGTGAAGGAGAGGGAAGAAAAAAAAAAAAAACAGCTGTAAAATGTGACAGCTGCAAATGGTAAATGTAAAAATAATATGCAATATGTAATTTACATGGAGAGAAGTTTTTTTTTTTTTTTTTTAATCCTATTCATGATTGAAATAACCCCCCCCCCCCCCCAAATGACCCATCTTAGTACTGCGCATTCTATGGGGAGATTTATTAAAACTGGATGTGCTATATGTAAAAGACATATCAATATAGGTTGTTCTGAAATTAGTTCTAAGGCTACTGTCGCACTGGGGCAGGGGGCGTTGGCAGTAAAGTGCTGCTAATTTTACTGGTGCTTTACCTCTGTTATAGGGTTAAAAGTAAGTGCAGCAGTGCCCTTTGATTTCATATATCGTATACAACACTCCAGTACCGCCCCAAAAGATGCTGCTTCCAGGACTTTTTCGATCGTCCTGCAAGCGCACAGCCCCAGTGTGAAAGCACTCAAGCACTCTGGCTCTCACACTGGTGCTGCAAAAACACCTGAAAAACACCCCAGTGTGAAAAAGGTCTAAGTACTTGTGAGGGTAGTAACCAGATCTCTAGCGTGCCCGGAACAATTTCTAGAACCCAATTTAATACTTCCTTTAAAGTCCGATTATACATGACATTAAAGCAACTAAATGTTTCTTTTAAATGCTTTAGACGTAAACTGATTTGACACATGCCTTACAAGTGTCGCTTTTCAAAACTCTAGTAGGAAATTTTGCCTCTAATGTAGACATGATCACAAAAGAAGTGAACAATGCTGTCTTGGGAACAAAGACACCGTCAACAAGGGGCTGACAAGCGTTTTCGTTTACAAAAAGGTTCCTAAATTATTTCCAGTATGTACTTTGTGAAGATGCTCAGTTGGGGCTCCTTACGTTCACTGACAATTTTAATACATCCATGGAGTTTAACAATACACTTCTTTTTCACTCCTTTTGTCTTTTTAAAATGTACCATTAGACGTGTTGTGCTACACCTGTTGATCCAGACGCCATATATGCACTGAGATGGCAAGCTGCAGCTGTGCACTCTGCCGTGTTATCAGAGGTGCAAGATAGTGCTAAACTGCAGAACTTCTTCCCTCCAATATAAAGATTAGGAGAGAGGGAGGTGTTCTTTAGTCCTAGGGTAACACTGCTCCCCCATGGGTAGCAATTGATCCCATTTAGAATTTGTAATATGTGCACGATTGTACAATACGCCAAGTGGTATGTAAACTCCCAACGATGAACATATGTTATGGTCTGCCATCACTTCCTATGTGATATCCTTTATAATGGTGTATGTCTTTCATGAAAACAAATACTACCCCCTCAAGAGAGGTGTAAAAACAGAAATGCATCAGGTACATTGGAGACAACCAAGTATCTGCAAATGTATCACTTCAACTAGCATTATCACTCAGGTATTTCAATGTCTTTGTATTGACATATTATTATGCTTTTATTCTACCCTTATAATAAAATTTGCACATTTTAAACAAAATTCTATTTGGTGTTCGTGTCACCTTTAAAGTCCCACTTTCTAGGGCAGTGATAGCAAACCTTGGCACTCCAGATGTTTTGGAACTACATTTCCTATGAGGCTCAAATACACTGAAGAGTGCATGAGCATCATGGGAAATGTAGTTCCAAAACTTCTGGGGTGCCAAGGATCGCCATCACTGTTCTAGGGGGATATTCTTTATAGTTTCTACAAATAGTTATGTTGGCGAAAGGACACCTGGTTTTGCTGATCGTGAAACCCCTTTCCTCCAGGGGTACTGTACAATGGGTAAAGCCGGTGGCACCAATCATTCTAATCGCCATGATTCGCAATAGCAGTAAATCGCTTTGCAATTTTCAGGCGACAATCACGGTAAAAAAACGTTCAAATAGAATCGTGGGACGCCCGTTGCCCAAAAGAAATACAGGCGCTCCTTTTGGGCAACGGGCATCGTTGCACATTTTTACCACAATTGTAGCCCCCATGTGAACAGAGCCTGAAGCCAACCTTTAATTTGTTTATATATTGAGCTTTATGGTTCCTCCTTTTCCCCTCATCAACATGCTGACATTTGTAAAAAGCTTTTCATTACATACTTTTTTTTTTGATCCAGTAATGTCCCCAGTCTCCAACAATCTCTTGTAGTCTGCAATCTCTTAAACACACTGCTAAAAGTATTCGCAAAATTGCCATTCGGTGCACCTCTAGCAGACATGATACAGGAGACTGTCAGACTGCAGACATGGTACAAGAGATCAATGCAGCCTACCAGTTTCCATCATATGCAGCTGTCAGATGCAGCATCCTGTCTGTACCCTTCATGCAGCCTCACCAGTGCCTGTGCCCATCATATGTAGCAGCCTGCCAGTGCCCATGCCATACAGCCTGCCAGTGCCCATCAGATACAGCAGCCCCAATGCCTGGTAGTGTGATCTCACACTGTGTCAGATCTGAATCGGCGTGCAGCCACTGTAACGATGTCTCCGCCTATGACACACGGCACAATGATTCCTAGCATTGGATCAGTGCTCTGTCTATCACAAGAGGCGGGGACATCGTTACATCAGCTGTACATCGATTCAGATCTGACACACAGCGTGAGATTGCACTACCAGGCACTGGGGAGGCTATATTTGATGACACTAATGAGACTGACAGGGACGCCGGAATTATACATGTGCGGCACCCGGCGGGATGGCCCCACCCCTTTTTCGGGCACCATTATTGACACTTTATTTCCCTTTCACTGCACCACTAATTTTATCTATTTTCAATATTAAAATAAACAGACGTTATTTGCACCATGAGCCTGTGCACTCATATTCCCTTTTGTTTCCAGTACTCAAAATGTGATGCCGAGTTTTCATGATTTTAAAGAACTTAAAGTGGTTGTAAAGTCAGAAGGTTTTTTACCTTAATGTATTCTATACAGATAAAAAAAAAACACACACACACACACACACACCTGTGTGCAGCAGCCCCCCTTCGGGGGCCCCTAATACTTAACTTAGCACCGTCTGTCTAGCAATGTCCACAATAGCCTTGGCCATCCAGGAAAGAGGGGGGGGCGGTGCATAACTGCCAGTTTGTGTCTGAATTGAACACCCAATTACGTAAACATCCCTTGGAATAGTGTGCGACAGGTCCTCTTTATGGAGAGATGCGGGGTTTCTTCTCCAGGCTGGAAAGACTGAGATGAAAATAAATACGTGTCTCTGCCTTTCCAGCCAAGTCTGCGGCTTTGTTTAGAGCCCATTCACATCTAGGCGTTTTGTCGCCTGTAGTGCGATGCCGCTGCCGCCAGAGGGATGAAAAGACATTTTCCTCTATGGAGATGGTTCACATCTCCACGCCGAACGCCTGCCGCCTGAAAAAAGGTCCCGGACCTTTTTTTCAGGCGGCTTTCGGCGTTCGGGAACCATCACCATAGAGGGGCACATCTAGGTAGACAATCGCTGCGTTTTGTCGCCGCAAATCGCGGGACAAAACGCCGCGAATTTGTCTGCCTATATGTGAATGGAGCCTTACATCCGCAGGCACATACGTGGTATAATGTCGCACCCGGGGCCCCGAGGGTCATAGAGATGACTGGGGATCATATGGTCCCCAATCATCTCTATGATCAACTTCTGGTGGCAACAGATTTGTTCTCTGGCTCGCCGATCATACGGGCGAGCCCAGAGAAGCACCGGGAGGGTGAAGCTGTCCCCTCCTGCTGCTTGTATTAACGATCAAGAGGCTGAAATGCCACTATGGATTGTTCTTACAGTGCACAGAATCACCGGCCGAAGATGATATCTGAATGATGCAGGCATTATTCAGATATCCCCACTCAAAGTCCAGGATGTCATATGACATCCTTGGGCTGGAAGTGGTAACATATATCTTAAAATATATTATACTATATAAAATTATTTTCTATTTTATTACTATATACACACACTATACATTTTAATATAAACACTAATATTACCAATATTCTTTTTGAAACAATTAAATACTATTAAAAATAAAGATGCCGCTTTGTGCATGCAAAATCTTTTTTCCTTCTGTAGTGTTGCCCACATAGCCATTTTAACTGCTTCTGTTTCTGTAGAATACACATACAGTGCCTTGAAAAGTATTCATAGATTTTCCACATTTTGTCACGTTGCAACCAAAAAGAAAATGTATTTTATTGGTGTAGCGCCCCCTTGCTTTCAGCATGGGCACTACACTAAAGTTAGTGGGAATGGGAGAGTTACTTTGCTCCCATTCGTGTTTGTCTGAATTTGGGACTTCTGTCATTCCAGAAATGTCCGCTGGGTCAGTCTGTGGTCAAGGGTCACCACCCCTTGCCGGCAGTTGGCCCCAGAGGGGTTCTGGCAGAGCAAGTTTTCCCCAGCAGCCAATTGGAGGAGTTTTCCCTTGCGGGGCATGCTGGGGGAGAGTATATCTGTGACAGGTGTCATGTGTTGAGAAATCTTTGCGGGATCCCCGTTCCAGGTGCGGTATCCACCTTCAGGGAACGCGCATCCATGGACCCCGCCAGCGCGGCCCACCAGGCCAAAGCTGACAGCTGCATCGAAAATCATCCCGAGGAGAAAAGGGACCCCAGTCTTCCACTGGGTCCCATGACTTGAGAGGATCCCAGTCTGGGATCGGGCATCCGGACCACTGACAGGTATGCTTGCTGTCATCTGGGTGGCCCAATATAGGAAAAGTCAACTAGGAGGATTCGCTCTCTTTATTCACCCAAGTCCTTTATTGAAACTGGCCTGTGGCAGAGGCCCTAGAGCCGGGTCTGTGAGAGACTCGTTCCTCCCAGCTAGTTCAGAGTGACGCTTCGGCTGCCGGGCCTGTTATAGGGGTTTGTCCGGGGGCACTTTACCCACTCCGAGCAAAGTGGCGACGAGTTACTACAATTGGTACTATACAGATTGCTCCATTCAACATCCAGGCCTGATACCACAAGGTTCTCTTCTCTTTCCTTCCTCAACCGTGACCTTCCTAATACGTGTTGATGTTGGCCGTGTTTGGCCTGGGCAATAAAGCATTGAAAACCCTTTTATTGGCCGTCTGGACCTTCGCTCACTACCACTGTTCTCACAATTGAACCCATAGACACCGCCAGGGTAACTTAGCAGGCCAATCCCAAAATCAACCAGTGGCTCCTTCGGGGGTGAGCGCTACATTGGGATCTTATGTGATCAAACCTACACAAAGTGGTACATAATTGTGAAGTGGAAGGAAAATGAAACCTTTTACTTCTGGTTTTTTTTACAAATAAAATATGTGAAAAATGTGGCATGCATTTGTATTTAGCCCCCCTGAGTCAATACTTTGTAAAACCACCTTTCACTGCAATTACATCTGCAAATGTTTTAGGAGCTGTCTCTACCAGCTTTGCACATCTAGAGTGACATTTTTGTCAGTCTTGCCACAGATTATAAATTGGATTTAGGTCTCAACTTTGACTGAGCCATTCTAACACATGAATATGCTTTGAACTAAACCATTCCATTGTAGCTCTGGCTGTATGTTTAGGGTCATTGTCCTGCTGGAAGGTGAACCTCCAACCCCATTTTCAAGTATTTTGCAGAAACAGGTTTTCTTCTAAGATTGTCCTGTATTTGGTTCTGACCAGCTTCCCTGTCCCTGCTTTAGAAAACCAACCCCACAACATGATGCTGCCACCACCACCATGTTTCACGGTGGGGATGTATGTTCAGGGTAGGGTTGTCCCGATGCCGATACTAGTATCGGGACCGATACAAAGCATTTGCCTGAGTACTTGTACTCGGGCAAATGCTCCCGATGCTTCACCCGATACTTGTACTGTCAGCGGTGATCAGTGCATGGGGAAGTTACAAGCACCGATCACCGCTGTATGGATTTAAAAGTAATTGCTCTGCTTCTCCCCCCCTCCCCAGCTGCTTTAAAATCAGCGGTGATCGGTGCTTGCAACTCCCCCACACACAATCACCGCTGACTGTCCCGTCTCCCTCCATGTCCCCCGCCGTGTTTCTCTCTCCCTCCGTGTACCCCCCGTGTTTCTCTCTCCCTCCGTGTACCCCCCGTGTTTCTCTCTCCCTCCGTGTACCCCCCGTGTTTCTCTCTCCCTCCGTGTACCCCCCGTGTTTCTCTCTCCCTCCGTGTACCCCCGTGTTTCTCTCTCCCTCCGTGTACCCCCCGTGTTTCTCTCTCCCTCCGTGTACCCCCCGTGTTTCTCTCTCCCTCCGTGATCCTCCTGCACCCCCTGGAACTGTCAGGATGGAAAGCGGGGTAGGAGCCGGTAAATCCGGCTCCTTACTGCTCCAAATGGACAGATTCAGTGATCACTGACTGTCTATTCACATAACTGAAATATTGTAAACGGATTACAATGTTTCAGTTTATGATTAAAGATAAGTGGCTGTCTTCACTCCATTCATTTTCAGCGCAGCCGATGCTGCTGAGAAAGGGACTGGGGAATCTGTGTCCCTAGTCCCTTTCTCTGTCTCAAAGGGGAGATGTCAGAGGTCTGTTAAGACCCCTGATATCTCACCAAAGCCCCCCAACAGGGCTGAAAAAATATATATATATTTTTATGATGGAGTAGGAAAAAAAAACAAACACATTAGACACCAGCAGTACTAAAGTAGAAGCAAAAGACAGCGATTTAGCAAATTAATTTAGAACAGTAAGCAGATAAAATGTGAAATTACTTAGGCTTTAAGTTCAACCCGACACATTATTATAATACAATTTATCATGCACCTGGCTTTTTAAAATACAAGTTCTTCGAACAGATGTTTGCATTCTACCCTAAGCAGTCCTTCCCAATTAGCCGGTCTTTAGGTTGTATGTTATTCAAGTCTCAGAAAAGTGAACTTTCCGTTTGCCTTTTGCGACCTGCTTATATTTTTTCTGAATATCATTTTACATCATAGTAAAAAAAAAAAAGGTGAATACATAATATTGTACAGCCAACACAAGGAATAACATTTCCGTTAGCTGTTCAGACATAGGTTCAGAATGGTGAAGGGTAACAAGTTTACTGTAAATGGAAAATCAATATGCACGTCTATTGCTGGTAAAAGCAACACACAATTGTTTGAATTTTGAATCAAAATCAGCTTAATGCCATGTGGAAACTAAAGACCTTTTCATTGGACTACTTTTATCAAAGTCATACATTTATTTGTTTACAAACTTTATTTGGTACAAAATGGTGGTACAAAAAAAAAAAAAAAAAAAAAAAAGAATTCACATAAAAAAAAGAGTTCACATAAGAAAATGTCCAGGAGTAAAAAAAAAAAAAAAATAGACACTAGTAAACTACACAATCTTATGGAACATTAATAAAACATAGTTCTAAAGAGTAGAGAATTAAGATGAGGGTCAAAAAGTAAATATAAAACCACAAGTGTTATTAGGATAAACAGATCAGCAAAAGGAAATCCAAGTCATAAATTTAAAGTGGAAGACAAACCAGACGGTAATATTGGCAGCCACATTCCAAGACTAACCATGTAAAAGCAAAAAAAATGCTATACATACCATTTCTGCAGCCAATCCGGTCTGGTCTCCAACAGCTCATGCTCTGTGGAAGAGACAGCCGGCAATGGGTGGGAAATGCCTGGGTAGTGACTTATTATGGTGCGTCTGTTGTCGGCTGCCTCGCCTGCACATGTCTACACAGAGAAGCCATCATTAACAGTTCAGTGTGGGATGAGACCGGATCGGCTGCAGAAAAGGTATGCGATTTTTGCTTTACAGGGTTAGATAGATTAGTCTTAGAATGTGGCTGCCAGTAGATTTATAGTTAGTTTTTGGCCGAACTTATACTTTAATGGGGTTGTAAACACTGATGTTTTTTTCACCTTAATGCATCCTATTAAGGCCCGCCAGCTCTCCGTTTTACTTACCTGAGCCCGCTCTCTCTCTGCCCAGGGCTCTTGATTGGACCGATAGCAGCGCAGCCATTGGCTCCCGCTGCCGTCAATCAAATCCAAAGACGTGGGTGCAGGGTGTGTGGCGCCAAGTCCAGCATTCGGCAGCTATGGATGCCGAATTAGGTGCACTGCGCAAGGTAACCCCCCAAAAGAGCACTCTATGCCTCCACTGTGCAGTTCATTGTGCAAGTATGACGTGCGTATATATATATATATATATATATATATATATATATATATATATATATATATATATATATATATCTATCCTTTACAATCACTTTAAGCAAAAAAAACTCCAATACTGTTATTGGTGCATGTTCTTACTAGTTTTAATACAACAAATATTCAGAGGTGGTGGAATCTTAAAAGTACACTATGCTCAAAATTAAATATTAAAACCAATTTCCAGCTTCAAAACATCTCAATTACCTCACAGTGCAAAAAAACAAACCCAAGGTACTAAAATACAAAAACATATTTCAAGTAAGAGCATGCCAAAACAATCAGACCTTTATTTTATCCCCATAAAAGTCAAGCTTGACTTCATCCCTCCGGTCTCAAGGTTCTATATTGGTCAGTAAGGTGTCAAACACAAAGGGACAATATGGAGGCTCATCAGACTGAAGGGGGTTGGATTAGAGCGGAGGTTCACCCGTATATATTACTTTTTTCCCTTAGATGGATGCTCGTTTTGTCTAGGGGAATCGGCTAGATGTTTTAAAATATGAGCCGTACTTACCGCTTACGAGATGCATCTTTTCCGTCGCTTCCGGGTATGGGCTGCGGGACTGGGCGTTCCTATGTTGATTGACAGTCTTCCGACGGTCGCATCCATCGCGTCACGATTTTCCAAAAGAAGCCGAACGTCGGTGCGCAGGCGCAGTATAGAGCCGCACCGACATTCGGCTTCTTTCGGCTAATAGTGACGCGATGGATGCGACCGTCGGAAGCCTCTCGGAAGACTGTCAATCAAGAAGGAACGCCCGCTCCCGAAGACCCATACCCGGAAGCCGACGAAGAAGATGCATCTCGTAAACGGTAAGTACGGCTCATATTTTAAAACAATTAGCCGATTCCCCTAGACAAAACGAGCAGGAATCTAAGGGGAAAAGATTAAACAATTAATAAATGGGTGAACTCCCGCTTTAAGCTCAGCTGTTACAGAAAAATTTCAATTAACTGCTTATATATATCCAGGTCTATGGCTCGTTCACAGGGGTGCAGAGGTGTGTGTATAGCTTGAAGAGATCTTTCTTTACATTTCTAGTGCAGCATTGGGGGTGCATGCAGGAGGCCTGTGTCAGTCGAGACACGTGATAGAGAAAATACAGCATGAATGCATTTTTCCACAACGAACGAAAATGCAACACAAGGAAATAAACATTGATTTGATTACATTTTGTTTCTAAGTTACATTTTACGCACATTATAGTTCGAATCATTCCTAAACTTCCACATATTTATTTCAAAGTAAATTCAAATAAGAAAAATATATTGCAGCTTACCAATCAATGATTTGCCTGTATTAGTTTTATTTAGGCTTGCTTGGGACAAAACCCATGCCAGAAGCCTTAAGCCTGGTACACACTAATAGCCATCTCCCCCGCTAAGCCATTGTGTTCTCACAGGGGGCGGTGGCAACCCACACCAGAACACTCCTATCAATGCTCTGTGGCATTGGCTGAGCACACTGATGGGGAGCCGGTTGGCTGCTGGTTTTTCAGCATGCTCATCTGACAGTAGCTGGCCAAACTGCTGGCTTGTGTCGGACTGGGTGACATACACACGGGCCAAATGTCGGACAATTTTATTTTAACCGACTAATGTCTCCCGACTTTCGGCCCGTGTGTAGTAGGCATTAGTGTCCGGCCAGCCCAAATAATGAATCTTACAAGAACAAAAATGTTGATACTGCTAAAGCAAGCATTGTACACAATTGTGACTCTATAAGTAAACTGGACAAAGAAAAAATGAACCATTGCAAAACAAATATACAAAAAACTTGTAGTGGACAAAACTAACAATACCTCATCACTCAACCTGACTGAACTTGGCATTTACCCACTTGTACGTTCACATGTTATAATTTTCACAGAACATTGAAACACAGTAGATTTAATTTGGTTATTACCTCTGATCAGCAGAAACACTCTTTCATGCCAAACTGAAAACAGATCTGCAAAGTGAAATAAATTACAGTGAGTACTGAATGTTTTTTCCCCCATGGACTAAATGTTTAACATTTCACCAAAGAAAGGAATACAATTTTAGCTCTGTTGTAAGCAGCTTTTCCAGACACACAACCAGTGATGTCACTTTATTCTACCAGTGTATTTGAAGATCTGGGATTTGACAGGTGCTAGGATCAATTACTATTTGATTCCAGCACTACCAAATAATTGCTCAAGATGTTTAATCAGGGAAGTAAATTCAAGGACGCTTCAACATAAGTGTTTTTTCCCCCGTGCGAAACTGTTTTTCTGTCATATAGTGCAACACAGTAAACAGGTAAACAAGCAAATGGGATTATACAGGAACAATAGCACGTATTTAATACAATGAGGCTAAATTCAGATACAAAGTAAAAAAAAAAAAAAAATGGAATGATGCAAAACAGTACAACCAGCTCACAATGAAATATGTTCTCTGCATTTAAAACTAGACATGCAGCATGGGAAGAACTCTTCAGCAGCTGAGTGTTCTTCAGAAAACGATCCAACAATCTAAACTTTTTCGTTCAATATACAGCAGACATTAGCGTTGGCGTACAAACACTAGGGTTACTTTGAACTTACAAATGGAAATTAAAATAATTTTTAACTGTTGGTTTTCCAGGGCTAATCAATGTAACTGTGCAACAAAGATCTTGAAACATATCTAAGCTGTTGGTATTACAAATATGATGCAATGAACCTAAATGCGAACACTTACAATAAACTAAAACACATTTTTTTTTTTTAAAAGGGTTTCATTCCTGGCATCAGCAAAATAGCATTAATTTTTTAAAGTTATCTTACACGAGTATTATTTTTGCCAATAATAGTTTTTTAAAGGAAATCTGGGATTTCCTATGAGGCCACTCATAAGTAGTTGAGAATAATGACCTGTAGAAACTGTATAATCAGTCCAATGCTCTGGTTTTATTCCATTATCTTTTTTTAAACCTACACCCATATCTTCCTCTTGGGGACAAGTTCTGCCAAGAGGTGCCCAATATATAGCCCACTGTCCGCACCTCAATTGAGGTCTGGAGCATAGCAGGCCCAACACAAAGTCGCATGGACCTTTAAAAACATTGGCCCAGGTAGGTCCCGCAAGGTTTAGTGCTGGTACCTTCAGCTGCCAATGAACCCTGTGGTCATGCACCAGTGGAAGCAACGGGCTGTTATTTCCTCCCTGCAGCACCTAAATTGCTGGCAATGCCCACTTCTTCCTCTTGCCTGCATTCAGCTACTGCAGGGAGGAAAATACAGCTCATCAGTTCCACAAAATGCTGCCCCTTCTCTACAGGTTCCTCTCTCAAGTTTTGAATATATATATATATATATATATTATATATATATATATATATATATATATATATATATATATATATATATATATATACACACACACACACACACACACACACACAGAACAGATTGTATTCGGCATATTATATAGATATCCATCTATATCTCCAATTACATGTTCTCTTCTTCGTGTTGCCTGGACATATTTAAAGGGTCACTAAAGGAATTATTTTTTTTAGCTAAATAGCTTCCTTTACCTTACTGCAGTACTGGTTTCATGTCCTCATTGTTCGTTTTTGCTTTGAAGTTGCTGTAATTCTGCTGTGATCTCCACACTTCCTGGTTTCCTTATAACCATGGTACTGGGAGATTTTCTCACGTTGGTATAAGCTGTCATTACTGTGTGTCTAAAACTCCTCAGAACCAATCAGATTCATTTTAAAAACAAAACACTGCCCTGGATTTGTTTGTTTTTGTTCTGAGTCTTCCCGACTCACCTCTCACCCAGAACTTCATGTATGTACCTTTAAAACTGAAAGTGAAACTAGAGGCACATTATATGATAGATTAAATTCAATTTTTAATCAATTTTAAAAGGAATCAGTTAACTTTTATGTCTCTATACCCAATAAACAGTCATTTCAGCTAAAATGTTTTTCCTTTAGTGACCCTTTAAAAAGGTAAGCCACGTTAATATTTTTTACAGTGACATTTGTTTCATTATACTTTCTAGCTTCCCCCTACCATTTAAAAGTGTAGTTCCACCCAAAAATGGAACCTACGCTTTAAGTGCAGGTGTCCCCCTGACATGCCCAATTTGGCATGTCATTTTTTTGGGGGGTAGAAACAGGTACCCTGTTTTTACGGGCACCCAACTTCCACTTTCTCCCCTGGCTCTGTAATCTTCTGGGACATGTCACAGCTCCCAGAAGATTGCCCGGCCATTCACAGCATGCAGCGCGACTCGCGCATGTTCATTGTGCGGCCAGCTGTGAACCCCCACATTTTGTAGCTGCTGACTTTTAAATGTGTGGAACTCTACTTTAAGTAGGCCTTGCTAGTTTGTTTAAAAATAAAAAAAAGTTGGTGCTGGACCCCAGTGACCTTTGATCGCTCGTTGTTGGAGGGGTGTCTCCATACCTGGTCTAAAGCAAAACTAGACAAAAATAAAAAAAATCTCAAATACCTTTTCTTCATACATTTACAAGAGATCACGTGACCGCTATGCGGGTTCTGACTCCTGGGTTCCAAAGACCAAACTGGCATGCTTTGTGCGTTTCCCAAACCACGGTTAAAAATGCACTGCACTTTTGAGTTACAGCAGGAGTCAGTATTAACTTAGCAAAACCCTAAAAGCAAGGTGCACATGCAGTGCATTTGTCTGCATGGTACAGCAATAACCCTTGCGACCCGTTTGCTGTGTTTTTTTAAAGTAGTACATGCACTACTTTTGGTGCGGTCTGGAGCAATTTCAACCAATTCAAATGAGGGGGCTGAAATTGAACAGCACCCGGATTGCATGTGAATCGCACAACAACGCACATCATGTTCCTGCATCATTCATTGTGTGAACAGAAAAAAAAAAAAATAAGGAATAGTACCGCAATTAAAAAAAAAAATGTATCTATAGCAATAATTACACCCGCCAGGTGGGAAGCCCATGTAAGAAAAATGCCATTATATTGTTAACGGTACCGTCTCCCTTTTATATCATAAAACACTGTGTAACCTATTGGTGCTATATATATCCAGTATAACACAATGCAGTTCAAGACGGAAGGAATATGAGGGCCCTGCTTATGGAGCTTACAATCTAATTATAACATGAAAAAACAGCACAAAGTTAAAACCACAAGCCAACACATAAGGGAAAAAGCCAACACCCTCATACATTAATTGCAAAGTATTGTTGGAGACAATGGATAGGTTTGACCTTCAGCCTGATGTCAAATGCAGGTTAGAACCCCTGCGGAACCTTTGTAATTGCTAGATATTCCTCAAGTGCTTAACACAACACTCTAGTAAAATCCACTGAGCACATGGTAGATTATGTTCTGTTGCATGATAATCCTTTGTGATGAAGTGGTTTAAAAAATCCAAACATTTAGCCTTCCCGCAGTGCATCTTAAACCATGCATGCTCAAACTCAATGGACCACTTTATTTCAAGATCTTCTAGCACAGAGTGCACTTCTTTCACATAAGATTTGCACACCCAAGGACACATTCATATTGAGTGACATAACATGATTGCCATATTACCGCACGACATAAGTTTACTGAAGCATAAAAAACAGGATATCATCGATTAGCAGCATAAACAATCTCTTCAATAAACCTCACAAAAGGGTGTCCATATGTGATGCAGAATCAACAAGAAGCAGCTTGAAATAAGGGCAAGCATTGTATAAATGTCCAAACAGTCCTGCGCAGGGCTCTCAAGGCAAAAATAAGTAAACTTATTTTCTTTAAGGAAGGTGGATCTGCATGAAATGTCAGGCATTGAGAGGGCGATCAGACCAGAGAGAACACCTGACCACTTTCCCTGGAACACTGGTTGCGGCTGGGTATACACTGGTCCGACAAACGCTCCGACATTGGGAGATCATGTCACATGACGTGTGAAAATCAATGTTTTCCTATGAGAGCTGAATTATTTGGTCCGACACAAGTCAGTCCGACTTTGAAAATGCTCCCTGTACTACTTTGATCCTACTTCAGCCCATTGAATATCATTGAAGTCGGATCAAAGTAGGAGCCTTGTCCATACCATCCCACTTTTGACATCCGACGTTTGATTACAGCAGCAGTAAAAAGGAATTTATCTCACTCTGGGATAGTTTTGATTGGTCAAAGAACAAGTCAGACAATCACAAAGTCGGATAAAAGTAGTATCCTGTTCATGAAAGTCGGATAGATGTAGGACCGATGTCGCAGAGTAAAAGTAGGATGAAAATCGAACTACTGTCGTGTAGTATAGTCTGATCCCAGCCTCAAACAGAGGCTTCATAGCTAAAACAAACATCAGAAGCTCATCTAACAAAAGGGTTAATTTACTAAAACTGATAAGTGCAAAATCTGGTGCAGCTGTGCATTGTAGATAAAGACTGAGCCCTTGGAGGAAACCCAGCTGCACTATACAGCTTAAGGGCCCTTTCAGACGTGCGGACCGTATGTCCGCATTTTCATCCATCCGTTGCGGATGAAAACGGGACATACATTGGTCCCTATGTGATTGCGGGTGTCAGCGGATGACCATCCGCTGACACCCGTAATCGTCCGTCTCTGCAAAGATCCGATTTTTCGGACGGAAGAAAATCATATTTTTTTCGGAGGATCCCCGCTGAGCTTTTGCGGACACACGGAGCGGATCATTACTGATCCGCCCGTGTGAAAGGGCCCTTAGAGAGTCCCTTGCAGCAGTGAGAAGCGCACCCATAAATACCTTATCCTGCTTTTTTTTTTTTTTACTACCCAGGTACCTGGTCCATGGCTCCATAACAGAGCATTCCCCAGGGGATAACGGGGGGAAGGGGGCACTCTTTTACCGCCCGTCCACAGTCCACCCCCACCCTGGCACAAACGTGTCCAGGACCAACAATGAAACCTCTGTGGGAATCCCAGGTGCAAACACCTGCTGCCACCACCAGCATGTCGGGGGAAGGACCCAGATACGGACTCAAAATATTTATAATAATTTACATAGTGTGTATGAATGTATAATATGCACACAAAGCTCCTAGAGCCCTATTCAGGGCCTCTCACCCACTTGCTGCGCTGATCAGGGGTACCCAGGGGACTCGCACCTCAGGAGGAGACTTCCCAGCACTGCCGTCCGCTCAAAGCGTGCAAGAGGAAAAGAACCGCGAGGTAACTGTGCGGCATCTGCAAGGACCTGTGTGCCAAAATGCCGCGTTTAAACAGGAAAAGCTTCCCAGGGCTTTATAACAGTGAAAACCCCCTCACAGGAAAGCCCCAAACAAAAAGGAAAAAACACAGGCCAGATAACCCTCCTTCCTGAGGGGACTGTTATGTCTGGAGGGACCCCCCCTGGGCGAGGCTGTTCAACTCTGTTAATGTAACATGTATTTAATTATCTAACATGTTTCTGCCTAGTCCTCTCCTGTAAACAGGGAACATAACCACTTGTCAAGATTTAAGGAGCTGTGTCCGTCAATGGACGATAAGAGAAAAAGGCTTTAAGGCATGCTCTTCTGTAACATTGGGAAATGCCCTTTACAGGAGGAGGACACTAATTCGCAGAGTCTCTGTGCGAAGATGATATCAATTAGAGAGCCACCTTTTTAGATTCCCAGCACAGCTAGACAGGCTGACATTTGTCATAGTAACTTTCCACATCTTTGGAGAAAAAGATTTTCCCTGACTTCAGCACCAGGTTGGAAATCTCCCAAGCCAGAAAGAGTCTGCACCTGCAGATCACAAGAACAGTGCAGTCCAAGCACCAAGAAAGCTTTGGTCACATGCTGCCAGAATGCAGAGCTGCAATGGTCTGTAGTAAAACCTGGGCATACAGCTATGCCTTCAAGGAGGCCCAGGCAGGAAAGCAGAAAGACCAGTTTTCCCAGGGCAGGAAGATATGGGACATGGACAGCCAATAACAGTGCCAGATAATCGAAAGCAACAACGGATGAAGATTTGGGATCCAACAGAAGATCTACAGAGTCTGCACTGTTCACTAAAGATTGGCTGAAAGTATCTTTTTGTAGGAGATTGCCCAGATAACAAAAAAAGTGAATCATCTGGTCATGTAGCAGAGGTAGGGCCAAGGTAAGCACCTTAGTGCAGGGAAACTAATTGGTAATGCTGATCACTGCCCACAAGGTGCTCATTTTTGATCCCTGTTAACTACAGCCGCTAAAAAAGGGAACAAAATTTAAGCCATGAAATCCAGACATTGTAGAAAATAATCCTACCCAGTTAATTGGGAGGAAAGCCGAGGGGCCTAAGGGCCAGCGGAGTGCCCAGAGGACACCATGATTTCGGAGTGCAGTAGCAACTATAAGAAAAAAGGGATACTAGAGCCCGATTAAGATTGCTTTACAGGGCCATGTAAAACAAACTATGGCCAATACAATGCACCACATGCTAGCGAGAGGATCAGGCAGCAGCCAAGGCACAAAGCAACAGTATAGTTTGGCCCTGTATCTTCATCCAAGTGGGGTCTCTGTACAGTCCACCCAAAGTTCAGCTGAGAAGTTATGAAAATAAAGCTGCAGAAAGAGGTACAGTGGAGGGGGGGGGGGGGGATAGATAGATAGATAGATAGATAGGATATGTGTCACCCAAGGACACTTGCAAAAACTGAAGCTAGCTGGGAGTGGAAGCGATTAAATAAAATGTTCATGCAGCCATTTGCCAGTCCAATTACCTGAATGTAGCTGTAGCAAACCCATGGTTTCAGATTAAATATTCTATAAGAAATGACAGAACCTGCAACTAATTTAAAATTTGATTTCTGTGTTTAGCCGCTCCTTATCAGCTAGTTTAGAAACCCAACTCCCACAATTCTCTGATTCAACATCTGTGCCGTTTGTCAACACAGGAATTTGAAAGTCAACTAGTGCTAGACTTCCGTTTATTCATCTTCATTAACCACTTCCCACCCACCATATAGCAAAATGACGGAACGGAAAGTGGTTTCATTATCATGACTGGGCGTCATATGACTTCCGGCTGGATTAGCCTTGTGGGCACACAGCGGTCGGTGGTGTCAGTCTGACGCACCGCATCTTCGATCTAGGTAAAGAGCCGATGACGTAGGCTCTTTGCAATGTGATCAGCTGTGTCCAATCACAGCATAAGCAGGAAGAGACATTTAATCGTCTTTTCCTTCACTCACACTGACAGGCGTGAGTACAGGAGAGTCGATTGGCTGCTCTCCTAATGGAGGGGGGGGGGTCTGCACAGATATCCAGTGCAGACCCATCGAGGATACCCACTTAAGACCACCAGGTGTGCCCATCAATGATGCCTGTCAGTGTCACTCATCAGTGAAGGAGAAAAAACACTTTACAAAGTCTCAAGAGAAACAAAGAAAAAAATAATTTTTCTATACATTTTTTTGCTTTGGATATACAAGTGCTTTGCATTACAAGCAATCCAAAGGTCTTACTGTATTATTTAATCTCATTGCTGCGTGTAAATTTAAGAAAATAACTTTTTTTTGTTTTTAAGAACAAAGTATTCCCCGAAATTGCTGAATAAACAGGTCCATGGCAGAAATGTTTTAATTGCTCTGGTCCATAAAGGGTAAACAGGTGTGAGGTTAATAATCTTAACTCATTTTAAAAACATAACTTTTCATCTAGAATTACATTTTTAAAATTACAACTAATGGCATTCTATATGAAGTATGACTTTACAGCATCTGAAAATTAGAAAGCAGTAAATAAAATCAATTAAAACAATCTAGGATTTATATTAAATTCCTAAAACTAAGCATCAAACACATGTCTGACTGAAATACTCACACATTATGACAGAGCAGGAAAAGTTGCCAAAACATAAAAAAGTAAATATTCCACTACATTAACTGAACAAAGAAACACAAGGGCACGTCATTAAAATATTCAAAAAGCACACCACAGTTCCAAGAATGTATTGTCTTGTAAGAAAATTGGACATGATCCATGCAAAGGCTGTAAAATGCTCAAAACTTTTTCTAGTTGTCATTGGGGAAAGACGGAACTTGTTTATTACTGTGTGCCTAGACTGTGCATATTTCACCTCCATTTGTCATCAGTACAGTAAGGGGGAAATGTTACCACTGAAGATACCTGTTCTGATGCCAATGGTCAGAAGTGGACTTTAACTTAAGTTTAGCAAGATTTACTCTCACTTTCTCTAGTGCCACTGTAAAAAAAAAAAAAAAAAAAAAAAAGTCTCCACAAAGAAACAAATAAAATCCAAAAAAGGGAATTCAAGCGCAAACAGATGTTTATAAAAAATAATTCTATGTGCACGAGGTATAAAATAACTGAGGAGAACTGGGATGGAGGAATGGCGTTTGCCCACAAAAATTAGTGTTAGAAATAACATTTACAAATTGGGCTATAACTTCACAAAACAACCATAATGGAAGATCGCCATTTGAGTACTTTTTACCAGGGTAGATAAAATTAATGAGAAATATATATATATATATATATATATATATATATATATATATATATATATATATATATATATATATATATATATATATATATATATATATATATTTATTTATTTTTATCAAATCTAATTTTAATAAAATGCTTTGAGAGAAAAAAAAAAAAAAAAAAAAACTGTGCCAGGGATTCCACCATCAACACTAACCGTGTTGATGGGGGAATCCAAGCTCCGCAAGCAGAGATAACATGCACTGCATTCCAATCATTCATTTACACAAAATCACAGTAACCATAAGATAAAACAAAGTTCAGGAATATTCCTTTATCCCATTATTTTCCAAATAGCTAAACCTTATTCATGTGTCCCAGGTGCATACAATCCTGTGTTCATGCGCACCTCTGGAGCAGCGCCATTTAGGTGTATGCACCTAGGACACAGTCCCCCTCAGATCTACAGCGACTGCCCTTTTAAGTGCACTTGTAGTGCAAAGTGGATTTCCCTTTAGTAAATCACCCCCATAGTGTTGTATGCTTCAGAGCCCATAGAATTAACAATACAGCCATTTTTAAGGATGCTTATCCATACATGTACTCATGATTTGAGGTGCATATTCATTTGCATATGGCCACTTCTGCCCCCTGCACAGGCCAGGGCTCTAATGAGCACTGGAGTGGAATAGCAGAGAGCCAGAGACTGACAGTCAACAGCTCTCTGCTACGGAAGACCAAGAACTGAGCAATCAGTAGTCTTCAATCACTTGGTTCTCAGTCTTAGAGACAGCAGGGAACTGATGCTGCATCTATCTAGGCGTGTATAAATGTTTGAAAAAATCCCCAAAAAACTTCTCTTAACCACTAGCCGACCAGCCGCCGTCATTCTACGGCGGCAGGTCGGCTCTCCTGGGCGAGACCACGTCATTCTACGTCGGCTCTTTGAGCCGCCACTAGGGGCGCGCGCCCCCCGCTCGCCCCCGACTCCCGTGCGTGTGCCCGGCGGGCGCGATCGCCGCCGGGCACACGCGATCGCTCGTTACAGAGCGGGGACCAGGAGCTGTGTGTGTAAACACACAGCTCCCGGTCCTGTCAGCGGGGGAAACGCTGATCTTCTGTTCATACAATGTATGAACAGAAGATCAGTGTTTCCCCTAGTGAGGCCACCCCCCCCCCCCCCACAGTAAGAACACACAAGGGACATACTTAACCCCTTCCCCACCCCCTAGTGTTAACCCCTTCAATGCCAGTGGCATTTTTATAGTAATCCAATGCATTTTTATAGCACTGATCGCTATAAAAATGCCAATGGTCCCAAAAATGTGTCAAAAGTGTCCGCCATAACGTCGCAGTACCGAAAAAAAATAGCTGATCGCCGCCATTACTAGTAAAAAAAATATAATAAAAATGACATAAAAATACCCCCTATTTTGTAAACGCTATAACTTTTGCGCAAACCAATCAATAAACGCTTATTGCGATTTTTTTTTTTTACTAAAAACAGGTAGAAGAATACATATTGGCCTAAACTGAGGGAAAAAAATGTTTTTTATATATATATATTTTTGGGGGATATTTATTATGGCAAAAAGTAAAAAATATTCATTTTTTTCAAAATTTTCGCTCTATTTTTAAACCGCAGAGGTGATCAAATACCACCAAAAGAAAGCTATTTGTGGGGAAAAAAAAGACGCCCGTTTTGTTTGGGAGCCACGTCGCACAACCGCGCAATTGTCTGTTAAAGCGACGCAGTCCCGAAACGCAAAAAGTACTCTGGTCAACAATATGGTCCGGGGGGTAAGTGGTTAATGTCATTTTTTCCCCCTCTGAATTTAAAGGTTGATTCAACCATATTTGAAGAAATAGTGAGAAATGGCAGTATAACCCACTTATATATTTGTTGATCATTGATAGCCGTCTCTCAATGCATGGGTAAACATTTTTTTAGATATCCATTGCTTGGATAACTCAAATGGGGGGACACCCTGCGACTGGAGAGGTACATTTTCCAGCACTGGGGGTCGTCTGAAAAACACAATACCCTATGGTTTGATCCTAACCGGCCTTAGTCCAGTGGATTTGGTCTTAGACTGTTTACCCGACACGGAGGGTAACCCTAATCATACTGTAAAACGGTTGCTTTTATTTTATTTTTGAACTAGTACATTAAAATGTATCTAACAAAGTTGCAGGTTCGTTAAAAGGGGGGGAGGGAGTGCAAGGGAAGAATAGGGAAAGGAGGAGAAACCCGAAGAGCTATATTAGAATTCTCCTTTGTATTAGTGCAGGGGTTGACAAATTTGCTTGGAATCTAGGAGCCAGCTAAAAAAGTTAGGAGCCAGAAAACGCGCCCTGTCCCGACGAGCTTGCGCGCAGAAGCGAACACATACGTGAGCAGCGCCCGCATATGTAAACGGTGTTCAAACCACACATGTGAGGTATCGCCGCGATTGGTAGAGTGAGAGCAATAATTCTAGCCCTAGACCTCCTCTAACCCAAAACATGCAACCTGTAGATTTTTTTAAATGTCGCCTATGAAGATTTTAAAGGGTAAAAGTTTGTCGGCATTCCACGAGCGGACGCAATTTTGAAGCGTGACATGTTGGGTATGAATTTACTCGGCGTAACAATATCTTTCATAATATTAGAAAAAAATGGGGATAACTTTACTGTTGTCTTATTTTTTAATTAAAAAAAGTTGAATTTTTTCCCCAAAAAAGTGCGCTTGTAAGACCGCTGCGCAAATACGGCGTGACAGAAAGTATTGCAACGATCGCCATTTTATTCTCTAGGGTGTTAGGATAAAAAATATATATAATGTTTGGGTGTTCTAATTAGAGGGAAGAAGATGGCAGTGAAAATAGTGAAAAATGACATTAGAATTGTTGGTATTACAAGTTAAGCATTACAAGTTAAACAACGGCCACCACCAGATGGCGCCAGCTCACACATCTGGTGGTAATAACTTGTAATACCAACAGCTCACCACCAGATGGCGCCCAGCTCACAAAAAAAAAACACCTTCCAAGCCAAGTCGCCAGGCGACCTGGCGCCCGGGATTTGTCGAGCCCTGTATTAGTGGATTGTGATGACGTGTAGAACTCTATGTCAATACGAGGTGGAACCCGATTTGTTGGACTGTGGGTTATTTTTTGTTTCAATAAAATTGGTTTTGTTTTTTTCCCCAAAAGAAAGAAATCCATTGCTGATTTTCACATCCTATCCCAGTGACCGAACTGTCGATAGAAAAAAAAAAAAAAAAAATGGGAGGGAAAAAGTACAAGAGGGGATACAGATAATACGCAGACGAGGATTGCAGTCTTCCCTTCAAAGAGATCAAAGATTCCAAAAAATGTAATACATTTCTGTTTGTGGCCCTGCTAGGGAGTTCCCCTGACAAGGTTTCCACCTGAGATAGGAAGTGAGGAAATCAACAAAAAGGACAAGCAACAAAGCTCTGTAGTTGTAATATATTGTTTTATTTACCATGTTGTATTTATTCCTGTGTACACAATTTCTCCATTAAACAAAAAAATCCAACACTCAAGTGTTTAGAATATCAAAAAGAAAAACATGCGCTACTTTCACAATTCCCAACTTTCAGATTATCAGAAGCCGTACTGCCAACTACCCCCGCAACGTGAATAAGTAATGAGAATAGAATGAGAAAACGCTACAGGAGCATACACATTTTTATTGAAACACTTTTCTGTTTAGACAGGAAACTGCAACCTTTGCTGCACTGTACTTGCTATAGCAACAGCTGTTTTATATGAACGTGGCCATACATAAGTGAACGCAGTTTTCCCTTGAGAAAGAGCAATTGTTTAATGAGGTCATCTATTAGTAACTAGCTAAAAGCCATGGTTATAATTACATACGTTTCTATTTTTATTCAAACTCTAGAGTTCACATAATTCTATACAAATTGTATAAAAGTGACAGTCACATACCAAACAAATAGCAGTTTGGAACACAGAAATTCTGCAAGGCTTCGTACTTTGAAGGAAGCCACCGCATATTAAAAGGTGTTATCTGGCATGTCAGATTCCCCCCCAGACATTCATTATGAAATCACTTGAGTTCAATCCAGTACATCTCTTTTCTACGAAGAAAAGTGCTGCTGCTAAATTAGAAACCACTAGGAACAGATATATCACTACATCTGACGAATGTGAAATTTCAGATTCTAAACACAGACAGCACACTTCTATAAAACATCAGTTCTCTGCCTCACCCAATGATGTCATATTCATCCCTAATGTAAGGGAAGGGGATGCGCTGGACATCTGATCTTACAGATACAACCGGCCCTTTTGAGAACAATCATAATGCTGATGCGGCCCACGATGAAATGGAGTTTGACACCCCTGCGCTAGAATATACACAAATCCGTTGAACTGAGCATGTTCAACTTACAAAAGAAGACTGTGGTATACCAACAACAAAATCACAAAACGTTAGCCGAATAATACAAAAATAATAAAAGTTACAATGGTAAAAAAAGCCAATGATAGCGCGCCCCCCCCCCTATACTTACCTGAGCCCTATCTAGATCCAGGGATGTTCACAAGAATAGAAGCTCTCAGCTCATTCCTCCTCATTCCTCCGCCATTGGCTCCCGCTGCGGTCGATCGCAGCTAGTGAGGAGGGAGCGTACAAGTGCTCCCATAGCAAACAGCTTGCTATGGGGGGGAACTTGAGGGGGAGCCAGGAGCACCGTCAGGGGACCAAAGAAGAGAATTGGAGCTGCTCTGTGCAAAACCATTACACAGAGCAGGTAAGTAAAACATGTTTTTTTTTATAACAAAGGAGATCCAAGTCACAGAGTACACTTTAATTTTATAACATAAGAAAGGAATTTTAATCAAAATATAAAGATTTGTTATTTTTGACAATCCATTTTAAAACGTACACAAAAAAAATACCTCTGCATGTTGCGAGTTCTATCTGCTGGCCATCCCTTTCCACAATTTCCTGGATTCTCTGCATGTTTTGCAGCTTGTGTTCTACTCTTTTCTTTAAAGTGGAGTTTCACCCAAAAATGTAACTTCCGCTTTAAGGGAAGGTGACCCCCCCCCCCCCCGACATGCCACATTTGTCATTATTTGTTTGTTTTTTTCGGGGGGGGGGCCCTCTTTTTAGAGGGTTCCAGCTCCCATTTCCCCTCGGGGCTCCACGGTGTTGGAAGAAAGTTCACCCCCCTCCCTCTCGGCAATCTGGGACACGTCATAGGTCCCAGATGATTGCCCAGCCAATTACGGCGCGCAGCGTGGCTCACACATGTGCAGTACGTGCCCGGCTGTGAAGCCACAATCATGATGCTGCAAAGAGGAGGGGGGGGACACGTGCAGGGCATTTCACGCCCGCATTGCTGAACTTGGGACAGGACAGGCAAGTGTCCGATTAATAAAAGTCAGCAGCTACACTTTGTAGCTGCTGACTTATATTAGTGGAACTCCACTTTAAGTTTACTTTCAAATTCTAAGGACTATTGTATATTCCATGGTGCCCTGCAAACCGTGATGATATCACGTGATATGTTTTCTATACTGACTGTGCACCTCCTTAAAATCCCCTTTTAGAATGTCCAGGCATAGAGCTTTAAGTTTAGACAGTAGGCTCTGTGAAAAATGCGACACAGCAGAAAATATTCACAAGACATAGTGAATACATGCGTCACTGCATTCAAGGTAGCAAACATGGGCTTCAAAGCAGTCATTGCTCTTCTCCCCCCCCCCCCCAGCAGAAGGAACCAGAGGCTCCCACTGATCTCACAGCACAGCGAGTAAAGAAAGATAGCACAGGGCCGCTGCTCTCAAGCACAGCGCTAGATCGAGATCATGAGTAGGTAGGAATGTATTTAGGGGGAGGAAGAGGGGAGTAGGGGGAGCTGCACCCAAAAGATTTACCTTAATGTAGAGAATGCATTAAGAAAAAAAAAATAAACACTTCAGCCTTTACAACCGCTTTAAAGCTTGTAAGCACATTTTTGTATGTGCTTCATGCTTGAATTTTTCTTTTCTTTTAGCTATTGGAAATCTAGGCAGGAAACTGAGAAAACTGCATTATATGCGTTTTTCAGGCACGCCCATTGATGTCTATTAGGACCAAAACACGATACTGCCCCAAAAGCAGTTCATGATTGTAAGCTCCAACGAGCAGGGCCCTCTGATCCCTCCTATATTGAATTGTATTGTGACTGTACTGTCTTTCCTGATGTAAAGCGCTGCGCAAACTGTTGGCTCTATATAAATCCTGTATAATAATAATAATAACAACAATAATGTACTTATCTGACTAAACAGCTTCAAGCCACACTACCCTCGGATTTGAACAAGCACCATTGAATATAATAAAAATCCTAGTGTCAAGTGATACAGCTGGTGCAACTTAAAAATAGTGCTTCCCTCGGGTGTGAACAGGGCCTATTATAAGCACCTTCTGTTTACAATGGGTGGTTGGCAGGCTGCAAAGTCCCGCTAGTAGAAAAAAATATGGAGAGTGGTGCCATTTTTTCAGTGCCTCTGTTGTAAACTTTGAGGATGAATTTCTCCACAATGCCAAAAAGCTAAAGAGAAAAGTCAGAGGGATTATTTTAAAATGCTTTGTTTTCATAAAAATCATAATCCCCGATTTACATAGTATGGGAAATGCAACTGCTTCTTGACTGTGCTTCAGCTTAAAGAAATCTGCAACACAGCTTTCCGGTTCTGTGAGGACATCATTCCACGTGCACGCCTCCAGGCTCGCACTGTGACCTTAGGACACAATCGATCACAGATCACAGCAAAGGCCAATCGCAGCAAAGACCAATCACAGCGGCCCTTTACCATGTGATCAGCTGTGTTCAATCAAAGCTGGTCACATGTAAACAGGCATGCCGGTTATCAGCATCCTTTCCTTGTGCTGTCTATGTGTGGAAAGAAGAGCCGATAACTGACAAGTCTAACAGCACGGTGAGTACATTGCCTCATCAGCGCACATTAGCAAATAAAAACTTATTTGCAAAATTGTAAAAAGTAAACTAAGAACACTTAGTTTAGCAAAAAAATAAAAACCCCAGTGGTAATTAAAATATCACCTAAGGAAAGTTCTATTTGTCTCGAAAAACTATACAAATTTCATATGGGTAAAATGTTGCATGACCGTGCAATTGTCAAAGTTCGACAGAACTAAAGTCTGAAAATTGGCCTGGGCAGGAAGGAGGTGAAAGTCCCTAGTATTGAAAGGGTTAAACTGTCTTTGGTACTGAACATACATTTTTCATTTTTACATTGGTTAAGTCCACATTTGCCGACCGATATTGATTTTATAAACAATTCATGAAAAATAAATCACAAAAGTGAAGAGCGCTGTATGAGCATATAAAAATGTAGTTCAAATAACCAGCTGCACTGATTTTATTGTAGAACAAACATGAAAACGTAAGTCCTGCCTGGCTGCTGCAGCCACAAAGTAGTTGTCTGGAAAATCTCAAGAGGTCAAATAATTGGTTTTGTGTTAAAAGCAATGCTAGCCTTCACTTCATAAACCAAAGTTTAGGTTGACACAGCAGCAACAGAATTACAATAGGCTATATATTTTGTGATATTATATTACACCGGCACAACACAAAAAGGTAGACTAGCTCTTAAAAACAGATGTATGGAAAAGAGGTACGAAGCATGATTTGGAAAACTTGACTGGGGAGGTGGGTTTGTTACCTGTATAAAAGACACTTGTCCAGTGTCTACAGAAGCAATCAGATTCCAATCTCTGTACCATGGCCAAGACCAAACTGTCCAAGGATGTCAGGGACAAGATTGTAGACCTACAAGACCATTGGCAAGCAGCTTGGTTAGAGGGTAACAGTTGGTGCGATTATTTCGCAAATGGAAGAAACAAAATAACGGTCAATCTCCCTCAGTCTGGGGCTTCATGCACGAACTCACCACGTGGAGTTTCAATTATCATGAGAACGGTGAGGAATCATTTCAGAACTACACAGGAGAATATTGTCAATGATCCCAAGCCAGCTGGGACCTAAGTCACCAAGAAAACAACTGATATAACACTACATCGTGAAGGACTGAAATTCTGCAGTGCCCGCAAGTTCCCCCTGCTCAAGAAAGCACATGTATAGGCCCGTCTGAAATTTTCTAATAAAGATCCGAACAATTCAGAGAACTGTGCGATAGTGTTGTGGTCAGATGAGTCCAAAATCAAGCTCTTTGGCATCAACTGAACGTGTTTGGAGGAGGAGAAATGCTGCCCATGACCCCAAGAACACCATCGCCACCGCCAAACATGGAGGTGGAAACTTTATGCTTTGGGGGTGTTTTTTTGTCAAGAGGACAGGACAACTTCACTGCATCAAAGGGACGATAGGGCAGGGCCATGTACAGTCAAATCTTGGGCGAGAACCTCCTGTCATGCAGCAGCCTCCCTTTTTACTTAAATTGTGCCCGGTCTTTCCAGAGACGTGACGAGCACACCAGCTCCAGCCATTGGCTCCTGCTGCTGTCAATGAAATCCAACGGAAAGCTAGGCTAGGCCCAAAAGAAATGTAATGTCTTAACACTCCAAAAATATTCAAATGATTAGATGTTGTAAAAACACTGTTCATAAGATGCAGATGGAGACTCCATAGGCTGGTATTTTGGAAAAAATGGTTGAACAAAACGCCAAATCACCAGGTGACATGCATACAGTTGGTGTCAGCCCTCCACCGCAAACACAAGCAGCTTACCAGATGGCATGCTCTCCACACAGTTGGCTATAGCCCAGCCACGGCCTTTGTATCCCCGGACTACTGGTTGGAACACTCGTCACACACACAGCTGAGCTCACTCCAGGACCCGAGATTTAAACTCTTAAACTGGTACTGCAATTCAGCCACGGATATGAATGAATGAAAACGTATATAGCGTGGCACATTCGAACTAAATCGCCTCTGGGCGCTTGTTGTTCCTGTCTCTAATTTGAAAATTTCAAACCTGCAGCTGCATAGCTAGAGAATGGCTTTACAGATCCCTGCAAAAGCATGCTAGAAAGGACAAGCTGTGAAACATTTGGGTTATATCTGGTATCAGAAGTCTCCCTTCTCTCACTGTGGCTGTGAAAGGCCTCACATAGTTTTAGAATAAATAGCAGTGTCAATTGACAATGCTCATTTTGCTGTAAACTCCTACAAAAAATCCATCAGGCAGTTTATGGCAACAACAGTTGTGCCACAATTTCAGCAATTGACTTTCTGTAGATATATTGGAAAAAGTGAGCAGGACGTGAGCGTGACATGGCTGATGGGCTCTAGGAAGAAGAGATTTTGCTAGCAATTTCCTGTATTGGGAGTACATTGGCCGTCCTGGGTCCGTTGGTGAGCCATATCCGTGGCTGAATTGCAGTACCAGTTTAAGAGTTTAAATCTCGGGTCCTGGAGTGAGCTCAGCTGTGTGTGAGACGAGTGTTCCAACCAGTAGTCCGGGGATACAAAGGCCGTGGCTGGGCTATAGCCAACTTTGTGGAGAGCTTGCCATCTGGTAAGCTGCTTGTGTTTGCGGTGGAGGGCTGACACCAACTGTATGCATGTCACCTGGTGATTTGGCGTTTTGTTCAACCATTTTTTCCAACATACCAGCCTATGGAGTCTCCATCTGCATCTTATGAACAGTGTTTTTACAACATCTAATCATTTGAATATTTTTGGAGTGTTAAGACATTACATTTCTTTTGGGCCTAGCCCTAAAAATTATTTTGCACTAACCTATTGGTGCAAAGTGTTTGGCGCGGCTTTATATTTTTCCAAATGAAATCCAATGACATGGGAGCCAAGGGGTGGGGCAGAAACCTGCTGTCTGTGTCAAACACAGCAGCAGGACTTGGGAGCACGACGACACAAGTGCCAAAAGGGAGAGCGGCTCTACAATGGGGCCCCCCCAAGAAGAGGAGGAGCCAGGAGCGCAGCCGAGGGACACCAGAAGAGGAGAATTGGGGTCACACTGTGCAAAACCAATTGCACCGAGGTGGCAAGTATGACTTTTTTAAACCAAACCTATAAATATCCTGAAGCCCAGGTTCATACTGGGCTGCGAGAATGAAGCCGTGCGAGTTCAGTAGAACGCGCACGATTTCACTCCCACTTGTCAGTCACGATTTCGGCCGCAATTTCAGAGGAATCTGTGCAGCTCAAAAATCGCAAAAAGTAGTACAGAAACTACTTTTTGAAATCGATGCAGCGCCGCAGATGCAGCATCACACCGATTAGGACGGGGCCACTGCTGGCAAATGCTGCCGATTTGACATGTCAAATCATACCAATGTGAACCAGGGCTTAAACCCATAGAAAAAATGTGGAGGGAGCTGAAGGTCCGAGTTACTAAACGTCAGCCTAGAAACCTTAAGGACTTGGAGAGGATCTGCAAAGTGGAGTGGGACAAAATCCCCCCTGAGATGTGTGCAAACCTGGTGGCCAACTACAAGAAACGTCTGACCTCTGATTGCCAACAAGGGTTTTGCCACCAAGTACCAAGTTATGTTTTGGGAAGGAGTAAAATGTATTTTACTCATTAAAATGCAAATCAATTTATAACTTTTTTGAAATGCATTTTTTTTGCTGTTATTCTCTTAAAATAAACCTACCATTAAAATTATAGACTGATCATTTGTTAGTGGGCAAACATACAAAATCAGCAGGGGGATCAAATACTCTCCCCGACGGAAAGAACAGCATTGGTGGCAGTTACTTCAGAGTGCATGCGCCAGTGAGGTCACTGGCTGCATGTAATGTAAATATCTCCAAAGCTGTACAAGTTTAGGAGATATTTAAACTACCTATAGGCAAGCCTTATTATAGGCTTACCTATAGGCAAGTGTCAGCAGAGGAAGGTTACTTCTTTAAAAAAAAGGAGGGGGGATCAGTATCCATGGAATATTGTCCCCTTGTATTTTAGGGTATCAAATATAATTTGCCATGCCTTCTCTTTGGATATGGGAATCAAATCAGTTTAATTTTAGCTTTACATTTTGGCTATTATTTTGTGCAAAGATATACTGCGCGGAAGGAATCATTTGTCTAAGGCTCGCCAGTTCCTAAATGTCTTGCAGGACAATTTCATGGGTGAGATAGTAGACGCACCAACTAAAAAAAGTTAATAGACCTACTGATTACCAACAATACAGACTTGATCACGGAAGTGGAAATAAGGGGCCATTTAGGAAACAGCAATCAGGTCAATTACCTTTTGTATAAAATCACAAATAGGAAACATAAGGGGGAATACAAAGACACTGCATTTCAAAAGAGCCTACTTCCCTAAACTACGAACCGTGCTAGAAGATATACCTTGGGATAGAATCTCAGGAACAGAGAACACGCAGAAGAGATGGGTTTGGTTTTAGGCCCCATACACACACGAGAGGATTTATCCGCAGATACGGTCCAGCGGACCGTATCCGCGGATAAATCCTCTCGAGGATTTCAGAAGATTTCTATGCGATGGCGTGTACACACCATCGCATTGAAATCCGCGCTGAAATCCTCTGGCGATGACGTGTCGCGCCGTCGCCGCTATTATGACGCGGCGACGGGCGCGACGCTGTCATATAAGGAATTCCACGCATGCGTCAAATCATTACGACGCGTGCGGGGAATCCCTTTGGACGGATGGATCCGGTAAGTCTGTACAGACGAGCGGATCCATCCGTTGGGATGGATTCCAGCAGATGGATTTGTTGTGCATGTCAGCAAATATCCGATCTGCTGGAATCCATCCCAGAGGAGATTTCTCCGCGGAAACAGATCCGCTGGCGTGTACACACCATAGGATCTATCCGCAGAAACCCATTTGCTGGGATTTATCTGCGGATGGATTCTATCGTGTGTATGGGGCCTAAGAGCATATACTAAATAAAAGTCATTAGCCAGTGCATCCCATTGGGAAATAAATTTAAAAGAGCTAACAAAAGGCAGTAAAGATAGAACACGAAAGATACATAGTGGAAAAGGGCAAAATAAAGCAAGAAATGTATCAGTTTATATAGTAAAAAAGAGGACAGACCATATTGGCCCCATAAAGAATGAGGAAGGAAATCTGGTTTCAAAGGATGGGGAGATGGCGAAGGTATTGAATTTATTCTTCTCAGTCTTCACAAGGGAGTGCCAGACCTTGCCAGAAAGAAGTCTCCTGTGCGCATGCGCGGGAGCGATGACATCGCGGCTCTGGCCACTCACAGCGCCAGAGCCGTGAGGCCCGACAGACATGCCGAGGGAAAAGTGCCAGCTCCCTTAGTGTGGACCAAGATCACCCGCTGACACCTCGTTATAAGGCAAGTACAGTAAAACCTTGGATTGTGAGCATAATTCATTCCAGAAACATGCTTGTAATCCAAAGCACTTGTGTATCAAAGCAAATGTCCTCATAAGAAATAATAACGCAAATGATTCGTTCCACAACCATTTATTTATAAGTCCTTCAGTTTATAGTCCATATAAAAAAAATCATAGCAACGTGATAGGTTTGTGTAACCATAAAATGTCCACCCATAAATGGAAGCCTCCACAAGGGGATTAGATGCAAAATCAAGCAGGAATTACAGAATATAAAAGAGATGCCTGTAAGTGTAGCAATACGTTGCTAAAATGTTGAACCTTCATTAAACGTAACCATATTGCTACACTTGGAGGTGCCTCTCTTCTATTTTATACTCACTTGTGACAGGATGCCAACTGTATATCAAGACATCACTTGTATAATCAAGTGAACATTTATAATAAAAAATAAAAATTGTGCTGGTCATGCAAAATGCTTTTAACCAAGGTTTTACTGTATTTCATAATGAGCTAGTATGCAGTGCCACTGGGGGGGGGGGGGGGGGGGGGAGTCATTAGGCAGCGGCCATGATCACAGCTGTTTAAAATAGACGGTGGGCAGGGGATTTAAAACCTACCACACCCCTGCCTCCGATCACAAACAATCAGCCTTTTTTTTTATATATAATAATCGACCGATGCCGATTTCTTTAACCACTTGCCGACCACCGCATGTATATGTACGTCCACAGAATGGCACGTACAGGCATATGGGCGTACAGGTACGTCCTTGCCTTTCCGCGGGTCCGATCGGGACCCCCCCCCCCCCGCTACATGCGGCGGTCGGATTCCCGCGGGGAGCGTTCCAGGACGATGGCGCGGCTATTCATTTATAGCCGCTCCGTCGCGATCGCTCCCCGGAGCTGAAGAACGGGGAGAGCCGTATGTAAACACGCCTTCCCAGTGCTTCACTGCAGCGGCTGCATCGATCGTGTGATCCGTTTTATAGGGAGACTCGATCGATGACGTCAGTCCTACAGCCACACCCCCCTACAGTTGTAAACACACACTAGGTGAACCCTAACTCCTACAGTGCCCCCTGTGGTTCACTCCCACACTGCAACTGTCATTTTCACAATAAACAATGCAATTTAAATGCATTTTTTGCTGTGAAAATGACAATGGTCCCAAAAATGTGTCAAAATTGTCCGAAGTTTCTGCCATAATGCCGCAGTCACGGAAAAAAAAAAAAAAAAAAAAATCGCTGACCGCCATTAGTAGTTAAAAAAAAAAAAAATTAGGTGGCAATGATGGGACACCGATCGGCTGCACTCCACCTTTCCCCTCTAAACAAAAACCTCCTCTCCACCCTAGATTTTCTGAGATGAAGAAAAAAAAAATCTGCCCAACATATATCAGCCGCCCCGATTTCTAAATAAATATCGGCATCCGCCAGAGAAAAACCCATATCGGTCGACCTCTACTTGGGGGGACCAACTGTCATCGCGGAACGGTAGCGTCTGCCTTGATATTAAAGCAGTACTACCCTGGGCATACCAGAATGGCTGACAGGCACAGGAGACATGTCATTGGAGATATACACATTTGTACTTTTCATGGAAGATATGTGATGGGATATTAAAGTTTTCATGACTGCCATTCTATAATTCCTGCATAAAACCATATTATATTAACAAAACAATGGGGGTGATGTGGCTGCAATTGGTGGGCTGCATTTGGTGTATTGATTTCTTGTACCATGTCTGCAGTCTCTGACCATCTCCTGTACCATGTCTGCAGTCTCTGACCATCTCCTGTACCATGTCTGCAGTCTCTGACCATCTCCTGTACCATGTCTGCAGTCTCTGACCATCTCCTGTACCATGTCTGCAGTCTCTGACCATCTCCTGTACCATGTCTGCAGTCTCTGACCATCTCCTGTACCATGTCTGCAGTCTCTGACCATCTCCTGTACCATGTCTGCAGTCTCTGACCATCTCCTGTACCATGTCTGCAGTCTCTGACCGTCTCCTGTACCATGTCTGCAGTCTCTGACCGTCTCCTGTACCATGTCTGCAGTCTCTGACCGTCTCCTGTACCATGTCTGCAGTCTCTGACCGTCTCCTGTACCATGTCTGCAGTCTCTGACCGTCTCCTGTACCATGTCTGCAGTCTCTGACCGTCTCCTGTACCATGTCTGCAGTCTCTGACCGTCTCCTGTACCATGTCTGCAGTCTCTGACCGTCTCCTGTACCATGTCTGCAGTCTCTGACCGTCTCCTGTACTATGTATGTAGTATGTCTGGGGGGTCTTTCTGCCAGACTCTGTAACAGAAGCCCTCTCTGTGTCCATCAGAGAGGCCCCCCTCCAGGTCCCATTAGTGTCCTCTCTTCCTGTAATTTGTTTATTGTTAAGAGATCATTGGAGGATCCCAGGATAGTGAAGACTTCTTAAGGGAGCATCTCTGTGTTTGAGTAGTTGCATAGAAACATTTGTAACGGGGAGGAGTTAGTAAGATGACCACGCCCATGTGGGGGTGCCAGAAATATTTCTGCACCCAGGCGCCTGTGACCCTAGGATCAGCCCTGCCATTAACCATATAAATACAAGGTTTATTGACAAAAACTACAACAAATGGAAACCGACCATCTCCACTACATTTCTCCCATGGCCCAATGAACAGGCTCCTTAGCAAATCACGGGGTCCGTTTTATCAGAGGCAACAATATGGGTGACTGCTCCTTAACCCCGAGATGCATAGCTCAAATTTCGTTTGATTCCTGTAGTATCAGGCAAAACTGGAGCCATGAGTAGCCGCCCCCCCCCCCCCCCCCCATCAGTATCATCCAGCTCAACTTTTGTCAAAGGGGCCAGGTGGAAAATGGTCAGCTGAACAGATGTTCCCACAGAGGCTGGCTAACAGAATATAATAGCTGGCAGGGGAGATTCCTTCATCCATACCATTTAGGAAAAATCCATTTGGTCTCCTGCAGGCTGAACAAGAGGGGTGTGTGTGTGTGTGTGTGTGTGTGTGTGTGTGTGTGTGCGTGCGTGCGTGCATTTTAACATTCTCAGAAAGTCTATGCTTTTTTTTTTTGTTTTGTTTTTTAAACCGTCCACTTCTGATGAAACGCACAGGCTGTGGCCTTAAACAGTGACATGTTTACTGGCTGGCAGCCGGAATGTGGATTAAAGAGTCGATACCATTTTTAAAATGGTAGTGCATTTATTGGTTTAATAGATGTGGCTTTAAACTATTATGGGCTTATCCGTTTTTCAAACATATACATCTGAATTATACCCGGTAGTGGAGTCTTGTGGCTACTCTGGGTGTCATGGAGGAATGGAGCAGTCTGGGGATATTTACACATGCTTATCATGACCACTAATATGTAGAGAGTCATGGTACTCTGCCCAGCCCCTTACTCACAAATGCAGAAAGGGGGGGGGGGGGGGGAAGAGATTCGAGCAACAAAACCATTCATTGGTCTGGTAATGGATTTGTCAGGCATTCTATAGCCAAGAATCTTATGAATCTGGGGTATATGCTCAGAAAATCTGGATAAAAAAAACCCACGAGGCAAGATTAGATTTTCGTGTACACGTTTTTCGACATCCGATTTCTGAATGGGCAAAACGTCAATTTCCTGTATGATGATTTTCGTTTAACGCGTACTGTTTTCATACAAGAAAAATCAGATATGAAAGACTGCGCATGATCAGAAACAAACCAAAAAAACAGCTTGTGTTGTTCAAGAACTCACACACAATTAGTACCATCCTTGGTTTTGACCTGCTTTGAAACATCAGGGAAAACCTGACAATCCTTCATCCGATTTTCTTATGGTGTGCACTGGGCTTTATTATATGACTACCCAGCTAGTCCATCTAAGGCCCCATGCACACGAGACGCAGATGCAAACTCATCTAAACACACGTTTTCAAATGCAAAAAACGGCGTTTAAAACGCCCGTTTTGCCGAATTTCGCAGCGTTTTACCACGTTTGCACTTATAAGCGTTTAGTTAAGAAACATCATAAGACCCTCCCTAAGCTCAAAAAACAGTATTTAACCATTTCAGCCATTTTGTGAGACCAGAGTGAGAAGCAGCTGAGAGAGCCACAAGCTGCGGATTGTCCACTTGCCACATCACCTGCCACAAGTTGTGAATTTTCCACTTCCCACGTCATCTGCCATGTCACCTGGCCACGTCACCTGCCACAAGTTGTGAATTGTCCACTGGCCACGCCACCTGCCACAAGTTGTGGACGGTGGACAATCCACATCACCTGGCCACATCACCTGCCACAAGTTGTGGATTGTCCACGTCACCTGGCCATGTCATCTAGCCAGGTCACCTGCCACAAGTTGTGGAATGTCCACTTGCCATGTCACCTGCCACGTCACCTGTTCAGATCACCAGGTCACAAGTTGTGAATTGTCCACTGGCCACGTCACCTGCCACAAGTTGTGGATTGTCCACTGGCCACAAGTTGGATTGTCCACTGGCCACGTCAACTGCCACGTTACCTGCCTGTTTAGCGGCGTTTGCGTCTGAAACCCATTTGTTTGCTTCTAAAAAATAAAATAAAAAAAAAGAAGAACATAAACACAACTGTCGAAAAAACACAGAAAAACGTGACTGTGTGCATGGGCACATAGGATAACATTTAATATATTCAGTGGCAGTTGAAAAAGCTGTCCAAATGCCTCTTAACACGTGTTTACCAGCGTCTCGTGTGCATGGGGCCTAACACAACTGGAATCAATTCTGAGAAGAACACTGAGCACTCAGCAAAAAAAACAAGGGATTTGGAAAAAATAAAGAAAAAAATCCAGTCCGACTCATTACTGATCATGCCAGGGTAACACATATTATTACGTAAGCATCCCTAGACACAAGTACTGACACTAATTTAATAACATAACATAAAAATAAAACTATTTCAGAGATCATGACACAAACATATCTGTAAGGATATTTAACTAACGGACATTATTTCTGTAATGAGGAACAATGTGGACACGGCACATACAGTACAGGTCATACAGTAAGAAGGTAAACAAATACAACATTCATTCGTCATTGGTAATTATATGCGAGAAGAGCGGTATGCGGTAGTACATTAGCACACCCATTTAACACATCCATTAAGGACAAGTATGTATAGCCTAAGGGCTTTCTAAAGTCACTGAACAATTTAATAAACCTTGCTATGGAAGAACAGAAATTGCAGTCAAACAAGAAGTAAGCAAACCAATATGGCTTTCTAAAGAGACTGGGTTTACTTTAACAATATATATATATATATATATATATATATATATATATATATATATATATATATATATATATATATATATATATATATATATACACACACACATATATATACACACACATACACACACACTTTTTTACCTCTCCAGAATTAAAAAAACAAAAAAAAAGTTGTTTTGATTTTATCTACAACACACACACACACACACACACACACACACACACACACACACAATAAGACAGCTTTAGAGTAGACCACACATAGCAGTTTTTAGTCAATAATCTCTAAAATGATCAATAACTTCTAAAAACTGTATATAGCATGTAACATGCTGGTACTTCGCAGAAAGGTAACCCAAGGCATCACCAATAATACTGGGGACAAAACTTTGTATACACTTTAGTTGAACACATTACAACGTAAAGCTGGCCATAGATGGATCAACTCCTCCTAAACAGGACTGCTGTTAACATTTTATTCTACAAGTGCATGCAGACAAATTGGCTGCAATGCTAATCAGTGCATTACAGCGGGGGAGTCCAACTGTCGGAATGCAATAGCACAGCAGCAGGGAGGATTTCCTCATCCACCTTGAATGTGTGGATGGGACAATCCATTCAGTTTACTACACAATAGACTTCTGTCGTTTTCTCCACACAGTCAGCATCACCGGCTATAGCCGGCAGCACTGATCAGTGTATGCTGACAGCCAGGAAGTCTCCCGGCTGTCAGAACACAATAGCTTAGTGGAGAGGATTCCTTCATCTATATCAAGCGTGTGGCTTGGGGAAAGGAGTATTTTTTTTATAAATTACTCATCTATGGGCTGCTTAACGGTACAAACTCATTTATATTTACCAACAACTATTTAGTGCTAGGATCTGTCTAAACAATACTTTCAATTAACATTCCAGCAAAGCTTTATAATGCATTGTTGTTAGCTCTAAGGCCAGCCATAGACAGAAAATTTCTTTCATGCAAAACACAATGTTGACAGGGGAATCCCTCCCACCGAGTTATTTTCTCCCAGTGGGGCTGGGGGGCTGGTAGCTGTCCTCATCGGGAAAACACAGCAATTATTGCTAGCAGCTATTAACTATAAATAACAAAAATACAAAAATAATAATAAAATTAGCAAACAGGCTATTCGTAAACAAAATATGAACACTATACACAGGCATTCCATCATGAAGCCACAATAGCACAAGAAAGAAAGGTTTCCAATATGCTTGAAAGACTATCCTGTACATGGCAATAGATAAAGTTTTGGTTCTGGCTTTCCTATTTGCCTTATGCTACCAGATTGCTTTTCTAATGAAAACTGGCATTTATAGACAACGGACATTTTTTGTGTACAAAAATGTTCTCTTATCCGAGAGCCAACACTGGCTAATTATTGGCCTCAATGGTGATCCTATATTGGAATAGTAGAGGAAACTATTCAGTTTCAGGGAGCTTAATGCCTAGTACACACGTTGACAAGAAAAAAAAAAAAAAACGCAACGCATTCTGAGTGATCTATCACCTATAACATCCTCCAAGATGCAGCACAATGTGAGAGTCCTCAATTCCAAACAATATAATGGTCCTTCAATGACCAATAAAGCTGTATTTCCACCACAATGTGATTTCTCTCTTCCTTCCCGTTTTCTCACTCTGACACATGCAAACACCCAGTTTGCGCTCAGCTTGTACAATGTGCCTCAGTACAGATCAGAGTCATAACACTTGTTGCCCCACCTTGGACATATATGACATCAGCTATTCCATCACATGCAAAAACAGAATAGGACCAGAATAACATTCTCTGAATATTAACAATTTATTACGTGTTAAAATCAACACTTACATTTAAATCTATGTATCTCAGCATGAACAAACATCGGTCATAGTGAATAGTACAGCCAAGTTTACTCATATCCACAGCAAGCCTCCAAATCCAGTACGCATTACGTTCCCGTACCAGGCAGGAATCACATTATTCGATGGGACTGTGCTGCAACGTGTAGGATATTATAGATTATGTTAAAGTGTGGTGAAAAGCACCAATTGATGCGTTAGCAGAAATCGCTTTTGATTTTCTAGTTTTATTTTGCATGCATTTATGGACTTTTTTTTTTTTTTACTAACTGCTAAGAATGTTTTTTTTTATTTTTTATTTGAGTGATTGCCCGATAGCCTATTCCTTAGTACAGCTTTCGTGACTCGATCATGACAGTTTATGCAAAAATATCTGAAGGGAGAAACAATTTTTTTTTGTAAGATAACAAATCAAACGATTTTTAGGCAAGTAGTATAGTATTTACACGAAAATAAAAACCAAAAAGACCAAGACCACACATGCCCCGGAACAAAGAAAAAAAATATGACATTACATCACTTCCGAAGTTGTATTCTAAATGAGCATTTTCATAACGTTGGTAACCCATTTTAGATATGAGACTAGCCCCCCCCCCCCCCCAACTGCCTTTTGGGACACACAGGTCCCAGCAGACGGTGGGACCATTCAGAAAGCGCAGCACTACTCACAAATGCGCACTAGGAAATCAGCCGGTTTCCCTTACTTACGTTGGTGCCCGAAGGCAAGTGTCCTATTAAAAGTCAGCAGCTACAGTATTTGTACCTGTTGACTATTTTTTTAGACTGGAGCTCCTCTTTAAAAATTGTATAGGGGAGTGTTGACGGTTAGAGTGGCAAGAATGTGGAACACTCTTCCACAATCAGTGGTGTCAGTGGGAAGTGTCAATTAAAAAAGCTTAGATGGGCATCGTAGAGAACACAATATACAGGATTATGGGAAATGATATTGACAAACACACGCACACAGGTTGAACTAGATGTTGTTTGTTTATTTATTCTTCACTATGAAACTTTTCATGATATTTTTAAATATGACCATTATGGTAAGAAGGGACTTGAGGAATCAAAAAGCCCTACAAGCGATTTATTGTGGGGCACAGTAGAGCCTTTTAAGAACATCTCATTCCATCGCATACCCAAATTATAAACAAGTGCACAAACCAGCAAGCTCAGCATCAATATAGCCGTCACAATGCCAAATAGAACACAGTGCATGATTTTATTTCACAAAAGAATACAATATAACCCAAAAAATTATCACTATATTGCCTCCTCTGTACCGGTTTTACCCACATAAACCTTGTACCAGCGCCCTGCAACTGCATCCCCATTCAGATGAAAATCACATTTTCACTGCCCTGCCACCACAAGTGCAAGCAAGGCCTTAGAGCAAATTTTTATTTTATTAAAACAAACATGTTATACTTGCCTGCTCTGTGCAATGGTTTTGCACAAAGCAGCCCCAATCCCCCTTTCCTGGGGTCCACCTGCCGGCACTTCTGGCTCTTCCTCTTCGACAAGTGCTCCAAGGGAAAGCCACTCTCACCTGTGGGTGCTCACTCCCAAGCTGCCCAGTCTGCATACATTGACACAGACCATGCCAACTGGGCCCCACCCTGTCACAGCATTTGATTGACATCAGCAGGCGCCAAATGGCTCCATCAATCTGCCCAATGAGGAGGGAAGCAGCGGAGAGACACACTGCTCTCATGCACAATGAAATCTGATCGGGATTCCCCATCCCCCGATTGATCACTTGGTGAAAACCCATTCAAGTCATGGCTATTCGATTTTTTTTCAAATACAATTGCCTGGATTGAATCACATAAAATTGAAGCGTGTATGGTCTTCATAAAAGTTTGAGTGATACAATCTGTACCCGAATGTCAGCCAAAATTCAACCTTTTTGAAAACCATGAACACATCTGCCAGAACACATTGTGTGTGTGTGTGTGTATATAATTTATATATATATATATATATATATATATATATATATATATATATATATATATATATATATATATCACACACAGCATATTTCTTTTCATGTTACACAACAAACAAACCCTTAAATCACTCACAGATGTGGAAGCAAGCAAATAACTTCAAAGTAAAAATATTTAAAGACCAAGTTCACCTCTCTAAACATGTTTTTACACCCATATTTAGTGTGCAACATGTTCAGCATCTGACCCTTCAGCACATTATCCAATTCTCACCACACACGTTAATTGTTTTAATCTACAACCTGTTCTTTTGTTATATTTATTGTGATGTCAAAAATTACATATTTTGTTTAATGCATATACAGATGACGCAATTGAGATATGGCAAGATAAAGCATAAAAAAAAAAAAAAGTACAGTATATCAGGAAATGATCTAGATTTGTAATGCTGCTCAAACATGTCACCATCAGACTGATCTAGAAAACAAAAATCACAAGCTCATGATTTCTGTGCCCTCCAAAACATCTGTTATAAAGCCAACATTGAACAATTTGACAGCTGTCTTCAGAATCATCGGGTCACACTGAAAATGTCCTCCATTTGCATGAAAATAGAAAGAGGTATTAGAAAGGGAAAAAACTGGAATCTGAAAACCCTTTTGGGGGGTCATTGGTAGCTTGAGGATTCAAAGTGCCACAACAAAGGCAAAGCCAACAAGTGGACCCAGACCAATGGCAAACAAGAATTACAATTGCATCCAGCCAACAGACAACCGAGGAGCTGTAAATTCTGGATTTGTGTCCAGACTCAGAGGTGTCTCACTTCTCGCCAGGAGCAGTGCCTTTTCCCTGTGGCCAACAGTCTATACCAGCCTTTCCCAAGAGGGTTTCATTTTACCCTAGGGTTCCTCCAGAGGTTGCTAGTGCTCCTTGAGCAATCAGCAATTTCCACGATTTCCAGATAAGTAAACACTGATGCAAATAAAGTGTTTACCTTTAAAATGGATATTTTACCCACTGACCACAAATGTAAGAAGCATTCTTCTAACTGACCACTAGACTAATGTACTAGGAGCTGTAGATAAAGTAATACACAGGTGTTTCCCAAGACTGGAAAGTTATTTTAAAAAAAAAAGGTCCCCCCATGATGAAAAGGTTGAGAAAGATTTGCCTAAAAAATTGCTTTACAGGGTAACAGCTTAATTCTATTTTAGAATGAATTCTAAGCTTATTCAATTAGACAAGCGCAACAATGGCAACCAAAATTCACCTTGCAGTCAAATTAAAGGAGTTGTAAATAAAAAAAAAATTGTTTTGCTGAAATGACTGTTTACAGGGTATAGAGACATAATAGTTAACTGATTCCTTTTAAAAACGAATAGATAAAAATCCTTCAATAGTACAGTGGAAAAACTTAGTAAATAGCAACCTGATATTATATAGAGAGACATATTGTATTAGAGGATATGGGGAGAAATATAGAAGAGTATGGGCAAATTGGATAGAGAACTCTATAACAGCATCAGGATAAAGGGAGAAACTGGGGAGATAATCACACCATTGGGAGAGGGGGGGAGGGGGGAAGGGAGGAAGAAGAATGTATTGTATTGGATGGAAGGATATTGTATGAATGTTTTGGAGAAATAGAAGAAGAAGGTTAATGTTAATGTCATTGGAATTTAAGTAAAATATGAATGTAATGTATGTGTATGATTTTATTTTTTGTATGGAAAAAAGAAAAAATATAAAGAGATTAAAAAAAAAAAAAATAGATAAAAATCAATCATATAAATGTACCTGTAGTTTCTAGTTTTGTTTTTTCATGTTGTTTCCTGCCTCTGCTGTACAGAGCCACAGAGCCAATACAGGGCAGTGATGGTTTGGAAAACAAAACTGATTGGTGCTGAGGGGTTTTAGACACACAGTAATCACACCTCATTGATTAGTGACCACAGAGATAAAGCTCCTAGTACGGTGGTTATCAGGAAAACAGCACTGCATTGAGGTAAAGGAAGCTATTAAAATTTTAAAAAAAAAATTCCTTTACAAATCCTTTAATCTGACTAGCTGCTACTAATATTTCCAGTTTGCCCTATATGTAAAGAAGTTTAATTCAGCCTGCAGTCTAAACAAAAGAATGACAGATTTATCCATCCACCCCAACAGTGCAGATGGAGGAATCCCTGCTGGGCTATTGTTTTCTGACAGCCAAGACCGCCATCTGTCAGGATTCAGGCACTGTTGGGCTGATAAGTTTATGACACCCTCCTTTGACAAAAGTTGAACGAACAATGGAGTAGCGCTTGAAATCAGCAAGAAATTTGAGCACCATACAGGCCAGCTTTACTGTAAACAACATTTTAAGGGCCACAAAAAAAGAAAAAAGTGTTGACCAATAGATTAAATGGCATGCGATTAATAAAACCCAATTCTGAGACCTACTCTTCTGGTACATAGCAGTTACCCCAACTCATAAAGGACTCTGAAAGGTGCACCTCAAAGTTTGAGTCATTTATTCTGTTGCAAGTCTTTCCTTCTTCTAAAGTTCCATAACACTCGGGCCCATAATAAAAAGCAACCATGACCAAAACATTCTGCATAGTAAACTGCCAAGCTGACAATCTATAGGCTGTCATGCCAGTGGTGGTCTCAGTCAAAGCATCAAGTTGTTAGCCACCACACTGGTCTGTTATCTCTTTTTACAATTCAAAGTTAAAAATGAAAGCTCAGGTCCCAGAAAAACTAAACACGGACACTGCCATAATGAATTCAAGCAAAGGGAGCAGTCAGTGAATAGTGCAAAAAAGTTGTGACTTTCACCTAAGCCACAAAGTGGCAGAATAAGAACTGTACTAAAGAGCCGACAATCTATAGACTTCCAGAGTATAATTTAGGCAATCTGAGTCACAGGCCAAACATGGTCCCAAAACTAAGCATCAGCATATCAGGTTGTCCACCACACCAATCTATTGGCTTTGGCCAATTTTTATTTTTAGGGTGCTAGGGTGATCTGACAGCGGAGATCTCCGAAAGGCTGAACGGGTACCAGGATTAAGTTTAGAAGCTTAGATTTTACCCTACACCAATCTATTGGCTTTTGTTACCATTTTTTAGCTTCCTTCCAAGTCAAAAAGTGACAAGATTTGGACTGTGCCGAAGAGCTGACAATCTACAGACTGCCAGAGAAAGTTGTACATTTGCTGAAGCCAGAAGACAAACATTGGTTTCTTGCCCTGCTCCTTTCAGGGGGCTACAGTAAACAGCTGAGGTCTCTGAAAGGCCTGGATTGGTAGCAGGATACGCGTTTTATTCCTAAACTAAAAATCGCTTCTACTACCTCTTTTGTGGTGCTATGATAACCTGTAGCTGAGGTCCAAAGCCATGGGACTTCTTGCCCAGTCACAGTGACACGATGGGGACTGTGCCATAGTGTTGACAACCTACCAGAGAAAAAGGCGTGCAAGGATGCCAAACATTACAAGAATTGCATTTTAGAACCTCAAGTTCCCACCATGCCAATTTATAGGCGTCAACTACCTATTTTTGGGGTGCTTTGGTAAACTGACAGTGGAAGTTTCTGCAAGACTGATCACTGACAACCATCATGGAATGCATCAGTGATTGGGTCTACAGATCTGGGGCTTCCCTTCAAATCACAAAACATGAGAACTTTGCCCCAGAGCTGACAGTTTTCACTCTGCCAGGAGTCCAAAGATGGCCCCAGAATTAGGTTTCAGAACCTCTAGTACTCTGCCATCTCCTCACTTACACTCCCTTTGGGGTGTTATGGTAAACCGACAGAGGATGTCTCCGATAGGTAGGATTGCAACAAGTTTTGGAAGCATGTATTTGCCAAGTTAAAGGCTGCCAGAAAGCGTCTAAATATAGTCCCAGATTTCAGTTTTCAAAACCTCCAGTTCCATAGGCTTCCACTCCCTCTCTTTTTAAAAGAAATTGAAATAAAGATATAGTCTTTGTAAGCACACGCACATATTTAGCAATACATACGTTTTTAATTGGATAAAGTTAAAACCATTGTATACAAACACATTAAAAACCATAAAGTTAAGTGACCTCAAGGACTCTCATAACACCTCTAATACATATACCACATGCAACGAGCGCAAAGATTTTAAGCACGTTGAACGATATAGATCCAATGGTTGTTTGGATACGTGGCGAGGCTGAGTCGTTTTCGAAGGTCGCTCAGAGAAAATCTCTCTTTTTAGGGTGCTATGGTAAGCTGACTTTGGAGGTCTCTGGAAGGCAGGAGTTGGTACCACTGATATTTTGGAAGCTCACATTTTTTTCTATACAAATCTAAACACTGACCTCAAGAGCTCCACCATGGAGTACAATCAGTTGACAGCTCTACAAATATGGGGCTTCCCTACAAAAAAACAAACAAAGAGGCAAGATAAGGTCTGTACCACAGAGCTGGCAACCTACATGCTGCCTGAGAACGATGTGCAATCCCAGAGCCAGGAAGCCAAAAATGGCCCAAGAATTAGGAGTTTTGGGACCTCTAGTTTGCCATATTTTGACTTTTGGGGCGCCATGAAAAAAAAAAAAAAAAAAAAAAAAAAAAAACACATTGTCAAGGAGCTTTGTCATGCATTGGAGTCAGTGGACAGTTCTAAAGAACTAGGACTTCAGAACTAGGTAGCTTGGTAGACTAGGGTCTACCAAAGACAAAAGGATGAGGGATTAAGCAACAGAGCTGACAAACTATAGATTGGTAAAAAGGATTTTCTAAATCAGGAATCCAAAGTTTCAGAACCTCCAGTTCTCCACCATCTACTGGGTTCCGCATTCAATTTATGGGATGCTATGGTAAAGTGACAGCAAAAGCCTCCAGAAGGCTGGGCTGATACCAGGGCTTAGTTTTGGGAGCTAGGATTTACATCAGTCTCAGGGCTTCTTCCTCCTGTTTTTGGGGTGCCATTTTAAACTGACAGAAAGGCATCCATGTTCTCTGACAAAGAGCTCCACCACGAAGCAGACAATTCTACGGATCTGGGGCTTTCCTCCAAAACACAAAGTGATAGCATGAGGACTGTGCACAAAGCTAACAATCTAAGGGCTGCCAGAGAAGTGTGCAATCCCCGAGCCAGGAAGCCAAATACAAAACCTAATTCTGGGCTGTAACTTCCAGTTTTGTACCATCTTTTGGCTTTTATCTCTTTTTGGGGTGCCATGAAGTGACAGTAGAGGTCTAAACATTGACAAGGAGCTCTGCCATGAAGTGCAGTTAGAGGATAGTTCTAAAGAGCCAGGACTTCTACTGAAGACACAGGATGAGGACTATGTCAAAGAGCTGACAACCTACAAGCTGCTACAAAAAGGTGTGCAATCTTCGAGCCAGGAAACCAAACTTAAAGGGAACTATCCTTTTCAGACAGGGAAGCTGCCATCTTGGCTAATGCTTGATCTGCAACTGCCATGTGCTGCACAAGTGATTAGTTATGACCCCAGCCTTTTGCCAGTTTGGTTCAGAGAAGAAGCAAATATGGCTGTTAGCATCCCTGGCATGCCAAGAACAAAACTGTTTTTTTTTTTAAACTGTTTAATTGATGGGTTTAGTTTTGCTTTAAGTTTCAGAACCTCCAGTTCTGTGTCATCTATTAGGTTCCGCTGCCTATTTTCAAGGTGCCATGGTGAAGTGACAGCAGAGGCGGTCAAAGCTTTAAGGGTCACTAAAATATTTTTTTTTTTACCTTACTGCAGTCCTGGTTTCATGTCCCAATTGTTCGTTTTTGCTCTGATGTTGCCGTAATTCTTCTCTGTTCTGGACACTTCCTGGTTGTCTGTTTCCTGATGACCACAGTACTGGGAGATTCTAGTTTCATTTTCCAAACCATCACTGCTCTATATTGCACAGAGGCAGGATAACATGCAAAAACGAAACTAGGAGGTACATTATATGATTGATTTTTGTCTATTTTTAATCAATTTTAAAAGGAATCAGTCAACCATTATGTCTCTATACCCTGTAAACAGTCATTTCAGCAAAAAAAATAAAAAAAAAAATTCCTTCACAACTCCTTTAACCTCTTTACGGGCTAATTTTTCAGATTCGGTGTTTACGAGATTAAAACAGTTTTTTTTGCTAGAAAATTACTTAAAACCCCCAAACATTATATATATATATATATATTTCTAACACCCTAGAGAATAATATGGCAGTCATTGCAATACTTTTTGTCACACCGTATTTGCGCAGCGGTCTTACAAGCGCACTTTATTTAATTAAAAAATAAGACAACAATAAATTTTTCCCAATTTTTTTATATATTGCGAAAGATAATGTTACGCCGAGTAAAATGATACCCAACATGTCACGCTTAAAAATTGCGCCGGCTCGTGGCATGGTGTCAAACTCTTACCCTTAAAAATCTCGATAGACTATGTTTAAAAAATTCTACAGGTTGCATTTTTTGAGTTGCAGAGGAGGTCTAGGGCTAGAATTATTTCTCTCGCTCTAACGATCGCGGCGATACCTCACTTGTGTTGTTTAAACACCGTTTTCATATGCGGTGCTACTCGCGTATGCGTTCGCTTCTGTGCGCGAGCTCGTCGGGATGGGGGCGCTTTAAAAATTTTTTTTGGGGTTTTCTTATTTATATTTGGTTTTATAATTTTTTACACTGAAATAAAAAGGGGGGCCCCTCTCCCGCCACCGATAACGGCGATCTTGCGGCGGAGACCGCCGTTATCGTGTACACCACCGCCCACTGAAAAGATGGATATCTCGGTTGTGGCAGCAGCTGCTGCCGTTACCGAGATATTCATCTTTAAAAACAGGACATCTTTTAGACATGGGGCGGTGGTCAAGAGGTTAACATTGACAAGGAGCTCTGCCATGAAGCACAATGGATAGTTCTAAAGAGCCAGGACTTCTACCAAGGACACAGGATGAGAATTCTACAGGCTGAAAAAGAGCCAAGTGTACAATCTCTAAATCCGGAATGCAAACTTAGGTTTCGGAACCACCAGATCTCCATCTATTGGGTTCCGTTTCCTTTTTACAGGATCCCCTGGTGAAGTGACAGCAAAGTCCTTTTTGGAGTGCCATTGTAAACTGACAATAGGGTGTTCATGATCTCTGACAAAGAGCTCCACCACGAAGCAGACAACTCTACGGATCTGGGGCTTCCCTCCAAAACACAAAGTGACACCGTGGGGACTGTGCACAGTGCTGAGAATCAATAGGCTGCCAGAAAAAAGTGTGCAATCCCCAAGTCAGGAAGACAAACATGGCCTCGGAATTTAGGTTTTGGAACCTCCAGTTTTGTACCTTCTTTTGGGATGCCATTGTGAAGCGACAGCAGAGGTCTCTGTAAAGCTAAACAAGCTTCGTCACAAGTACAGTGGATAGTTCTAAAGAGCCAACCAAAGATACAGGATGAGGACTATGCCCCAGAGCCAACAATCTACAGACTGCTAAAGAACGAGGTGTGCAATGTTCGAGCCAGGAATTCAAACAAAGCGGAACTAAAAACTTTTCTATCTTTTATAGCAAAGGAAGCTGCAATCTTGGCCTCTGATCTGCAACTACCACGGTCCTTCTCATGTGATCAGTTATGACACTGGCCATTTGATGGTATGACAGCTGGGATCAGAGACCAAGCAAATGTGACAGTTAGCATTCTCAGCATAAGAGGAGCATAACGTTTTTTTGAAACTTAAACTGATGAGTTTGATTTCAGAATCTCCAGTTCTCCGACATCTACTGGGTTCTGCTTCCTATTTTCAGGGTTCCATGGTCAAGTGGCAGTGGAGGTCTCTGTAAAGCTAAACACTGACAAGGAGCTACACCACGAAGCACAGGCAATGGATAGTTCCAACGAGCCAGGACTTCTACCAAAGACACAGGACGAGAACTCACAGAGCTGACAATCTACAGCTGGGATATGCAATTAGCGGACCTCCAGCTGTTGCAAAACTACAAGTCCCATCATGCCTCTGGGTGTCATACCTTTGGCTGTCAGAATCTTGCTATGCCTCATAGAACTCGTAGTTCTGCAACAGCTGGAGGTCCGCTAATTGCTTATCCCTGATCTACAGGCTGAAAAAGAACGAAGTGTGCAAGCTTTGAATTAAGAATACAAACTTTGGGTTTTGGGACCTCCAGTTCTCTGCCATCTATTGGGTTCTGCCTCCTGTTTTTGGGGTAACATTGCAAAGCGGGATATCTCCGATAGAGCTCCACCACAGAGTGGACAGCTCTACATGCTGCCAGAAAGCATCTGGAGTCCAAATATAGGTTTTCAGAACCTCCAATTCTATTGGACACAGCATGAGGTCTCTGCCACAGAGCCAAGAGACAATCTACAGGCTCAAAAATAACGAAGTGTGCAATTTGATTCAGGAATCAAAACGTACATTTCGGAAGACATTGGGTTCACCTGCCTATTTTCGGGATGCCATGGTGAAGTGACATCTGAGACCTTTACCAGGATTATGTTTTGGGAGCTAGGATTTACACCAATATCTGGGCTCCAGTTTTTCGGCTGCCATTGTAAACTGACAGCGGGGGTGTCCCTGATCTGTGACAAAGAGCTCCGCCATGAACCTCAATCAATGTAAGTTCTGAAGGACCAGGACTTCTAACAGTGACAGGATGAGGAGGACTGTGCCACAAAGCTGACAATCTACAGGCTGGAAAAAATGAAGTGTGCAATTTCTAACTAGGAAAGCAAATCACAAAGAGTGCGCACAAAAGGCAACACACCTCGTAGATTAAGGGTCCTTCACTGGATACTCTGGCTCAAATGGCCTCCAGACATTGAAAACCTAACTCCAAAAAAAGATGTAGCCAGAAACTCCATAATCCCATGAAAATCTTTATTTGCTACATTAAGGTCAAAATTAAAAATAGCGGACGCATTTCGGCATACAGCCTTGTTCACAGCTGTGATGTAGCAAATAAAGATTTCCATGGGATTCTGGAGTTGCCAGCTACATCTTTCTTGGAGTTTGAGTCTGTGCAATTTCAGGAATCCAAACAAGTTTTGGAAACCTCCAGTTCTCCACCAACTATTGGGTTCAGCTTCCGATTTTTGGGGTGCCATGGTGAAGTGTCCGTGGAGGCTTTCGGAAGGCCGAGCTGGCACCAGGACTAAGATTTGGGAGCTTGGATTTACACTAATCTCTGGGCTACACTTTTTGGGTTTCCATTGTAAACTGACAGCAGGCATATCTGATCTGACAAAGAGCTGCACCATGAACCTCAATCAATAGGTAGTTCTGAAGGACCAGGACTAACACCAGTGACAGGATGAGGATTGTGTCACAGAGCTGACAATCTATAGGCTACCAGAGAAACAGGTCTACACTCCCTGATCTAGGAAGCCCAACACAGTCCCAGAATGAAGTTTCAGAGCCTCCAGTTGTCTACTATCTATTGGCTTTTATTCTTTTGGGGTACCATATTGACCTGACAGCGGGGGTCCCTGATCTCCACCATGGAGCAGACGGCTCTGTTTTTTTGGCTTGCCTCCCAAGTCAAATTGACAGTACGAGGTCTGGGCCACAAAGCTTTCAATCTACAAGATATACAAAATATGGAGTGACTGTAAAGTAAACAAACAATCTACAGGCTTCCAGAAAAGGAGGTGTACATTGACTGATCTTGGAAGCCCAACAGCCCGAAAATGAAGCTTCGGAGCCTCCGGTTTTCTACCATCTTTGGGCTTTTGACATCTTTTTTTGGGGTGTCATAGTGACCCGACAGGGGGAGCACCAGATCTCTGACATAAAGAGCTCCACCACAGATCAGGGGCTTCCGACACAAAGTGACACTGAGGACTAGGTCACAGAGCTGACAATCTACAAGACTGACACAAAGTACCCAGTGACAGCAGTGCCTGGGCCATAGAGCTGACAATCTACAGGCTGCCAGAGAAAGGTGTACCCTCCCTGATCTCAGCAGCCCAAAAACAAAGTTTTGAAGCCTCCAGTTTTCTACCATCTTTGGGCGCTTGTTCTTTTTATTGATGGGTGCCATAGTGACCTGACAGCGGCGGTCTCTGATCTCCACCATGGAGCAGACAGCTCTCTGGATCTGGGGGTTCCATCCAAAGGACACAAAGTGACAGTATATGGACTAGACCACGGAGCTGACAATCTACAAAAATGTACACACAAAGTATAGAGTGCAAGCAGCACCTGGGCCGCAGAGCTGACATTCTACAAGATGTACACACAAAGTATGGAGTGTCAACAGCGCCTGGGCAGCAGAGCTGACATTCTGTGTGTATATCTTGTAAAGTATGGAGTGACAGCAGCGCCTGGGCCTCAGAGCTGACATTCTAGAAGATATACACACAAAGTACGAAGTGTCAGCAGCGCCTGGGCCGCAGAGCTGACATTCTGTGTGTATATCTTGTAGAATGTCAGCTCTGCGGCCCAGGCGCTGCTGACATGACATACTTTGCGTGCATATCTTGTAAAGTATGGAGTGTCAGCAGCGCCTGGGCAGCAGAGCTGACATTCTATAAGATATACACACAAAGTATGGAGTGACAGCAGCGCCTGGGCCACAGAGCTGACATTCTACAAGATATACACACAAAGTACGAAGTGTCAGCAGCGCTTGGGCCGCAGAGCTGACATTCTATAAAATATACACACAAAGTATGGAGTGTCAGCAGCACCTGGGTCGGAGAGCTGACATTATACAAGATATACACACAAAGTATGGAGTAAGAGCAGCGCCTGGGCAGCAGAGCTGACATTCTACAAGATATACACACAAAGTATGGAGTGACAGCAGCGCCTGAGCCGCAGAGCTGACAATCTAGCAGGGAAGAGTGATGAGGAGCAGCCAGTCACGTCATCCCTCCAGCACAATGCTGTCCAGGCGCCTCCCCCCTCCCTGTCCTCCATGTTGCCGTGGTGGGCACAGGCCCGGGGAGAGGAGGAGGGGGGAGGAGTGCCGGTATGAGCCGGTGGCGGGAAGCCTGCTCTGCCTCCTCCTACCCCCTCCCCTCCGGGTTCCCGCGCTCCGGCCTCCATTCCATCCCGCCGCCTCACCTCCGCTGAACATCCCGAATCCTCCGCTCCTTCTCGTGCAGTCCGCCCGGGGTCAGGGGACGGCTCCCGGTAGCGCCCGTCCTCGGGTAAGGGGCACAAAGGCTCCGCCGGGAAAGAAATGAGGGGGGGGGGGGACGAATCCCCCGGCCTGGATATATAATATCCAGTCACCCGCCGCCGTATACCGTAGGGGGTGCAGAATAGGGGGGGTCCAGTAAATAGCAAATAATAATAATAGGAATAATAAGCCCCGGGCCGCGCCTGGCAGGGAGCAGCAATCCTAAGCCGCCATCTGGCGGTATCTCTCTCACCGGAATGGCGCCGCCGCTTGTCCGGAGAACGGGCGCCCTCTGGCGGAGACAGACCGGGAGGCCTACAGGGGGCGGGGTTCATCTAATTGCCATGGAAACGGGCGGGAGAGAGGAGGCGGGGCCGGCTTAGCAGCCTCGCACTCGAGGGAGGCGGGATTAAGGGGTCGCCATAGCAATATGAACAGAGGCGGGGCGTCGATAGTTATGTCCCCATAGAAACGCATGACAATGTGGGCTCTGTTTGTTCCCGTTCACGCGTGTAATCAGGCGTAGGCAAGCCGGGGTTTTGCGGGAACCGTGCAGCGACATCAATAAAGAGGGCACACGTTTCCTACACCTCTGCTTGTTTATCAATAATATGCACGCTCGTGACTAAAACAACACTGCGCATGCGTGCTAACAAACTATTGCCTAAGGGGACTAGACACTGCGCGTGTGCAGAAAGCTGTGCTGAAAGACGATACGCATGCGTATTAGCTGTTTCTGACCTGCAATGAGGTTTCTCTGTTGCCTTGGTAACAGGGACGTCACAAAGAATTGGAAGAATTAAATGGTGATGCACAGTGCCGCCACCTACTGAAATTCGAGCGCAGGTGCACTGGCTTCCAGCAAGCGATTTAGGCTGCATGCAGGGTGTCGTTTGCACTTTTAGCTATGAATTGGTTAAAGTCATAGTCCACATTTGCAATAAATAAATAAATACACACATTAATAACATTAAAATGGTATTGATTAAATTGTTGCTTTGAATCCTGTAGAGCTCTGAAACAGTGCTTGGTGCATTGCTGGTGCAAAACAAGTTGTCTGACAATAGCAAATTAATATTTAGGAAGCTGGTTCTAAAAGCCGTTTCCCGATTGGCTAAAAGGAGAGGCTACCCTATTGGCCAAGATAGGAGACGCATGGCGAGAATACCACCGTGATGCTGAGGAGGAGACGCAGGGGAAGCCGACAGCCCGTCACCCGGAGGGAATCGCTGCTCAGGGTTAGTGACGGATCGGTTTGCACTGTTTGCCACCCCCTCAAAAAAAATACTACTGGCCGCCATTGCATGTCACCCTCTGAAGAGCCATCCATTTGCTTTTCAAATGTCACTTGATCGGCGGCTGGGAGGCATTGAGGTTGATATACTCAGGGTTTATTTTCTCAAAGAATATGTGCAGGAACTCCCCCCTTCTGAGTCACTTCTTGTCTCAGCCCCCTACCCACCTCCGAGCAACATCCCTTGGTTCCACCCCTACCCACCTCCCAGTATTGCCCTTTTAGAGAATACAGAACCAAGTATAATTTTGTGGTGATAAGTAATTTGTATTGTGAAAAAGGATAATGCGCTAAATCAACTGATTAAATAAGGTGTCAACACATCAAAATTACTGGAGGAGAAAGACAGATACAAAGAATAAAGTTCCAAATTCTATATATATATTGTCCCTTGTTGCTGTAATCCTGAAGGCAACTCAGAAACACTTTGCCAAACCACACACACACAGTGTGTGAGATATCACCAGCTTGATGATGTAATGATCAAACTTGTCAGGTCAAAGAGTGCTTTCCACCAGGTATTCACGTTTTCAGATATGCAAAGAAAGGGAGACAGAGAAAAGACCGATAGTGTGATACCGTCAATGAAACACCAGCGTCTCACAACACTCAGAACATCACTCACGAATCCCCGATATTAGTTAGGCTTCAGCGTGTGTGCATGTAAGCTGCTCAGCTTGTCAGGCTCCTCATCCGGCACCTCCGTGTGTCCCGTCACTCAAGCTCCTCCCCCACGCGTATCGTCACTAGACACGTGACTTAATCATGGGTCAATGTGTGACTGGGGCTTACTAAGGCTATAAATAGCCAATCACACACTCGCATCGGCGAGAACGGACCAATGGGGAGGCACCAATGACTACATCATTGCAGATACACCACAGCATTTCAGCCAATTGCGGTTTATATAAATGTCTAATGACAAGTTTTAATATGATACAAGTTGAGACAAAATAACTTTTAAAACCGCTGTCTTGACAAAAACAAATGTAGTCTATCTCAGATTCTGCTACAGGCGAATCCGTGCAGCTCAGACTAATCAATTGAACATATGCAGACAGCATCCCGTGGTTTTCATATAGTATTATTACCACATAAGCCAAAAATTAAATTAAAAAATTAATATATATATAAATATGATATATATAAAAATATTAAGATACATATATGCAAAATATTCCACCATATAAATGTTACATATAGATCAGAACAAAGCTGTCGGTCACATATCCCAATCTACACTAAAGGATAAATAGCATCACAAGCATAAATTGCATTCCAATATCTGCAACAAATACTAAATATAGGAGCACTACACCACTGGCCAACAAGTGGGCACATGCTCACAATAAAATAGCAATATATTAGCAATGTGGGAGATGTGTACATATATATAAATAAAAACTTATAAAAACTTTTTTAAAAAACAGAGATTAAAAATCAGATATAAAACAGTTAAGATCAAAGTCAATATTTAAACCATTCGGAGAGAGAGATCCCATCTCATGGATCCATCTCGATTCTGCTTTACTGATCTCTCTCACCATATGGCTTCCTCTCCAGTGGGGACTATATTTTTGTATGCCCCAAAATTTCAAACCCTTTGGGTTCCCTTGATGACATAGCTCAAAATGACGGGAGACATTATGTTTCGGGTATGCATTTAGAATATTCTGTACATGCTCTCTTAATCTTTTCCATAAGGGTCGTTTAATGCGGCCTATGTATTGTAGGGAGCATGGGCACTCAAGGACATACACAACACCCTCAGTTCTGCAGGTAATAAGGTCATCAATGTTGTACTCCTTCTTGGTGACATTTGAAGTGAATTTTGTACATTTTTGACCATTAAAATTCGTATTCTTACATGCAAAACACCTCTTGCATGGGAAGAATCCCTTACCCTGAAAGAAGGTAAGTACATTTTTCTTTATTGGAGGATCAGGAACGTTTTTCGCTACTAAATCCCTCAGGGTGGGAGCTCTGCGATATACCACCCTGGGGTTAATGGGTAGAATACCCTGTAGCTGCTGGTCAGCTCTTAGGATAGGCCAGTGCTTTTTAAAAATGGCTTCTAGCTGTCTATGTTGGACAGTATAGTTCAGGATAATCGGGGGATTATTATCCATTTGATCAGGTTTCACTTTCACAAAAGTGAAACCTGATCAAATGGATAATAATCCCCCGATTATCCTGAACTATACTGTCCAACATAGACAGCTAGAAGCCATTTTTAAAAAGCACTGGCCTATCCTAAGAGCTGACCAGCAGCTACAGGGTATTCTACCCATTAACCCCAGGGTGGTATATCGCAGAGCTCCCACCCTGAGGGATTTAGTAGCGAAAAACGTTCCTGATCCTCCAATAAAGAAAAATGTACTTACCTTCTTTCAGGGTAAGGGATTCTTCCCATGCAAGAGGTGTTTTGCATGTAAGAATACGAATTTTAATGGTCAAAAATGTACAAAATTCACTTCAAATGTCACCAAGAAGGAGTACAACATTGATGACCTTATTACCTGCAGAACTGAGGGTGTTGTGTATGTCCTTGAGTGCCCATGCTCCCTACAATACATAGGCCGCACTAAACGACCCTTATGGAAAAGATTAAGAGAGCATGTACAGAATATTCTAAATGCATACCCGAAACATAATGTCTCCCGTCATTTTGAGCTATGTCATCAAGGGAACCCAAAGGGTTTGAAATTTTGGGGCATACAAAAATATAGTCCCCACTGGAGAGGAAGCCATATGGTGAGAGAGATCAGTAAAGCAGAATCGAGATGGATCCATGAGATGGGATCTCTCTCTCCGAATGGTTTAAATATTGACTTTGATCTTAACTGTTTTATATCTGATTTTTAATCTCTGTTTTTTAAAAAAGTTTTTTTAAGTTTTTATTTATATATATGTACACATCTCCCACATCTCCCAAATTGCTAATATATTGCTATTTTATTGTGAGCATGTGCCCACTTGTTGGCCAGTGGTGTAGTGCTCCTATATTTAGTATTTGTTGCAGATATTGGAATGCAATTTATGCTTGTGATGCTATTTATCCTTTAGTGTAGATTGGGATATGTGACCGACAGCTTTGTTCTGATCTATATGTAACATTTATATGGTGGAATATTTTGCATATATGTATCTTAATATTTTTATATATATCATATTTATATATATATTAATTTTTTAATTTTTGAATTTAATTGTTGGCTTATGTGGTAATAATACTATATGAAAACCACGGGATGCTGTCTGCATATGTTCAATTGATTAGTCTGAGCTGCACGGATTCGCCTGTAGCAGAATCTGAGATAGACTACATTTGTTTTTGTCAAGACAGCGGTTTTAAAAGTTATTTTGTCTCAACTTGTATCATATTAAAACTTGTCATTAGACATTTATATAAACCGCAATTGGCTGAAATGCTGTGGTGTATCTGCAATGATGTAGTCATTGGTGCCTCCCCATTGGTCCGTTCTCGCCGATGCGAGTGTGTGATTGGCTATTTATAGCCTTAGTAAGCCCCAGTCACACATTGACCCATGATTAAGTCACGTGTCTAGTGACGATACGCGTGGGGGAGGAGCTTGAGTGACGGGACGCACGGAGGTGCCGGATGAGGAGCCTGACAAGCTGAGCAGCTTACATGCACACACGCTGAAGCCTAACTAATATCGGGGATTCGTGAGTGATGTTCTGAGTGTTGTGAGACGCTGGTGTTTCATTGACGGTATCACACTATCGGTCTTTTCTCTGCCCCCCTTTTCTTTGCATATCTGAAAACGTGAATACCTGGTGGAAAGCACTCTTTGACCTGACAAGTTTGATCATTACATCATCAAGCTGGTGATATCTCACACACTGTGTGTGTGTGGTTTGGCAAAGTGTTTCTGAGTTGCCTTCAGGATTACAGCAACAAGGGACAATATATATATAGAATTTGGAACTTTATTCTTTGTATCTGTCTTTCTCCTCCAGTAATTTTGATGTGTTGACACCTTATTTAATCAGTTGATTTAGCGCATTATCCTTTTTCACATTTTTTGCTTGGTTTAGTTCACCGTTATAATTGCTGCTTTTTCATTTATTTATTGATTAAGTGATATAATTCATTTTCACTATAGTAGCGCTGTAGACCTTTCACATATAAGTAATTTGTATTGAGTTTGTTAAAGATTAAGTAAACCCTGGAAGTAAACCCAGAAAAAAAAAACCCTGCAAGAAAAGGCATAATGAGCTAGTATGCATAGCATACTAGCTCATTATGTTGCACTTACCTGAGATCGAAGCCCCCAAAGCACTCCTTGTCCCCCTCTGCCGCCGCCTCCATGTCTCCTCGAAGCGTCTTCCTTGTATCGCCACTCCGGCGCTGTGATTGACCGTAGCGTCGATGACGTCACTCCCGCGCATGCGGGCGGGACCAGCACGATCCCCGCGCATGTGGGCGGGACCGGCATTATCATTGATAATGCCGGAATGCTCAGTGCGCCTGCTCCATTGTCTACAGTGTGCATGCACCGTAGACATCGGTGCAGTGTTTTTAGCAAATATCTCATTAACCATGTAGGTTAAGGAGATATTTATTGTACCTACAGGTAAGCCTTAATCTAGGCCTATCTGTAGGTGCAAGTTGTCAAAGTGGGTTTACAACCACTTTAATAGCAATAAGAAAAGCTGTAAAGTCCCACAGCCAGCAGCAATAAACCGTTCCCAGTAACAATAGGATTTCCCCCAGCAACAATGGACCCTCAAAAACAATAGACCCTGGTAGCAACAACAGATTTCCCAACAGCTAGCCCAACATCAATAGACTCTCAAGCAGTAGACCCCCTTCTCTTAACAGTAGATCTATTCCAGCAACAATTGAACCCCCAGCAATATAAGCCCAACCAGCAACAATAGATTCCTCCCCAGCAACAATAGACCTCCCCAGCAACAATAGACCTCCCCAGCAACAATAGACTGCCATGCAAAAATAGATGTCACCCAAAAAAAATAGATCCCCAGCAGCCAGCAACAATAGACCCCTTCTCAATAGTAGATTTCTTCCAGCAACATAAGCCCCCTCTCCCCAGCAATAACATATTTCTGTAATGTAAAAAAAAGAATGAGACAAACATAAATCATTTCAGGACTTTTTCCACCTTTAATGTGGCCTATAAATTGTACCACTCAATTGAAAAACAAACTGAAATCATTTAGGAGGGGAAGTAAAAATAAAAAACGAAATTAATGTTGTTGCATAAGTGTGCACACCCTCGTTTAACTTAGGATGTAGCTGTTGTAACGGCTACCCACTGGTAGTGAGAGGCTATCAGCCGTTGGAGACGTCCTTTTCCCTGACAAGTTGTGATATGCAGGTACCGCCGGTATATCCCATCGAACGCCCTTCCAAGAACGAGACGAGGCTACGTTTGAAGGGTCAAGTAGACTGACTTTAATGGTACATTTCACCTCGCTTATATGTGGTTACACGGTTACAGGAACAATGACACTCTCCGCCCCCCCCCTCACACAGGGGGGGCTTCAATACACATGCTTTGAAATAATGACATTCCCTTGAGCCACTCAGTCTCTAGACTGTTTGGCTCCAATCTTACATTTAACATGACTTGATCAGACAATAGAATTCAATTAACCTTTAAAACAATTATACACTCACACATACTCCCATCAGTATACACCTGACAGGAGGCTGTAACTACACAAAGGAGAGTCCATTAGCTATGCAAAGGGAAAATTAGCATTCAGCAGTGGAAGAGTCCCTTCTATAATTACCCCTTTGAGCTCAGAATACAATCTGGTAAATCCAATTGTAACAAGCCATGCAGTTCTTTGTAGTCCTCACTGCATGATGGTTATCGATGTCCAGGCAGCATGCATAGTTCCATTACACTACTCCCCTTTTGTGGAACACTCCGGCAGACCCGGATTGATCCTTTTCGGGTCAACTTGGGGATGTCCGGTCTGCTGTTAAGGTAAAAGTTCAGTTTGCCTGGACAGTCCGTCGGCATTCCCATTTGCTTACCAGGTCGGTAGCTGAGGGTGAAGGTGAATAATGGAATTCAGTTCTGGAACAGTCACTTGCTTTGCTCTCTCAATGGCTCCCAAAACCTGTTGCTGATGTTCTTGGGACAGATAAGGCACCACCTGGATGCAAATCCCATTTAATCTTTTGACAATTTCCGCCTGTTTGTGCATTTCAATGTTCAAGCCACGGGACATCTCATAATACATGACATCTGATTTCTGATACTGATTTCTCACTGGCCAACTTGTCACATTCCCATTTTAGACTGTGATATTGTGCCGGATCTACAGTACATGTCGGGGAAGGTAGTCTTACCCGGTTCTCAGCAGCAAGCGGGTTGATTCCAGCAACGCGGGTGGTCACGGGACAAGCAGCAGCAGGTGTAGGTAAATAAGCCGAAGTCAGAGGGCTAATGTCGTTGCCCAGCACCACCTCGGCAGGTAGGTTGTCCATGATACCAACTGTGGTCTTTCCTGACCCGGCTCCCCAGTCTAAGTGCACCGGGGCGGTGGGTACGCGAAATACAGCACCCCCTGCGACCCGGACGGCGACTGTGCGAGTGGACACGTTCTCTGGCTTTACCAGATGTTTTTGAATCAGAGTGATAGTAGTCCTGGAATCTCTTAGGCCTTGTGCTACTTGTCCATTCACCCGTACCTCCTGACGGTGGTGCTAACGGTTATCCGGAGAGGCAGCTTGTATTGGGTCTGCCTCATACAAAATTCCCAGACATTCCTCCTGGCCCCCCTCGGTCTCCAGGCAGTGGGCCGCAGAGGGACGTGATGGAGTGACCTCTGTGTTGGGTGTTGTGCGTCTCCAGTTGTTATTTGTAGCTCTCAAAGGGCAATAACGAGCAATATGTCCCGTGTTGCTGCAGTGATGGCACGTCACCCTAGACGAATCCCGGGGGTAGTTGTTAGGCCCCTGAGGACTTGGTGGTCCTGGTGGGACTGGAGCCTGAAACTCTGGGCGTGGGGTGATGGTTGGAGTACGCGGTTCTACCTTCTGAGCCAGCCGCGTAGTACCCTGGCTTACTTTTCTTGTCTCCGCGTACTCATCTGCTAGCCGAGCCGCCTCGTTTAAGTTAGCGGGACTGCGATCTCGTACCCAGTCTTGTATGTCTGCGGCCAGGTCTTGGAAGAAATGTTCCATTAGGAACAGCTGCAATACTTCCTCCCCGGTGTTGGCCTTGGACCCAAAGGGATGCCACCCTTTGTAACTGGTTGGCCCATTCCATGTGGGAGTCCACAGCCTTCTTCTTGGACTCCCGGAAGCGACGGCGGTAGGCTTCTGGAGTTACGGCGTATCGGGTTAGCAGTGCCTTTTTAACTTGCTGATATTGTAAAATATCCTCCGGAGCAAGAGCCCGAAAGGCTTCATTGGCTTTGCCCGACAATTTCCCAGACAAAATAGTGACCCATTGGTCTGGTGGTACCTGGTGTAGTGAGCACTGCCTCTCAAAGTCCGCCAAATATCCATCGATTTCCTCCTCACTTTCTACAAAAGCTTTAAATGCAGTGAACGGTATTTTCTTTCCTGTAGCAGCGGGTTGGGGGGGTAGGAACTGCATGTGTAATGGGCTGTCTCGCTCTTACCAGTTCCAGTTCTTGTCCCCTCTTAGTTTGTATCTCTTCCCTTGCTTCCCGGAACAGCTGGTTGATTAGTTCCACAAACGTTTCTGGATACAAGGATAATCTCCGCTGTACAATCCCAGTAATTACATCTTCCTCGCTGACAGGTGCAAGAGGCTCCGTTCCTTCCATGGATCCATCCATTTCGTCCAGCTCCAGCAGGTCAGCTATCAGCTCCCTCCGTGGTCTGTTGCTGGCGCTCCTACCACGACTCTCCAATAAATCTTTTAGTGTGGATCTTTTCAGCCTGGCGTACTGCTACTCCATTCAGAACTTGCTCTTTGGATAAAAGGATCATCCCGCTGCTGCCAACCAATGTAACGGCTACCCACTGGTAGTGAGAGGGTATCAGCCGTTGGAGACGTCCTTTTCCCTGACAAGTTGTGATATGCAGGTACCACCAGTATATCCCATCAAACGCCCTTCCAAGAACGAGACGAGGCTACGTTTGAAGGGTCAAGTAGACTGACTTTAATGGTACATTTCACCTCGCTTATATGTGGTTACACGGTTACAGGAACAATGACACTCTCCGCCCCCCTCGCTCACACAGGGGGGCTTCAATACACATGCTTTGAAATAATGACATTCCCTTGAGCCACTCAGTCTCTAGACCGTTTGGCTCCAATCTTACATTTAACATGACTTGATCAGACAATAAAATTCAATTAACCTTTAAAACAATTATACACTCACACATACTCCCATCAGCATACACCTGACAGGAGGCTGTAACTACACAAAGGAGAGTTCATTAGCTATGCAAAGGGAATATTAGCATTCAGCAGTGGAACAGTCCCTTCTATAATTACCCCTTTGAGCTCAGAATACAATCTGGTAAATCCAATTGTAACAAGCCATGCAGTTCTTTGTAGTCCTCACTGCATGATGGTTATCGATGTCCAGGCAGCATGCATAGTTCCATTACAGCTGTGTTCAGAATTAGACCCCTTTCACACTGAGGAGTTTTTCAGGCGGTACAGTGCTAAAAATAGCACTGCTATACCACCTGAAAAACTCCTGCACTGCATACTCAATGTGAAAGCCGGAGGCGATGCGCTGGCGGGAGAGAAAAAAAATCTCCTGCCAGCAGCATCTTTGGAGCGGTGAGAGGAGCGGCGTGTACACCGCTCCTTCCCATTTAAAACAATGGGAAACCACGGCAATACCGCCCGCAATGCACCTCTGCATTGTACAGTGTACCCCATTACCAATTCACATAGGGGGGGCAGGATCTGGGGGTCCCCTTTGTTAAAGGGGTCTTCCAGATTCTGATAAGCCCCCCACCCGCAGACCCCCACAACCACCGGGCAAGGGTTGTGGGGATGAGGCCCTTGTCCCCATCAACATGGGGACATCCTCCCCATGTTGAGGGCATGTGGCCTGGTGCGGTTCAGGAGAGGGGGGGGGCCGCACTCTGTCCCCCCTCTTTTCTGCGGCCGGCCAGGTTAACGTGCTCGGATAAGGGTCTGGTGTGGATTTTTGGGGGAACTCCACGCCATTTTTTTAAAAATTTGGGGTGGAGTTCCCCTTAAAATCCACACCAGACCTGCAGGGTCTGGTATGGATATTTGGGGGGAACCCCACGTCATTTTTTTTTAAATTGACGGCGGGGTTCCCCTTAATATCCATATCAGACCTGAAGGGCCTGTTAATGGAATTTGGGGGGACCCCCAGCTTTTTTTTTTTTTATGAATGAATCATCTCTGTAATTGCCAGAGCCGACAATTCATTAGAGCCGCAAAGCCGGTTTTAAATGCCTTTTTTCTTTCAGAAAAGACACTTTGTGCAGGGACAGTTCTATGTACGGGAAAAATGCGCTTTTTCACATGCTGACTTTACACCCCCCCTAGGTACGAAATTTAAAGTAATATTACACTTTTATTGTTTCACTTTTAGCATTATTAAATTCACTGCTCCTGAAAAAACTACAGTTTTTAAAACTTTTTTTTGCATTGATACATGTCCCCTGGGACAGGACCCGAACACTTTTTAGGACAATAAATTGCATATTAGCCTTTAAAATTAACACTTTAGTTTTCTCCCATAGACTTTAACAGGGTGTTCCGCGGCTTTTCGAATTTGCCGCCAACACCCCTAATTGTTCATTGTTCGCCGAACAGGCGAACAGGCAATGTTCGAGTCGAACATGAGTTCGACTCGAACTCGAAGCTCATCCCTAATAGTCAACAGCATTAGAGCATGTTGGCACTGCTGTCCTTTGTCCTTGTATTACATAGCTTTGGAAATCTAAAAAGATCGCACATCACATTAGATTGTAACATGAATAGTAAGCTTCCCAGGTGTTGGCTTTATTTGAGACCACATTAATTTGTTAACCTTTGGCCCAATAGTAACTGTACAGTTAAATGTAGTGTGTACATTTCAATAAAAGTAACCAATCAGCTTTTGTTTTATATCTAATCTAAATAGAATATTTAAAATATATCTGACAAGCAGTAGATCCAGATTTGCAGGCATACTGCATTCTTTCTTGCACCATAGTTCATAGCAAGTATATAATAGCATAATTTAGGCAATTAGCTTATTTATTATAATCAATCATTTTAAAGGAGACCTGTAATGCAAGGCTGTATGTAGGCTGCCAACTTTTCCCTGAAAAATGTAGTTTCCTGGCTGTCATTCTGTACTTGAGTCACTAAGTAGAAATAAATATGAAGTAAGTGAAGTCCAGACTCATGATCAATATACTCATTATGAGTCAATGGCTGAGACAGTAAGTAAGTAAGCGTCTGGCAAAATTAACATCAACCTGAACTCAAATCTTCTATCCTAGGCCTCGTACACACGATCGGTTAACCAGAGGACAACGGTCTGATGGACCACTTTCATCGGTCAAAACCGATCGTGTGTGGGCCCCATAGGTTATTTAACCATCGGTTAAAAAAAGCCAACTTGCTTTAAATTTTAACCGATGGATTCCTAACCGATAGAAAAACCGATATGTTATGAGACGGGAGCGCTCGTTCTGGTAAAACTAGCGTTTGTAATGGAGATAGCACATTCATCACGCTGTAACAGACTGAAAAGCGCGAATCGTCTTTTACTAACACGAAATCAGCAAAAAACAGCCCCAAGGGTGGTGCCATCCAAATGGTATTTCCCCTTTATAGTGCCGCCGTACGTGTTGTACGTCATCGCGGTTTGCTAGAGATTTTTTTTGGTTCATGATCGTGTGTAGGCAAAGGCCGGCTTAACAATAATCTGGTTGAAAAAACTTTGTTTTTTCTAGACCATTAAAAACGGTCGTGTGTACGCGGCATAAGACTTATGCCGCGTACACACGACCGTTTTTCGGGATGTAAAAAATTACATTTTTAATGGTCTAGAAAAACAACGTTTTTTTCAACACAATTATTGTTAAACCGGCCTTGCCTACACACGATCGTGAAAAAAAAAATGCTCTAGCAAAGCGCGGTGACGTACAACACGTACGACGACACTATAAAGGGGAAGTTCCATTCAGATGGCGCCACCCTTGGTGCTGAATTTGCTGATTACGTGTTAGTAAAAGACGATTTGCGCTTTTCAGTCCGTTACACCGTGATGAATGTGCTATCTCCATTACGAACTCTAGTTTTACCAGAACAAGCGCTCCTGTCTCATAACTTGCTTCTGAGCATGCACGTTTTTTTCACGTCGTTAAAGCCCACACACGACCATTTTTTACAATGTTAAAAACTACGTGAAAAATTAGAGCATGTTCTAAATTTTTAATGGCCATTTTTTACGTCGTGAAAAATGCTCTGGAGCCCACACACATAAAAAAAAAACGTAATTTTTTACAACCCGAAAAGACGGTCGCGTGTACGCGGCATTAGATTTAGTGATGCCTTTGACTCAGTGGGCTTATAACTATAGAAATAGTGACAATGAGAAAGTAGCATGCGGCCCGCCGAGGACCCTTTTCCGGCCCACTGCACGCAGGGCCGGTAGACTGCTGTGTCAGGAGCTCACTTAAAAGTTTGGGCGCGCTGTGATAAAAGTCACGCCCTCCTCTTAGACCAGGTGGTGTGATAGACGCAATGTTCTGTCTATCACATGAGCTAGTCTAGGAGGAGGGCGGGACTACTTTCACAGCGCACCCAAACTTTTCAGTGAGCTTCTGACACAGCAGACACCAGACACTGAGACATAGTTTGGCACAGTAAGGCTGCAATGGTAAGAGGGGCTTGTAATGATGGTGGGGGGGCTGCAATGGTGAGGGGGGCTTGTGATAATGGTGAGGGGGGCTGCAATGGTGATGGGGGCTTATAATGATGGTGGGGGGGGCTTTGTAATGATGGTGAGGGGAGCTTGTAATGATGATGGGAGGCTGGAATGGTGAGGGGGGCTTGTAATAATGGTGGGGGGCTGCAATAGAGAGGGGGCTTGTAATGATGGTGGGGGGCTGCAATGGTGAGGGGGGCTTGTAATTATGGTGGGGGCTGCAATGGTGAGGGGGCTTGTAATTATTGTGGGGGCTTGTAATGATGGTGGGGGCTGCAATGGTGAGGGGGGCTTGTAATGATGGTGGGGGGGCTGCAATGGTTAGGGGGCTTGTGATAATGGTGAGGAGGGCTTGTTATGATGGTGGGGGGCTTGTAATGATGGTGAGGGGAGCTTGTAATGATGGTGGGAGGCTGGAATGGTGAGTGGGGCTTGTAATGATGGTTGGGGGCTGCAATGGTGAGGGGGGCTTGTAATGATGGTGGGGGGCTGCAATGGTGAGGGGGGCTTGTAATGATGGTGGGGGGCTGCAATAGTGAGGGGGGCTTGTAATTATTGTGGGGGCTGCAATGGTGGGGGGGCTTGTAATGATGGTGGGGGGCTGCATTGGTGAGGGGGGCTTGTAATGATGGTGGGGGCTGCATTGGTGAGGGGGGCTTGTAATGATGGTGGGGGCTTGTAATGATGGTGGGGGGCTGCAATGGTGAGGGGGGCTTGTAATGATGGTGATGGGGGCTTGTAATAATGGTGAGGGGGGCTGCAATGGTGAAAGGGGCTTGTAATAATGGTGAGGGGGGCTGCAATGGTGAGGGGGGCTTGTAATGATGGTGAGGGGGGCTGCAATGGTGAAGGGGGCTTGTAATAATGGTGAAGGGGGCTTGTAATAATGGTGAGGGTGCTGCAATGGTGAAGGGGGCTTGTAATAATGGTGAGGGGGGCTTGCAATGATGGTGGGGGGGGCTTGTAATGATGGTGAGGGGGGCTTGCAATGATGGTGAGGGGGGCTGTAATGATGGTGGGGGGGGGGCTTGTAATGATGGTGAGGGAGGCTGTAATGATGGTGAAGGCACAGTAAGGCGGCATTGAAAGTGAGGCTGCAGTGAGAGCACGGTAAGGCTGCAATGATGGTAAGGCGGCAATGATGGGCACGGGTTGGGGGACTTTCTTTTTTTGGCGGGGGGCGGCAGTGAAGGACCCGGCCCTCTAACGGTCTGAGGCCTCGTACACACGACAGAGTTTCTCGGCAGAATTCGGCGAGAAACTCGGTCAGAGCCGGATTCTGCCGAGAAACTCTGTCGTGTGTACACTTTCGGCCCGATGGAGCCGCCGAGGAACTCGTCGAGAAAATAGAGAACATGTTCTCTATTTTCTCGTTGTTCTATGGGAGCTCTCGGCCCGCCGAGCTCCTCGGCGGCTTCAGGGCTGAACTCGACGAGGAACTCGATGTGTTTGGCACGTCGAGTTCCTCTGTCGTGTGTACGAGGCCTCAGGGATAGTGAACTGGCCCCCTCTTTAAAAAGTTTGAGGACCCCTGGTATAGAGGATGCTCCGGGTACTCAAAATAATGAATATACATAATATGATGTACTGGTGGCTTATTCTATTAGGTTTATTCTGTTTATGTTAGTTTAGAACATTTTTTCATTGCCATTTTGATTGTACATTTTAAAGATGCATGTTGTTTGCACAAAATTACAGATACTTGCATATTTAGCAAAGTTTTTAGGTCTGATAGGTTATTACATGTGGACTTCTGATAAAGCTGTCACAGTTCTGCATATTTATTTATGGAAAGGCAAATTCCCACAGCTGGTCTATCTGTGTACACAAATAGGCACAAGTCGATCTTTGCAAACCCAATTACACATCTCATGTTAGATCCCAGGTGACGCACATTAAGCGTTGCCACCAGCGCTTAATGTGACTCATCTTTGAGTCATACCTTTTGCTGAAACAAGATTGAATGTGTGAATATTTTATACAGGCTGTGAGATAGATTGTATTTATCCAGGATACTAAATACTTTGCAGCTGTTGAGCTATGGTCTATGTGGTATGCTTCTTTTTTAGGTAGGCACCCTTCCTTCCCCCATATTATGTACATGGTGGAGCAAGGTGGCTTCTCTTGCACCTCCTGCCCAACACTCCTGTAGGTGGAGATAGAGAGTGTGAAGGCACAGAGTGGCACGACTGCCCTGTTAGCCAGCTGACGGTATCCACATTGTAGTTAGATCTGCTGTTCCTAGTGATCAGGAACAGCAATTTCTGTGTTGTCCCAGCAAGCCCATGCCCCACACAGTTAGAACACTTCCAGGGAACACAGTTAAACCCTAAGGTTTACCCCTTCCCTGCCAGTGTCATTTATACATTGACGAGTGCATTTTTTATTGCACTGATCACTGTTATAATCTCACTGGTCCCCAAAAAGTGTCATTTGGGGTCTGATTTGTCTGCCACAATGTTGCAGTCCCACAAAAAATTGTAGATCGCTGCCATTACTAGAAAAACAAAAAATTAAAAGTCCCTAAATCTATCCCTTATTTTGTAGACACTATGGGCCAGATTCTCAAAAGAGAGACGACGGCGTATCTCCAGATACGCCATCGTATCTCTGAGTTGTGCCGTCGTATCTATGCGCCTGATTCTTAGAATCAGTTACGCATAGATTTCTATTAGATCCGACAGGCGTAAGTCTCTTACGCCGTCGGATCGTAACTGCATATTTACGCTGGCCGCTAGGGGCGTGTACGCTGATTTACGCCTAGAAATATGTAAATCAGCTAGATACGCGTATTCACGAACGTACGCCCGGCCAACGCAGTACAGTTACGCCGTTTACGTTAGGCTTTTCCCGGCGTAAAGTTACCCCTGCTATATGGTGGCGTTCCCGCGTCGAATTTTTAATATTTTACGTCGTTTGCGTAAGTCGTCCGTGAATGGGGCTGGACGTCATTTACGTTCACGTCTAAACCAATACGTCCTTGCGGCGTACTTTGGAGCAATGCACACTGGGATATTCCACGGACGGCGCATGCGCCGTTCGTGAAAAACGTCAATCACGTCGGGTCACACGTTATGTACATAAAACACGCCCCCCTGTTCCAAATTTGAATTAGGCAGGCTTACGCCGGCCTATTTACGCTACGCCGCCGCAACTTACGGAGCAAGTGCTTTGAGAATACAGCACTTGCCCGTCTAAGTTGCGGAGGCGTAACGTAAATCGGATACGTTACGCCCGCGCAAGGATACGCCGATCTACGAGAATCTGGCCCAGTAACTTTTGGGCAAACTAATCAATATACGCCTATTGCAATTTTTTTTCACCAAAAATATGTAGCAGAATACATATTGGCCTACACCAATAAATACTTTTTTTAATTATTTTTTTGGGATATGGTTTATGGCAGAAAGTAAAAAATATATATTTTTTTCCAAAATTGTCAGTCTTTGTTTGTTTTTAGCGCAAAAAATAAAAAAACACAGAGGTGATCAAATACCACCAAAAGAAAGAGGGAACAAAACCACGTGTGGTGGATATGTCCAAAAGTGCATAGATTTTGGATCTGAATCTACAACTTTATCTATTCTCTCACGGAAACCAATCTGACTAAGTCCCCACAACAGGCACCCTGTTGGGGGAGCCCCGAGACCCACCCAACGCTTAATTTATTTTATTTTTACTGCAGCCAGAATAACGATCACAAGATCATGGAAATCCCCAGTGCTGTCTTTTGACCTCTTACAGAACAAAAGTTATGCTGGATAATGTTAAACGAAAAATCCTGGGACCCCTGGATTACATACCTGATGGGGTCAACCTCGTTCCATATGAAGCTACCCTCTTAGTACCCCAGGAGATGCTCTTTGTCTCTTTACCCTTCTTTCGTCCCCTTCTTTTTCTTCCCCTTCTTCCTACATGTTAAACCCCTTGAAAGTTTGAGGAGTATTCTGTGACCGCTGGTCCATTGCCATTGGACTCCTAGTTTGTGGGCACTGTATTTAAACATAATGACTAGCTACTATGATCAATTCATGGCTGAGATGACCCCCTCGTCTTAGATGGGGGTGCCTCCGACCATGCAGTTCCTCTTCTGAGTTCTTCAGAACTATAGTCATAGCCCAACAAAGCGCTAATCCTGTTCCTTATTGACCAAAGCTGTAGGTCAATAATGTTGTTATGTTTTGGTACTTCTCGCTATACTGTATTGTACAGTTTTATATCTGTATGGTTTATAACCTTAATAAAAACGATTGGAAAATAAATACCACCAAAAGAAAGCTCTATTTGTGGGAAAAAAAGGACATAAATTTTGTTTGGGTACAGTGTCGCATGAACGCACAATTGTCAGTTAAAGTAACGCAATGCCGTCTCGCAAAAAAAAAGGCCTGGTCAATAAGGTGATAAATCCTTCCGGGGCTGAAGTGGTTAAGCAATAAAATACAGAAAAATACTAGACTAGACTGATTAAGGAGCCAGTGTATATGAACTGTTGTGTGCCTGGTTGCCTCTGCACTATAGTGGGAGAGAATGTGGTAACATCTGCGGCCCTTTCAGGGGTCCCACTATAGTAGCAATCTCCAGGGGAACCCCCACACTGCCTTAATATTGCAGTTTAGTGGGGGTTAATAGAACTGGGGAACTGTTGCAAGTACTCATCAAGAGTGCCCAACTATGCTACCCTTTCCACCCAGCTACTCCATTCAGAGAAGGCATACTACAGTTTCTATGAATGAAACAGGACCTATAAATGGAATAATTGAAGGGTTCAAGGAATCCCCACAGACCCTGAAACACCAACAGAAGAAGGTGGGCGGGGAGGACTATACCGGTACTAGATAAAGTGACTATACTCAAGCCAGAGTGATTCACATACAGTAGGTAAGTTTAGAAAAATGTATTCACATAATATACATAAAAGGGGGTTAAAAATCATACAAAACAGTTAAAAATACAGTACATATAAACTTGACAACAATCAAATCACCAGACGTGCAATCCCTTCAACAGGGAGAAGGGGGTTCAAGTGAAAAATTGGAGCCATGAGACAGACAATCTCGAGTCTCGACTAGTTTCGCGATTTATTATCGCTTCGTCAGGAGACAGGACCTATAAATGGAGGAGCCGGAACTTTCAATCATCCACTTGTCCTCCATTTATGGGTCATATTTTATTCATAGAAGCTGTAGTGATGACCTCTATGAATGGAAGAGCTTGACTAGTCCACTGTTTACTTCTCCTTGAGATTACTCTAAATAATCACACAGACAACAAAATTATTTCAGTTGGGTTGATACTTTTATTACTTAGGTATTGGCCACAGCTTTACAACTGTAAATTAACAATAAAAACAGTAAACATATATAGCCAACACCAGCTCTCTTTAGCAGTGCTCAGTGGCGTTTCTCAAATTTCCTTATTAGAAGCCAATTCAGCCCCCAGCCGTCCAGGTTAGGCTCAGGGGCTTGCTAAGGGCTTCCTGCTCCCCATTCTACTAACTCCAACAGCCACCTGCCACCTCAGCCCGCAAAAGGGATAACCGCCAGCCGTGACAATAAAATTGGGTTGCAGCAAACATAAATTACGTAAACCAATAGTAAATATTGCAGCCAGGATTTAGCTACATCAGCATCCAAAATAACACAACAGACAAAACACAATGCCCAAGTCGATGTTTTTTTTTTTATCGTCATTATTTATTTATTTTTTGTTTTTAAATCATAACAAAAATACAGCAACAAAGGGCGAGAGGGTGGGGACTTGTTCCCTCATGAGAATTGTACTGACTGAGGGACCGGTAAGTCACGTGACTTGACGTGATGCAGAAGTCTCCTTTTTACTTTTCCCCACCAATAACCTGCCACCAAATTTATACCACTTCACCAATCCACCCCCTTTCCATTTCTTAACCCTTTTAACGCCAATGTACCGTACTATGCCAAAGGAACCGTCTCCAGTCATGATGCCTACTGTGTTTATAACATAGGGCATTGCTGGATGGACAGAGTGGGCACTTATGATGAGAGTCTGTGACAGTTCCTCAGTTCAATTGAACCCCACTGCACCAGAAGATTACAGCAGTGGGGGTTGGGGCATCAGAAGAGAAAGAATACTACTGAACTAAAAGGGAGAAGCACAAGGGAGGTAATGTATATTTTTTTTGGTAAACTTTAGGCTTTAAGGTGGAATTACTGTATGTATCAAAGTGGCAGTACTGCATATTCTCAATGTGGAAGTGCTGCATAATCTCTACGTGGAAGTGCTGCATATATCAATAGAGAAGTACTTTATTACTCTTTATTTATTTATTACAAGTAGTGCCGTCAATTTATGCAGCGATTTACATACTGTACATATTGTACATTCACATCGGCCTCTGCCCTCAATGAGCTTACAATCTAAGGTCCCTCAACCATATTCATACAGTATATCAATAGGGAAGTACTGGATCATTTCGGGGTGGAAGTACTTTTCTTGGTACAGAAAAGAACTCTATGAAATACAACATTTTTATGGCAGAAAATTCTCTTGCTTGAATGCTACTATTGAAAGTCTGGATGCAACCTAGCCACAGTGTAATAAAATAGAAAAGTGACATTAGTGGCCAATTTAATAAAAGGGACCCTGGTGGCACTAAATGTCTTGCCTAATTTAACAGAAGATATTCATAGACATTAGTTTAAAAGAGAAAGGAGACATTCATATCCACAGAGCAGTGTTATTTTCCTTTTTCTTTTTTTTCCAGATTATTCTTTGAAGTGACAATTTGTGACAGTTTGTTATTTTCCATACCCATGTGCTGAGGTGGAAATCAGCAGAAATAGAAAACATGTAGAAAGCATTCGGCAAAGAAAACAAATGGCTCAGATTCCATAATGCCAAATTTGTGAGTGTATAAACACAGACAGTGATTCTGTAAGCAGCCAGTCTTGATCACACATTTGCCTGCCAAAAATACCAGTTGGAAGAACAATGTACAGAATTGCTGCCTATCAGTTTGAAGAAATCAGTGTTTTGGATGGGCAGAATGATTGCATGAAATGTTCAGATATACCGTATATACTCGAGTATAAGCCGAGTTTTTCAGCACATTTTTTTTGTGCTGAAAATGCCCCCCTCGGCTTATACTTGAGTCACCTTTTTGCGCCTGATCTCCCGGACTTTGGGGACCCGGTACCAGCCGGCCGTAGGTCCCCTGGACCCCAAACTCACACATGTAGCCCCACTCTTCCTCTACAAGTGTGCAAAGATTTTTGTCCAGAGGACCTACCGCCAGGGAGCACCAATTTTTCAAACCGGGCACCCCTTTCATAGACTCTCATGTTAAACGGTCATTTCTCTGGTGAATTTGGGGACCCGGTACTGGCCGGTCGTAGGTCCTCTGGACCCGGAACTTGGCACACGTGTAGTCCAATTTCTCCTCTACAAGTGTGCAAAGTTTGTTGTCTGGGGAACCTAAGGCTGGGGAGCACTGATTTTTCAAATCCAGGCACCCCTTCCATAGACTCCCATGTTAAACGTCAGTCTAGTCATGGACACAGTGAGGCATGGGCACAGTGAGGCATGGACACAGTGAGGCATGGACACAGTGAGGCATGGACACAGTGAGGCATGCACATGGACACAGTGAGGCAAAGTGAGGCACAGTGAGGCATGCAGATAGACACCCTAAGCTTATACTCGAGTCAATACTTTTTCCCATTTTTTTTGTGGTAAAATTAGGTGCTAGTGATGGACGAACATCTGACAGAGCGGTTCGCGAACGCTAACCGCAAACTTTCTCAAATGTTCGCGAACCACAAGTTTGCGGCGGGCCCCATTGACTTTAATGGCAGGTCATACTGTATTTGCAGCCACAAAATACTTACTAGCTGCACATATAGTCCCAAAACATGGACACTGACCTACCAGAAGTATTAAGCGAAAAACCGGATACAGAAGTAAGTGTCGGCCATTACAGGCCCCAAAAATTAGCCGACAGGCGTTCACCTGACAGCAAAAAACGTTATATTCTGTGACTGGAGGTACATTAGGCATTCACAGGATAAATAAGTGCAGGCCCCAGAAATTAGGCATTCAACGGACATAAAAGGCCTTTTATGCGGCTGTATTTACCTAAGACAGGGACCATGAATTGTTATGGGTGGTAGCGGATATTTGTGGCCTGTCGTGAGGAATTTGAATCAAACATGGTCTACTGGTCACATGTGTTGAATTCCTCCGAGATCCATGCCTCATTCATTTTTAGAAATGTGGGGTAGTCAACACTGTCGTGAGCTAGGCGAGTGCGCTTATCGGTCACGACCCCCCCTTCTGCGCTGAACGTCCTTTCGGACAGGACACTGGACGAGGGGCAAGCCAACAGTTCCATTGCAAATTGTGCAAGCTCTGGCCAGAGGTTAAGCCTGCCCACCCGGTAGTCCAAGGGTTCATCACTTGTCAGTGCGTCCACATCAGCCTTTAACCCGATGTAGTCTGACACCTGTCAGTCTAGGCATTCCCTGATGCTGGATCCGGAGGACAGCTGTCGATGGGTCGGCTGAAAAAATGATCTCATATCATTAGTGACCAACACATCTTTAAACCGCCCTCTTTTTGCAGGCACTGTTGGATTGGTACCCAGGCTCCTGCTCATCATCCAGGATAGTGTCGTCCTCGTTCTCCACCCCCCATCCACGGACAACACCAGGGATCCCAGAAAGGTTTAAAGCATGCTCTTCTTGCTCCTCCTCATCCGCCCTGGCACCATCCTCCTCTGACTCCTCTTCAGACTCCCGTTATTGACTTTTCTCAGGTGGTAGCCCCCCCTGGGAATTCATCCAGCATTGCGACTTCCTCATCTTCCTGCTCCTCGACGGCTTGATAAATGACACGACTTAATGCACGCTCCAGAAAGAAGGTGTAAGTTACGATGTCACTGATGGCGCCCTGGCTGCGACTGACCAGTTTGGTGATCTCATCAAATGGCCGCAGAAGTCTGCATGAGTCGCGCATGAGCAGCCACTGGCACGGTGAAAAAAAACCAAGCTCCCCAGAACCTGTCCTGCCGCAGAGTTTGTACAGGTTAGGCTGCTCCAGCAGAAACGTGCAGTTATCAAGCATATACAAGGTTGAGTTCCATTGCGTCGGGCAGTCACAAATAAGACATCCGACGGGCAGGTTGTGTCGCCGCTGAATGTCAGCAAGGCGAGTCATGGCCGTGTAAGATCTTCTGAAAGGGCCCCGAGATTTTCCTGGCCTGCGGCAAGACGTTCTGGTCCCCAGGGTATTTGGCAACGAATCGCTGCACGACCAAGTTCAGGACATGCATGTGTAATTTTGCCCTGTTTTAGTGCACTCAGCAGATTGGAACCGTTGTCGCACACCACTTTACCAACTGTCAAATTGAGCGGTGTTAGCTACTGATTTGCCTGTGAACGCAAAGCTGAAAGGAGTGCAGGACCAGTGAGACTCTTGTCTTCCAGGCACAACAGACGCAGCACAGCATGGCAACGTCTCACCTGGCATGTCGAATAGGTTCTGGGGATCTTGGGCGGCGCAACAGAAAAGACGGTAGCATCGGAAAAGGAGGAGTCAGCCGAGGAGGAGAGGGAGGATGGAGTAGGAGGAGGAGGAGAAGAAGAGGCAGGCCTGCATGCAATCTGTGGCGGTAAAACCAAATCTACATGGGTGCCACGGGTTACATGCTTGACGGCCGTCAGAAGGTTCACCCAGTGGGCAGTAAAAGTTATATACCTTCCCTGCCCGTGTTTGCTAGACCACGTGTCTGTGGTCAGATGTATCTTGGCACCGACACTGTGTGCCAGAGATACATTCACTTGCCGCTGAACATGGCCATATAGCTCTGGGATGCCCTTCTGTGAGAAATATTTCCTTCCTGGGTCCTTCCATTGTGGTGTTCAAATAGCCAGAAATCCACCAGTTTATATGGCACTATTTGGCGGGCTATCAGTTCCGACAAGCCAGCGGTCAACCATTGGGCAAGAGGGTTCTCCGGCGTTATCCGGCGTCATCGTTTTTTTATGTCTGCTTTTTTGCAGAAAAACGTAAGGACGGCATGATGGAAGGTGGAGTGGAGGACAATTGTGAATATAGAGGAGAAGGAGAAGAGGCTGGACAGTAAGAGCCTGGAGTGTGGCTTTGTGGGTTCTGATGGCGTTGCTCCCACTGGGCTCGGTGATGGGAGGCCAGGTGCCTTCTTAAGGCGGTCATCCCTAGGTGAGTGTTGGGCTTACCACGACTTATGCGTTGACTGCAAAGGCTGCAGATGGCAACACTATTGTCAGCAGCGGACACGTTAAAAAAAGCCCACACTGCGAAGCCATGGGCCAGCGTCCTGGGAGCGCCAGATGTGACCGTACATGGTTGATGGCTCGCTCCTGATACATTAGCAGTCTTGTTTCTCCCTCCTGTGCAATGCAAGTTTGGCCTGCTTCTCCTCCCTATCTGCTGGTCCATCTCTCCCTCTAAACTCCCCTCCTCTTCCTCTCTTGTGGGCACCCATGTGACGTCTGTAGACACGTCATCATCGATGTCACCTTCCCCACCACTAACATTAGAGATCTCGGAGTAGGCAGCAACAGCGGGGACCAACCTCCTTGGGCTGATCTGGGTACTGTCATCAGACTGCTGAGTGGCGGCTGTTGCTACCTCCTCTTCCTGATCAAGTGCCAAAAATGGCTGCGCATTGTAAATGTCTTCTGATGGATCGGAAAATAATTCCTGTGACTCAAGTGGAGGGTATATGGTGGTGGTGGTGTTGGTGGTGAGCCACTCAACCAAGTCTGGTGCATCTTTTGACATAATCAAATGCACCTTGTGCCACTTCCCACTTTGGCTCCGGCCTGGTGCTCCTGCCCTACCCGTACCACCCCTGCGGAAGGGCCTGCCTCTTCCTCTGCCTGTCATTTTTTAAATGACCCTGTGACAAAAGTCCCTAGAGAAATATAGTATATGTGGAAGAAGGTATATAACACCCGCTTCAATCTGTCATTTTGGGGGGCCACTGGTTTATCGCACCAGTTATAAAACTTTTTTTCAGTAACTTTTGTCTCTGTGTGTAGCTGAGGTAAAGCAACAAAACAGAAAAAAAAAATCTGCAGTACCCAAATACACTATTATGAAAGTATATTTTTATATAACACCCCGCTTTAATCTGTCATTTTGGGTGGGCCACTGGTTTATCGCACCAGTTATAAAACTTTTTTTTTTCAGTAAATTTTGTCACTGTGTGTAGCAGAGGTAACACAGCGAAAGAGGCAAAAATTCTGCAGTACCCAAATGCACTATTATGAAAGTATATTTTTATATAACACCCTGCTTCAATCTGTCATTTTGGGGGGCCACTGGTTTATTGCACCAGTTATAAAACTTTTTTCCAGTAACGTTTGTCACTGTGTGTAGCAGAGGTAACGCAGCAAAACAGAAAAGAAAATTCTGCAGTACCCAAATACACCACCAGTCACAATTCTGCACAATACAAATCCACTATAATATGCTTTCTATATTAGATAGTATATTATAAGTGTATTACACCTCTATATACTGCACACCAAACAATAGTACACCTATACCAGTCCTTAAAATGACCTTTGTGGACCTTTTAGCTAGCGATTTGTTTCAATACAGCCTGTCCCTGCTCCACACAGAAACCTCTCCCTACACTGACAAAAAGCAGAATGTAAAATGGCCACCAGATCAGGTCTATTTATAAGGTAGGGGGTATGTCCATGTGCTTAAATGTCTCAATTGGCTGTCCTGTACCACCTCATGGATGTGTCATGGGTCAAAGTTCTTCTCAATGTAAAATTGCGGATGGGCGCCAATATCACCAGATGTCTGCCTGTTCGGCGAACTAGAAAAGTTTGCCGCGAACCGACCGCCCGGCGAACCGCCAGGCCATCTCTATTAGGTGCCTTGGCTTATATTTTGTATGAAAAGTAGATTAATGACAATTTTTATATGCCCATACTGAATCAGAATCCTTGTTCTATTTTGAGTTTTGCCCTTTAGAATTTATTTTCGGAAGTTGATTGATTTCTACGGTTAACTACCGTATTTATCGGCGTATAACACGCACCCCAACTTTAAGAGGGAATTTTCAGGGAAAAAAATCCATAACCCCCTGCGTATAACACACAGGCACAGTTTACCCTATATTTTCAGGGTAAAAAAGTAAGTGTTATACACCAATAAATACAGTAATTTTTGCATTTAAACACTTTGCATATAGAAGACCCAAAGTGTCACCTGGATGTGCCACTTGGCTTCTCCTTATCTATTTGTAGATCATTCTCTCTTCCCATCACCTTTTCTCAAACATGACAGTAAAGCCTTGTACACACGATGAGAATATCAGATGAATGATCGCCTGTTCTTTTGGCATGCTAGTCTCAATTTATGAAAATTCTCGTATGACAGAATACAACTTTGGAAGTAATGTAATGTGTGGTATTGTTTTGGAATGTATTCTTTCGTTTCCAAGCATGCATAGTCATGCTCTTCCAATTTTTATTTGGATGAGAACTGTACTGATTACCACTTTTAGGCCTCGTAAAGACGGGCAAACATGTACGATGAAAACGGTCCGCCGGACCGTTTTCAGCGTACATGTCTGCCCGGAGATTTCTGTATGATGGCTGTACACACCATCATACAGAAATCTGCGCATACTCAATACGCGGCGACGAGGCAGTTCAATGCTTCCACGCTCGAAAAAGGCCCGGCGGGCAAATGTACGCTGGAATCCTGTCCGCTCGGCTGTACAGACGACGAACATGTCTGCTGAAACTGGTCCGCGGACCAGTTTCAGCAGACATGTTCGGTCGTCTGTACGGGGCCTAAGACCAGGCCTAATTCTGAGATTTGTTGTCTACAGGTTAAAATCAGTATTTTGTGCTAGAAAATGACTTAGAACCCCCAAACATTATATATATATATATATATATATATATATATATATATATATATATATATATATATCTTTAGCAGAGACCCTTTTTTATGTTGCACTGTATTTGTGCAGCGGTCTTTCAAATGCAATTTGTTTGGAAAAAATACACTTCAGTGATTTAAAAAAAAAGAAAGTTTAGCCCGATTTTTTGGTATAATGTGAAAGATGATGTTACACCGAGTAAATAGATACCGGACATATTCTGCGCATATTTGTGGAATGGTGACAAACTACGGTACTTAAAAATCTCTATGGGCCACGCTTTAAATTTTTCATGTTTAGAGTTACAGAGGAGGTCTTGCTTTAGAATTATTGCACTTGCTCTAACGATCACGGCAATACCTCACATGTGTGGTTTGAACACTGTTTACATTTGCAAGTGTGACTTACGTATGCATTTGCTTTGGTGCCCGAGCATGGAGGGATGGGGCGCTTTAAAAAAATTCTGATCACTTTCATTGCTATCACAAGTAATGTAAACATCCCTTGTGACAGTAATAGGCAGTGGCAGGTACTCTTTATGTAGGGATCTGGGGTCTAAAAAAAAAAAAAAACCTTGTCTGCACTTAAAAGTATTTAAAATGCAAGATCATCATTTTTTGAATACTGTGAAATTTTTTAAAACTGGTCCCGTTGGCTGCCACGTAGTGACGTTGCTTCTGGGTTACTACATCGGAGACCCAATCAAAGCTGATTCTGGCTTTATTCGGATCTCTGGCCAGCCGGCGGACATGCTGGCTGGTGGCTCGGGTCTCATGGTGGGATGGGAGGCACGGGCGGAGCGGTAGAAGGTGACAGGAGGGGGTGCTTAGGCACATCGGTTGTTATTACAAAGAGGCCGACTGTCAACTCTATGAAACGGGTCCAGGTACGTGATTTTACAGCAAGTGGTTAAATGAAAATTGTACGATCTGGTATTGTATGAGAATTTTTTTTGTGTGTCTCTTCAGATAATATCAGATGAACTATCGTGACCGTCTTGAATGCTGCACACTAATGATTTTCTAATCGTGTGTAACAGGCTTAACAGACAACTGATAACTTTAACTTGCATAGTAAAAAATATATATACAAAAGGATTTTATTGCTGTGGGAGGAGGTCTTAAAAATACTTTTCTAAAATATATTAATAGTATATAATATAAAGAGTGGTACTTTGTGGATAGCAATGTGTCCATGTAGCAATGAAGTGCAAGGCTGAGTTTCACAAGGAACATTTTTGTATCTGCAATAAGCTAATTTTCTTTTCCACCTGTCTGTTTAGTTTTCAATTAGAACTCTAAAACACACTGATAATCCAATATTGTTTTTTTTTTTTACCAAATTAATCCAAAAGGTGTACATGTGTTTGCTTTTATGGCTGTGGACATTTAACTGTAAATACATCAGTAGAAATTCTTTTGAATGGTCGTACAGAAACTCAGAAAAATTGTTCGTTAGAGCATTTGATGTTGTTATCATTAATTTTATTCGAAAAGACCTAAAAATGTTGTTGAGACCTGCTATTTGAATGGAATTCCAGACACATTAAACCGCAACATGCCCATTACACTATAGATGATTTTTCCTAAACAAAGACCACACGTTTTTTCATAACTACTGTTGAAAGTGATCATTCGACTGTACTAACCATTAGAAAATGGAATGATTGTCCTGAAGACAATAATTTACTAAAACAACATTTTATGCTAGAGCATAGCTTTAGCCTCTCGTTGGAAGAAACCAATGTGAATGGTTCTAAATCACTGCCCAATATGAATGCCACTTCTGCCTCCAAAACGTATTGTAGGCCCATCAATGCATCCCATATGTATTGTAAAGACTTTGGCTATATTTATCAGACTGAGACATAATATATTGTTGTTGTATACAAACATCCAGTAATATTTCACAGGCTTGTGATTACAGCTGAACATTTCCATGTATCATATGCAGCTGGACAGGCATAGAAAACACTGTGGCTTCCGAAGTGAAGCAGAAAATTACATTTAGCTGTGAAATCAGAGCAGGAACAGAATTATTTGGAGCGTGTTCTGCAGGGCAGGGAATTATTAATTACGCAGATAAAATTGCAGCTCCAAAATCCTTTGTGTAATTATAATTCACACTGTGCTTATCATTGTCAGTTTGCCTGATCTTCTGTATTTGTCAACCACATATGAAGTCTGCTTGTGAATATACGCCCAAATGCAGAGCAATCAGTGGATCTAAAAAGAGTCTCTAAAAATGTACATCATTTTTTAATGTATCTTTTTATACATGGTATAAGACTTTTCAGTGTCTCCATTTTATAAAGATCTGTACTCATAGAAATATTTATCTTTAAGATCAAAGGGCCAAATTCCCAAAAACGTAGCCTAACTTAAATTTCAGCAGTTAAGTTACACGGCCTTAAAATTTCTACCTAAGTGCCCGATCCACAAAGCACTTACCTAGAAATTACACGCCGTGTAACTTAAGTGCCTCCGTCGCAAGGCGGTCCTCCTCTCCGGGGGGCGATTACTATTTAAATGAGGCGCGCTCCCGCCCTGGCCGTACTGCGCATGCGTGTGACGTAATTTTCCCGCCGTGCAGCGCGCGAACGTAATTTACGCCGGGCTTTGTGGATTGCGACGGGACAATAAAGTTGCGACGGGTGAAATAAAAAATACGCGCCGGGAAAAAAAAAAAAAAAAAAAGAAAAATTGACAGCGTCGCTCGGCATGCATGCATTCCTGAGAGGGAGAACTCCATGCCAATTTTCAAAGAAAAAACCGGCATGGGTTCCCCCCCCAGGAGCATACCAGGCCTTTAGGTCTGGTATGGGTTGTAAGGAGACCCCCCCTACGCCGAAAATTCGACGTAGGGGGTCCCCCTACAATCCATACCAGACCCGTATCCAAAGCACGCTACCCGGCCGGTCAGGAAAGGGAGTGGGGACGAGCGAGCGCCCCCCCCTCCTGAGCCGTGCCAGGCCGCATGCCCTCAACATGGGGGGGTTGGGTGCTCTGGGGCAGGGGGGCGCACTGCGGGCCCCCCCACCCCAGAGCACCCTTTCCCCATGTTGATGAGGACAGGACCTCTTCCCGACAACCCTTGCCGTTGTTTGTTGGGGTCTGCGGGCGGGGGCTTATCGGAATCTGGGAGTCCCCTCAAATAAGGGGGCCCCCAGATACCGGCCCCCCACCCTAAGTGAATGGATATGGGGTACATCGTACCCCTACCCATTCACCTGGAGGCAAAGTGATAGTTATTAAACACACAACACAAGGGTTTTTAAAATCATTTATTAGTCTGCTCCGGAGGCCCCCCCTGTCTTCTTTAGCTCTAATACCAGGGGGGGCTTCTTCTTCCACTCTCCGGGGGTCTTCTCCGCTCTCCGGGGGTCTTCTCCGCTCTCCGGGGGGGTCTTCTCCGCTCTCCGGGGGTCTTCTTCTATCTTCGCCGCTCTCCGCTGTTGACTCGGCGCACCCCAGTTCTTCTGCAGCTGTCCGGTGCCTTCTTCTTCAGCGCTGGCTGCCTGCTATCTTCGTGTGTTAGCTCAATTACTAGCAGGCAGCCAGCGCGGTCTTCTGTGACGTCATGTTCTTCTTCTCCCTTCTTCCGATGTTGACACGTCGCCTCTTCTGACTGCAATGATGGAAGCGCGCCTTGCATCCCATTTATATAGGCATCACTGTCCCATCATGCTCCGGTAGGTACCCACGTGGTGGGTGCCTACCCACGTGCACCCACCACGTGGGTACCTACCGGAGCATGATGGGACGGTGATGCCTATATAAATGGGATGCAAGGCGCGCTTCCATCATTGCAGTCAGAAGAGGCGACGTGTCAACATCGGAAGAAGGGAGAAGAAGGGAGGGAGAAGAACATGACGTCACAGAAGACCTGCTAATAATTGAGCTAACACACGAAGATAGCAGGCAGCCAGCGCTGAAGAAGAAGGCACCAGACAGCTGCAGAAGAACCGGGGTGCGCCGAGTCAACAGCGGAGAGCGGCGAAGATAGAAGAAGACCCCCGGAGAGCGGAGAAGACCCCCCCCGGGGAGTGGAAGAAGAAGCCCCCCCCGGAGAGCGGAGAAGACCCCCGGAGAGCGGAAGAAGAAGCCCTCCCTGGTATTAGAGCTAAAGAAGACAGGGGGGGCCTCCGGAGCAGACTAATAAATGATTTTAAAAACCCTTGTGTTGTGTGTTTAATAACTATCACTTTGCCTCCAGGTGAATGGGTAGGGGTACGATGTACCCCATATCCATTCACTTAGGGTGGGGGGCCGGTATCTGGGGGCCCCCTTATTTGAGGGGACTCCCAGATTCCGATAAGCCCCCGCCCACAGACCCCGACAACCAACGGCAAGGGTTGTCGGGAAGAGGTCCTGTCCTCATCAACATGGTGACAGGGTGCTCTGGGGTGGGGGGGCCCGCAGTGCGCCCCCCTGCCCCAGAGCACCCAACCCCCCCATGTTGAGGGCATGCGGCCTGGCACGGCTCAGGAGGGGGGGGCGCTCGCTCGTCCCCACTCCCTTTCCTGACCGGCCGGGTAGCGTGCTTTGGATACGGGTCTGGTATGGATTGTAGGGGGACCCCCTACGTCGAATTTTCGGTGTAGGGGGGGTCTCCTTACAACCCATACCAGACCTAAGGGCCTGGTATGCTCCTGGGGGGGGAACCCATGCCGGTTTTAATTTTACAAATTGCCGTGGAGTTCTCCCTCGGGAATGCATACCAAATGCCGTCGCTTGAATGGGCTTTTACATGGTGTGACTAACTTTCCACATTGTAAAACCAGCCCTAGTTTTGCGCAAGCAAATCGGAACTTACGCAGAAATCACAATGCTGAAATGCTTTGTGGATCTGCTTAAGTCCTCATTTGCATACTCAAAGCGGCATTTCAATAAGAAATGCCCCCAGCGGCGGATGCGGTACTGCATCCTAAGATCTGACTGTGTAAGTGTCTTACACATGTCAGATCTTCTGCCTAACTTTGGAAAAAGCCTTTTGAGGATCGTTTCCAAAGTTAGGCACAGAGATAAGCAGGCTGAACAGCAGTTCCGCCTGCGTATCTCTTTTGAGAATTTGGCCCTAAAAGTCTGATCACAAACAATGCATATGCAGGAAAATGTGTTGGAGTATCTCCAGTCTTCAATGACAGCCCAAATAAAGTCTATTAGAACTCAGTGTCTGGGGAAGAATGCAGCTGTGTGGGGACATTCTAGATTAGTTTTGAGGGCTTTTTTTTGTTATAAATGTATTTGGGGTCAATTCACTAACGTTGACTGCATGCAATAACACGATCACATGACTCATTTGTATTTACCACAAAATGAAAAATGTGCTAGTAAGTATTGCCAAAATACCATGTGGTAGCTCTTAAGTCCAATTCACAAATGGAACAGAAAATAAAAAAACATGCAATATTTATCACCAGGCTTTTGCTGGTGGTATAGCATGCGATATCTGTCAGAAACAGTGTGGGGGTCCCCCCCCCAATAGCTGGTTGCTAATTAGCGGGCCGGGAAGCCGGGCGCCATGTCCTTAACAACAGATGACTCATCAGCTGTCCACAGGTTCCGCGCCGACAGCTGAATGTAGAGAAAACATGCCGGCAATTAAAAATTATAAAAAAAAAACAGCGTGGGGTCCCCCCCCAATGCATACCAGGCCCTTCGGGTCTGCTATGGATTTTAAGGAGAACCCCTTACCAAAAAAAAAAAAGGCTTGAAATCCATACCAGTCCCTTATTCGAGCATGTAGCCCAGCAGGTCAGGAAAGGGAAGGGACAAGTGAGTGCCCCCCCTTCCTGAACCATACCAGGCAACATACCCTCAAGATGGGGCATGTTGATGGGGACAAGGACCTCTTCCCCACAACCTGGGCTGTGGTTTTGGGGGTCTGCGGAGGGGTCATTATCTAAACTTTAAAACAGTAGTTATTTACCACACAATTCTTAGTGAGTTGCACTTTCTAAAACTGATTTAACGCAAAAGCTATTTTACTGCATTTTATTTGCCGTTATTTAACTCTTAGTGAATTGAACCCTAAGTCCTTTAAAGCGGGCCCTGCACTAGAAAGCAAGATCTGCACATTATATCTGGGCCTCCTCCCTCTTTCTAAATTGCTACATAACAGTAGTGCACAAAATGTCCCCTGTGTAAAAAAGTTATGTCTTGGGTGTCATCATAATCCGTACTGTTAGATCCTAGGAATGATGAGGATTTTAAATCTCATAGGAAGACATCCCTGTACTGTGCTGGAGCACCATCTCGTGAGATTTGGTGGGTACACATCATTCCACAGGAATCTCGTCTGAAGGATAGTAGCGTCAACCCCTTGGTAATTCCAATGCCGCGTACACACCATCACTTTATGTGATGAAAAAAAACGACGTTTTTAAAAACGTCAATTTAAATGACCATGTGTGGGGGAAAACGTTGTTTATGTCTTGTGAAAAACGACAAAAAAAAATTGAAGCATGCTTAAATTTTTTGTGTCGTTTTTCAAAACGTCGTTTTTCAAAACGTCGTTTTTTGTTTCACACCCGCGCATGCCCAGAAACTAGTTATGAAGCGAGCTTCAATGGAAAAAAGTGGTGAACGTAACCTCGCTTTGCTAGAGCATTGTGAAAAAACGATGGTGTGTAGGCAACGTCGTTTTTGAAAATTGAAGTTTCAAAAACGTCGTTTTTTACTTCACAGAAAATGTCGTTTTTTTCCATCACATAAAGTGATGGTGTGTATGCGGCATTACTTTTATCCTTATAGGTAAATTTGTGTGCTATTATCACACATATATTTAGAAAGCGGGAGGGGGCTCCTATCTAATGAGTGTACCTTGCTTTCTTTTACAAGATCTTTAACCACTTGAAGACAAGGCCTTTTCTGGCACTTTTTACATGTAACAATCAGTATTTTTTGCTAGAAATTCTTTTTAGAAACCCCAAACATTATATATTTTTTTAAATCAGGGGCCCTAGAAAATAAATTGATGGGTTTTGCAATTTTTTATAACACATGGTATTTGTGCAGCAGTTTTTTAAACGCAATTATTCTGAAAAAGAAACCCTTTTTTTTTTTTAATGCAAATAAAAACAGAAAACATAACCCAACTTTTTGGTAGAATATGAAAGATGATGAAATAAATAGATAAGCCATTACTACGCAAATGACTCAAAGTATCCCACTTATAATAACACAAACAGCACAAGCCTCAAACCTTCTGGCACAAAGTCATTTGGAGTGATGAGACCAAAATTTAGCTTTCTGGCCACAACCATAAACGCTACATTTGGAGAGGAGTCAACAAGGCCTATGATGAAATGTGTGAGCTACAAAGTCACAGGAAATTTGGTCAAAATTGTTGGCATGATGAATGCAGTATGTTATCAAAAAATACTGGAGGAACATTTGCATTCATCAGCAAGAAAGCTGCATATGGAACGTACTTGGACATTCCAACATGACAATGATCCAAAACACAAGGCCAAGTTGACCTGTCTTTGGCGACAGCAGAATAAAGTGAAGGTTCTGGAGTGGCCATCTCAGTCTCCTGACCTCAATATAATTGAGCCACTCTGGGGAGATCTCAAACGTGCGGTTAATATAAAAAAGCCCAAGAATTTACAGAAACTGGTGGCTTTTGCCAAGAGGAATGTGCAGCTTTACCATCTGAGAAGATAAAGAGTCTCATCCACAAATACCACAAAAGACTTCAAGCTGTCTTTGTTGTTAAAAGGGGCAATACAAGGTATTAAGACCTGGGGTATGTAAACTTTTGATCATGGTCACTTGAGTTACTTGATAAAGTCATTACTGAAGTTCTATACTAATTAGTAGTTAGCATTTTCAAAGAGAATGGGGCCTGCTTTCATTATATAAATAATGTAGACATTTATAGGATGTATTTGCACTGCCACGCTGTCCTCGACTGAGGATCAGTTTAAGTCACTGTGTACATATTGCACATGTCTCTATAGGATAGGATGCATTTGCATTGTTTTGCGATCTCTCTTTCAGGTGTTAATGAGTCAGCCCGTCTTTCTTGGCTAAGAAGAGACAGGGATCTAACCGCACCACAACCCTAACTTTTTTTTATTTTATATCTTGTTATTACTGTATATATTAAATAGTGTCAGGGCTTGGCTCAGCCATTCCTTCTCTGTGCTGGCAGCTCAGCTGTCAGCCAATTGCCAGCTCCCATCTCTCCACAGTGATCTACCTGTTGATGATCCAGCTCTGCCTTCTTAAAGTCTTCCAGTTCACTTGCTCTTTGCCTTCGCCTGTGTTAACACCACAAGAGACTTTCTCCCGCATTCCTGTTGAAGACCTGCTTGACTGACATTCCCTCTGGCTACAGATCCTGCTTGCTGTACTACTACCTTTATCGCTGGCTCTTGGACATTGGCTTGGCCGACTACCCGATCCGTTTACAGAACTCTGGCTATGTTTTGACTACGCTTACTCTGTTTACCTTTTTATTTTTATTATTAAACAAGTGTGATTTATGGTTTCTGACAGATAGATAGTTAGGAAGCACTATCATTGCTCTTGCTTACTTTTAAATTGTACATAACTAATTTTGATATTTCCTTATCATATGTGATTTACTCTCTCATGTGTCTAATACTATGTTTATTTCATGTGGTACGCCACATATACTGTTATTTGTTATTCCTTCCCTGTTTTTTCACACCCATCCCAGTTTTTGCCAGGACATTCGCTCTCAGGCTTGAGGTCAGAATTATTTTTCTTTTATGCAAACTCTGAGATGTAGCTTTTTGGGCGGGGGGGATGTAGCACCCTGTAGTTTAGGCAGGGAGTTTCTCACAAATTTACTTGCCAGGAGTAGTCATCCTGGTTTATTGATAGAGATCTATTGATTTCTCCCTAAGTTTGGCCTTGTTGCACTTTTCTGTTTGTAACAGAATGGCCCGTGACACCCAGAGACCTTTGAAGGATGGGGGGTACTCCTGTGCCAGCGTCACTAATGACTCTTGGGTCTAGGGTCATCCTGTGCCCCTTTTGGGCATAGGGTGAATGAGAAATATTAATTATAAATTACTGATAATTCATGTTTTGCAGGATATCTTGGAATATTACAAGTTGTTAAAGTCTGACTCCAAATGGAGTGTTTTCATTCAATGGGGGGACACATGCTTTTGAGGTGTTATTTGCGTCTGCTCCTTGACATTCCATTGTGTAATGCTAATACTGTTTGTGTCCATTGTACTAATTAAGTCTGAAAGGTCACTTGTCTCCTTTCAGGGGTAGGGAATTAGCATGTCAATTATGTTTAGTAAAGGAATGTGTTTTGTGTAACAGGTGAGGGGAACTTGTCGGAGACAGGACGTCTGGGGGATAATTAACTCACCTGAATGTCATTATCTAAAAGACTGTGATTGAAGCCCCATTGTGTGATGTGTGGGTGGAGTGTGTCTTTGTCCCTGTGATTAACTGTAACATGCTTGTACTGTATATAAGAAAGCTAAGATACCATTAAAAGTATTCATTCATTCATTTGACTCAGAACACAGAGCATATGTCTCGTCTTTCTGAGGGAATTCTTATAGATCGTGTCTGCTGGAATGGGATATCGTAAACGGTGGTGACCGTTACACTGTTCTACCACTAGGTGGCCGGGTACATGGTGGCACAAGATATGAGAAGGGAAACTCAAGGTCAGGTTATGGGTATGTGGGGTATCTCAGTCAATGTGCAGGCGTTTTCTTGAATCCCTTGGCCTGCTTAAAGAGCCTATATTTTCCGGTGGAGTCAGGTGATCTATGTTCTGTAAAGAACAAGGAGAAGCACACCGCTCCAGGCAGAATCAGGTGTAAGGTAGATCACAGGTGCAGACCTTGGCTTACCACCATGGAAGACAAATAAAACAAGAAATTGGTCACACACTGGAACTCCAAATTATCTTGATGTCATCTTTTTTGTCAAAAGGGTCAGACAGATACAGGCAACGGTAGACGTGTTTCACAAGCGATAGCTTGCTTGTTCACAACAGATCTATGTTATGTGCCACCTGGCCGGCTGTCGGGGGAGGATGTGTCATTTGCCCCAGGCTACTAGACCGGAGATTGGACCTATCCTGGGGGTGTCTGGCTGCTAGGCCTTGTGAGGGCCTATCCAAAAACAAGAGATCATCGCAGGGTTGGTATTGCGGCTTGCAGTACAAGAAAAAGTGACGGTTCTTCTGGCTGGACTGGACTGACCACAGTGAGTAACTGAAGCAAGTACAGGAGACACATTCTCACCGAACGGGCACGGTGGAGAATCGGGAAACTTCAGACGGTCAACTCAGGGATCAAGTCAGGGACCCAGCCAGCGTAGGTGATGTTTGCAGAGCAGCCTTGTGTGTCAAGCCAGGGATCGAGTGGGCCAGCAGGGGTAAAGCTTGGGAAGTATCTGGAGTGCAAATCTAGAGACCCAGCAGGGAAGCGGGGGTGACGCTTGAGTAAGATACCACCATAGAGCTTGGAGGAGCTCAAGGGATTCAGAGTTATCAAATCAGAGGGTCTAGTGAGAGACCAGGAGCTCAGTGGTGAAGAACTACAAGGAGAAGTTGTAGTGAAGCTGAAGGAATTGTTATGTTGAGTTAGGAACTGTTAAAGACTGTTGCCATAGGAGACAGCATTCCTGCACGTGCAGATGTGGCTTCTTACTGGGGTATTTTCCTACATGGCCGTCCTCTTATTAAAGTCTCTGTGTCTGCCAATTAAACTTGCAACTACTCAAGGGTGTCCTGGCCCTAACTCTCTGTAGCGGGATATCACCCTTTATGTGATATGAGAGACTACCATCTGCTGATCAAGAAGGATCTCAGCTCCCTCTGGTGGCCGAGTTGTGATATAGACACCTGCTGTTTACTTCTTGTCCTTCCGCAGAGTCTGTCGGGGGCCAAGTGGTTCAGTGTGATGGATCTGAAGAGTGGGTACTATCAAATTCCCATGCATCCTGAAGACAGGGAAAAGACAGCTTTTATTACTCCAGTGGGGTTCTTCGAGTTCAACCGCATGCCTCAGGGTCTGTCAGGGGCCCCAGCCACTTTCCAGAGACTGATGGAGAGAACAGTGGGGGACATGAACCTGATAGAAGTTCTGGTATACCTAGATGATGTCATCGTGTTTGGCAGAACCCTAGAAGAGCATGAAGAAAGGCTGTAAAAGGTCCTAAAGAGGCTTTATGAGGAAGCACTCATGAAGTTCTAGTTTTAGAAGGGCTTAAATAGACTGATTACAATGAAAACATTCAAGAATGTGAATACCTACAAAACAAAGTCCCCACTTTCCTAGTTTGTATATTCTAGTCTAACAGATTAGATTACATACTGTATATGTAATTTTGATAACAGATATCTTTATTAATTTAGCCATATTTAGCACAATATAAATATGGAAGTCCAGTAACTGTGGCTGACTCGCCAATGTCTGAGACTCACTGAGGTCTGTTACAGAAGTCACTGTTCTCTGGATCCATCAGAATATGAAAAAACGTAGAGACTTTTCAGGTAGTTATTTCTCAAAAGGGAGGAGGGATTCTTCACGACGAAAACACCCCACAATTGTATGGATCCTGGGAGTGTTTTAAAAATGTGCCTATACCCTACATGCCAAGAAAACACCAAAGGAAAAAATGCACCTACAAAGGTTATCGATTTCAATACAAAATTGTATTTATTGGACATGCATGTTAAATGCAACCATGGCATAGATGGGAAACCCCTACTCCACATATACCCCTCCCCCTGGCCCCTCCACCCAACACAACCCACCCCACCCTGACCTCTCCAGATCCTAGCTCCCAAAATCACTGCTCCCCCTCTATCTCCCACTGAATATGCTCCCTCCTTTGATAGTAACAGTTCCGGTTGTATCAGTTATCTGTATCAGTGATCTATAAACTGAATGGCTAGATGTCTGTAATGAAAGTAAGTCTGCTTGCTTATTCGCCTGGTTCGACCATCTGCAAGTGAACCCGTGTCCAACCCACTCAAACCAATGTCAATGTAAACCACAGACAAATCGCAGTTGTAAATGGACTACAATGGGCTGCAGCGGCATATATAAATGGTAATATTGGCAGGACTATAGACTTGTTGATTATGGTGATGAGCGTGTATCACAATAGATAGTATTAGGTTGTCATCCAACATGTACATACATGGGTTGGTGTCCTGTCATAATATAGGGCTCTGTCATACCTTGCTGATTAGTAATCCCATAAGTATAGTTCTCATACACGCTTCGATTTACTCCCTTTCGGTCCAGCCTGCTAAACACAGATGTCAGATAACACTAAGCAGCTGATTCACCTTCACAGGGAGATGGTGCTAATGAGAGATCTATAGCTAACCATCTGCATGTTTATGGACTTCCCAATAGTGTGCACATGTGGATTTGTTAGAAATGAAAGACAACAGATTGACATGTATGAAAACAGAGTTGCCAACCAGATTTATCTACATGCCATGTCATATCATGCTGATTGGTGATCCCGTTGATATACTTCTTATATGTCCAGCCTGCTAGGCACTGATCTCAGATAAAAAAAACTCAGCAGCTGACTGACCTTCACAGGGAGATGATGCTGATAAGAGATCTGTGACCAACCATCTGCATGTGTATGGACTTCCTAATAGTTTGAACACGTGGATTGTTGCAAATGAAAACAACAGATTGACATATATGACTACAAAGTTGCAACCAAAATGTAACAGCATACCATGCTTGCCCATGCTTCCAAACAAATTCGTATCTCTCAATGTGTGCTTGTCCTCCCTCCTATTTGGTCCAGCTTGTTATGCGGTATCTGCTTTTGCTGAGCACTGAACAGCTGATTGACCTCAATCAGGGGGTGGTGCTAAGGAAAGATCGAGTTTGGATGGCTGTCTGCATGTGTATGTCTCCCTAGTAAATGCACTGCATCCAAGAATGAGCCCAGATTAAAATAGTTAGAGTGTTGGCCAGAAATTTTAGGGTATAGGAGAAATTTACAATCTGTAATTGACAGTGAAAGACTACTTGTCCAAACACTCTCTATTGTCAATCTCAAAAAATTGGATGGATTCCTGTCCAACAATAAACAATGTTCATACTGAAAAATAAACCATTGTCCGCTCACCACTTCCTACGATCACTTGTGGCTGTAAATTAATCTCCACAATATAAGAGAAGGCTGATTTTAGATGCTGAACGCTGATAGTTGTAGTTCTTCCAAAGCTTTTGCTCCCTTGCAGATCCTTAGATAGTTGTATAGCACTGTGTGGATAGCTTGAACCTTTCTCTAGAGCGGAGATGCATGCCCACATGGATTCACTGATGCCAGTAGGTGATCAACATAGCTGGGATGGAAACAACCTGTGGACCTTGAGGGGGGGCATGTGTACCTCTCCGCCATGCGCTTTGCCCCCCCCCCCACTGGTTGGGGCTTTGTCTGGGTGTATGAGGGAGTTGAATGGAAGTTCAGTGTGGGGTGGGTTGTGTTGGGTGGGGGTTTCCCATTTTCGCCATGGTTGCTTTTTACATGTATGTCCAATAAATACAATTTTGTATTGAAATCGATAGCCTTTATAGGTACGTTTTTCCTTTGGTGTTTTTCTGGGATTCTTCCTGACTCCGAATATGGCAGTTGGATTTTACCTTGAATTCTGTCTATCCCTCTGCATATTGCTCCATCATTTTGTTTTTGTCTTGTTTCACTTGGATTACCACTTTGACATTCAGGTAGATAAATGGATAGACATAGACAGAACGACTGATAGGTACTAACAAGCAGCCTGTCACTGAAGAACAATCTGATATTAATGGATCTATCAACATTATTGCCACATACAGACATACAGCTTAACTAAGCTATAGTGCATTCATTATTTTCCATAATATTTATTATTTTAAGCAATGTGAGGCCCCATACTCACGAGCAAACATGTCTGCTGAAACTGGCCCGCAGGCCAGTTTCAGCAGACATGTTTGGTCGTGTGTGGGCGCGAGCGGGCCGAATTCCAGCAAACATTTGCCCGCCGGGCCTTTTCCCAGCAGACAAATATTCCTGGACTTGTTTTAAAACAGTCCGCTGGAATTCAGCCCGCTCGGACATGTACGGTCGTCAGTACAGACCTACCGTACATGTCCAGGCGCCCGCCGTCCCTCGCATGCGTCGAATGACTTCAACGCATGCGTGGAAGCATTTTAAAGGCGGGCCGCCCACGTCGCCGCGTCATTGTCGCGGCGACACCGCGTCATCGACGCGGCGACACCGCGGACACGCCCCGCGTATTGTTTACGCGCGGACTTCTGTACGATGGTGTGTACAACCATCGTACAGAAGCCCTCTGGCAGACATGTATGGTGGAAACGGTCCGACGGACCGCTTTCACCATACATGTTTGTCCGTGTGTACCCGGCCTTACTGTTATTTTCAACATGGTGCCCTGTATGCCCCCAGTAAAATGGCGAGCCTTACTTATCTGACCTTCATACAAAATCCTGCCCCTACTGGCCTTACAAGCAGAGTGGCCCCTAGTGCATATTAATCACAAACCAGGAGTATAAGCACAAATTAGGAAGTTCCATAGGAAAATTTTGATTGGGCCCCCCGCATTGACTAAGCACCTTAACTTCCAGTGAAGTCTCTGTGGCAACTGGCGTATTGCAATTCCAATAACAACCAGAGGCGATTCAGTTCGCATGTGTTGCGCTTTACAAGTTTCTCACTCACTCACTCACTCACTCAAGTCTCTTTACCACTGTGCGTTGGCTTATGCACTTCTCCACTACTGCTTCTATTCAGATGGTTAGTGTTCAGCCCTCTAATTAATACTCATGCTTATTGCTGGCCAGTGGCAATAACAAAGCCCTTTTACTCTATTGTCTGTTTAAATGCTCCTATGATATTGGTGGTCAGTATAAAGGCCACTGTTGTAAAAATCTCCTGTTATATTAGTGGTCAGTGGGAAGACAAATGTCTCTTATTGGTGGCCAATAGAAAGGAAAAAAACTTACAGCCTCAGCTAAATAGATCAGCTTCACTGACTCAGGTTTAGGCAAGAGACATTTGCGACAAATCTATGTGGCCATCGTCAGGTGGGAGATCAGACTGGCCAGGAAAAACCGGCTAGGTGTCACTGACCCACTATAGGGCATCATCACGGAGCACACAGGTTTGCCATACGGCAAAATATGTAGAGTGGAGTCTCAGGTGACATCGTATACAATTTTTTTTTTAAGCATTTATTGTTTGTAGTTTTAATAAAAGTTTAAAATGTTTTTACACTATATCCACTTTTTGCATTCCTCTCTTAAAAACCTCTTAATGGAAGAGCCTTTTGGATACGAGGAGAACAACCAATTACAAGGATGGTAGAGAATGTCTTTCCTTGATCTCCCTCACAAGATTGAAAGACTAACATGCAGTGGACAGGAGACAGCCCGGAGAGTTGGATGCATATATCATCTTTATCTGCCGTCAGTTGATTCCGTTGTTTAACTCTTACTGCCGGCTGTACATATGGTGTATACGTGGCAGCACAAAGGTGGGCTTTATTCCATGCTGCCACATACACAGTATGTTTACCTGTTTTGTGCTGCAAGCATGCTCGATTGTGCCCCCTTAGCAATCTGATCATGCTGTTACCATCAACTTTTGGTCACATAACAATAATCTGAAGTTGGGAAGATGGGACAGCCACCCACCCTGATCACATGATCAGGAAACCCATGTAATACATTATGGGATTAAAGTGAATTGCTCAGAGATTATTGCTTTTGAACTTGTGAGATCACGATAAGTGCAGACTGACCTCTTCCATGCAGTTTGAGGTCAATGGAACTGGTAAGTTTGGAATTCATACATTTTGGGTGGAGCACTTTTAAGGTCTTAACTCTATAAACTGATGGACCATTATTATTGTTAATTTACATGATCCAGTGCCTTTTTTTGCATATCAGTAAGGCAGGGTTAGGATAAAGTATGAAAAGTTAATTTATCTTAAAAAAGAATCCAATGGCACTCTGGTGGTCATGAGATCTAAAACCAATATGTCTCTCCAGCTGTGAGGTCTGACATCAGTGGAGCCATCATTAGCTTTTACTTAAAGGGACCCTATCACCTTAATAAATTAATAGAGAACCCTTTGCACAATCACTAATACATTGTAAATTAAAATAAATCTGTGAAACAAAATTCCCTATTCTGCACGCACTGTCATGTGCTCCCACACACCAACCACAACATGTATTTGTTCACGAAATGCAGTGCAGCTTCTCCACTGTGATATCCAGATATCCAGTACTGTGTAAAAGTTTTAGGCAGGTGTGAAGAAATGCTATAATGCTATAATACTTTCAAATATATATATATATATATATATACACATATATATAATTTTAATATTTTTTTTTATCAATTTACAAAATGCAAAGTTAATCTAAATTAAATCAACCTCTAAATTAAGTGTGTTATTTAGTGTGTCTACTATTTGGCTTAACATTTTTACACAAAGTCAAGGATTTTGTAGGATTAGAGTCAGATGTATGATTAAGCAATTATATCAAGCAGGAGCTAATGATCATAAGTTGTAAAAGCAGGTTGAAACACAGTCATTAACTGAAACAGAAATATACAGACAATGTCACTAAGAACTATCTTCAGTGTAAAGAACAAGGAGTCCTGGAAGTGATGGTTTGGCCCCTACAGAGCCCTGATCTCAATATCATCAAGTCTGGGATTACATGAAGAGACTTGAGGCAGCCTAAACCCACAGAAGATCTGTGGTTAGTTCTCCAATGCCGCGTACACACGATCCGTTTGTCTGATGAAAACGGTCTGATGGACCATTTTCATCAGACTAAACCGATCGTGTGTGGGCCCCATCGGTTTTTTATCCATCGGTTAAAAAATTAGGAACTTGTTTTAAAATTATCTGATGGATAAAAAAACCTATAGAAAAAAACGATCGTCTGTAGGCACGTCCATCGGTTAAAAATTCACGCATGCTCAGAGTCAAGTCGACGCATGCTTGGAAGCATTGAACTTCATTTTTTTCAGCACGTCGTTGTGTTTTACGTAACCGGGGTCTGACACAATCGTTTTTTTAACTGATGGTGTGTAGGCACGACTGATCATCAGTCAGCTTCATCGGATAACTGATGGAAAAATCCATCTGACCGTTTTCATCGGATGGACCGATCGTGTGTACAGGGCACAAGATGTTTGGAACAACCTACCTGGTAAGTTCTTTCAAAACTATGTGCAAGTGTACCTAGAAGAATTAAGGGATTGATGCTGTTTTGAAGGCATAAATTGGTCAGACCAAATATTGATTTGATTTGGATTTATTTTCTGTTCATTTACTGTCCATTTTGTTAATTGATAAAGATTAATATAAAGATAAACTATTAACACTTCTATTTAAGAAAGCATTCTCAACTGACAGCATTTTTTCACACCTGCCTAAAACGATTGTACAGTGGTGTACATCACAAAAAAATTGTAATATGTAATATTCCACAAATGCAAACAAAAAATATTTAAAAAATATTACCATAAAATGAAATGAGTAGAAATTAACAAGCATGCTGGAAAGCTGTGGCTTTAAAATCCTTACTAGATGTGATATGACATCCTTCACATGTACCACTTGTGCGCGTCCCTCATCCACTGTGTGCAGACACAGCGCATCACAATTCAGGGTAAAGAGCCGATGACGTAGGCTCTTTACCATGTGATTGGCTGTGTCCATTCACAGCCGATGACATGTAAACAAATGCCAGTTATCAGCATTTCCTTTTCTCATCACTGTCAGTGTCAGTGTCTGAGGAAAGGAAAGCCGATAACCAGCTTTCCAGTTACAGGGTACATTTGCACAGATAATCAGTGCACAGATCATCAGTGCAGCATATCAGTCTCCATCAGTGCAGAATATCTGTGCAGCTTTATCAGTGCAGTATCATCATTGCCCGTCAGTGCTGCCTCATCAGTGCCCATCAGTACCGCCTCATCAGTGCAGCCTCATCAGTGCAGCATATAAGTGCCCATGAGTGCAGACTCATCAGCGCACATCAATAAGATCCCTTTGACACTGAGTAAATAGCACCTGCAAAGCGCCCTGAAAGAGCCGCTCCATTCACTCCATTGTGAAAGCCCAAGGGCTTTCACACTGGAGCGGTGTGCTGGCAGAGCGTCAGAAAAAGTCCTGCTAGCAGCTTCTTAGCAGCGCATTAGGAGCGGTGTATACACCGCTCCTAAAGCGCCGCTGCCCATTGAAATCAATGAGCAACGCCGCCAAAACCAAAATGGTAAAGCGCCACTAAAAATAGCGGTGTGTTACTGCTGACACCCAGGCGCTGTGAGTGTGAAAGCACTCTAAAGGAGAAAAATGGCTTATTTCCAAAATTTTGTAAGAGAAACTAAGAAAAACTTTATTTTTTTCATTTGTTTAATAAAAAATAAAAAACCCAGTAGTGATTAAATACCACCAAAAGGAAGCTCCATCTGTCTAAAAAAAATTAAATAAAATTAATTTTGTGTACAGTGTTGCATGACCGCGCAATTGTCATTCCGAGTGCGAGAGAGCTGAAAATTGGCCCTGGCAGGAAGGGGGTGAATATACCTTGTATTAAAGTGATTAAATAAGAAAACTGTGTTGTATAAAGAATTTCCAGAATGCTGGTAAATTTATACTTAATAGTGGTTTTAAGTTTATATATTTTTTGTTCGCTTTTGTGGAATATAATGCACAGCATGTCACAATTTTTTGTGATATATATATATATATATATATATATATATATATATATACAGTATATCTCACAGTGTAAAATTTGCGCTGCATTTCACAACCCTCTCAGCTTGTCTCCTAAGAGGAGGAGCAGTCATAATTTGCCCCCTGACCTCACAGACTCTGAAGACCTTATATACCTTGGACTCCCTCTATACCTGCTATAGGAAAAGCATCTTCTAAAATTATTTAATTTGCTTTCCAGATTTTGCTGTTGTGCAAAGATCATCCAGTACGTTCAAATCCTTTATCAATGACTCCTACAGTTCAATGAATTAAAGATCTCCACAAGTCTATTTCTTCTCGGCTGGTGTAGAGAGATAGTTAATATGCGAGTCAGCACTCAGTCCTCCTCTAGGGCAGGAAGGAAAAAGCGCCTGTAAGGGTAAGAGGATTAGACTTCACTATATCACAAATGATAGAAAAGTAAATTGATTTGAGTAGAACAATCTGGTTTTCCTTTGATGTCCTTTGCTCTCTTTTCACACACATTTTGAATTCTTTGAAACTCATTTAGATGTCTTAAAATATTGTAGTGTGTGGCATATAAATGAAAGATGGGACCATAGGAAGTCTCGAATTTCCAGCTCACTTATCACATTCAAATTTTTAAAGCTAAATTCCAGAGAAATTTCAGTGATTATACCCAATTTTATGGCAGTAAATGTGATAGGGACGAGCCTTTAAAACTTCTGTGTTTTTTTTTTTTTAACATAGGGAAAAGAAAAAACTGCGCCAACTCTATAAGCCAGCTGTGATACTGGAAAAAAAAATGTTCAATATAAATAAAAACATAAAAATCAAATATTGAAAAGTTGGATAATGAATGAATTAGTCCAAAATAAATGTCCTGATGAGTATAAAACACAGGATATACAGCAGGAATCTTTACAGCTTGATTCTGATAACACCACAGTGAACGGTATTACAAATCAGTGAAGCCACCACCACATAGATAGCCTCTTACCAGATTGCTAAGAGGGAATAGCCTTGAGCAAGATACACCGCTCTGTGTTGATAACAAATCCGGGGGATAACAAATCCGGGGGAATCCTGATCACAATCATCCAAGGGAGAAGAGCCAGCTATCCAGCGAATCCAATCCTCCACAAAAAGAGAGTGGCAGCCCTTCCACTCAGAGATCACGTAGTTCCCCAGAATAGAAACAGACTATAGTGTGATACCGTTTGAGGGTGTTTATTTAAATATAAAAGTTGTACTTACAATCGTTCTAAAAATTTCAAGCATAAAAACAAATGCTGGCCGGCAACAAGAGCCCTTCCTCGTTCGAATAGAGCGTGGTAGCGTCACTGAGTGCACGTCCCAGACGCGTTTCGTCATAGGCTGACGTTATTAAGCTAAACTGAACTGGAACACTTATTTTGCTAAGGGCTGATTACCATTTTTGCAGGGTGTTAACATGCATTATGACACACATTAACGCAGGCTGCATTAAGGCGGTCCATTAAAACAAATGGGTCACCACCATCACATGTTGACATGCTGAAAATTGGACATGACCCCTTTTTTTGTGGTGTGCTGAAACTCAGGTGCATTTATATTAGTGCTTTGGGGTGCCAAACATTACCGAAACAGGGAGATGCAAATGGGCACTTAAAAATAAATGTAAAGTAAGGCCCTATTTCACATGGGCATCATCTGTTCAGTCACGTTTTTTTTGCAGACAAAAAACTGATTCAGTTTATATCAGTTTGCTCACCCGTCTTCAGTTCAGTTCAGTTTACAGTAGTCTACATTCGTAGTATAAATAAAAATAGTTTTTTGCCTAAAAATGGACATAAATGGAACGGATGTTAGCAGATGACATACTGACTGCATATTATACTGACAAACGGATTTAGACTGAATGCCCGTGTGAAAGGGACCTAAATCAATGAACTGCTAATTTTGCCCATCTGTGTAACAATACAATCATGCAATAAAGAAAACAATTTAATGAAAAAATTAAATCTATCTAACTAAATGGACAATTCAATCAACAAACAACTGTTCGTCAAGAATGAAATATTCATCATAGAGGAAAAATCAAATGAGCTAGATCTATTCTATAGTGTTCTATATTAGATGTTGTTGTGTTAAAGTGAAACTTTACTCATAGCAGTTGATAAAAAATAATGTTCTTTAGCAAGGAACATACATTCCTCATTAATAATTATGCAACCAAAATTATTGTGTGCTGTAAATTGCCTCCATCATTGCTCCTGTTTCTTCCTGCTGGAGGCTGCCATTTTACTGAAGCCCAGAGCCCTGAGCAGCAGTTGAAGCAGAACTATACCCTCATATCCTTTTCAGCCAAGGAAGCTGTCATCTGTTTGATCTGCAACGGCCCTAGTGCTGCACATGTGATCAGTTACGACTCCAGCCATATGATGGTTTGACAGTTTAGTTGAGAACACAAGCAAATGTGACAAACCCTTTTCACACTCACAGCGCAGGCACGTTAGCGGTAAAGCGCTGCTAGTTTTAGCGATGCTTTACCGTCGTCATATCGGTACTTTTCGGGTGCATTTAACCCCCGCTAGCGGCCAAATAAAGGGTTAAATGCACCAGAAAAGCGCTGCCGCAGAATCGCTTTGCAGGCTCTTTGGCAGCGGTGCCCATTGATTTCAATGGGCAGGGGCGGTGGAGGAGTAGTGTATACACAGTGCCTAAACTACTCTGCAAGCACACCGCTCCAGTGTGAAAGCACTCGAACTTTCACACTGGGGCTGCAGGGGAGGCGTTTTTCAGGCGCTTTACAAGCGCTATTTTTTGCCCTTTAGCGCCTGAAAAATGCCTTCAGTGTGAAAGGTGTCTTAGCATTCCTGGCATGCCAGGAATGTAACTGTTTTTTTTAATCATTAAATTCATTTTCTGACTAAAGTTCCACTTTAATGGTCATTCAGAACAATTTAAATAAAAATTGTAAGAAAAAAAAATCTGGTTTTGGTAGTATACCTAATAAAAAGCTACAACCCAATTGAAAGCTTGTTTAGAGAGCCACAAATAAATCTGAGTTTAATAAAGGTTCCAACATATGAAAAATAGCTGAAAAGATCCTAAGGCCGCGCACACACGATCAGTCCATCCGATGAGAACCGTTGTCATTGGTTAACCAATGAAGCTGACTGATGGTCTGATGTGCCTACACACCATCGGTTAATGAACCGATTGTGTCAGAACGCGGTGACGTAAAACACAACGACGTGCTGAAAAAAACGAAGTTCAATGCTTCCAAGCATGCGTCGACTTGATTCTGAGCATGCGCGGGTTGTTAACTGATGCTTTTGCATACTAACGATCGGTTTTGACCTATCGGTTAGGCGTCCATCTGTTCAATTTTAAAGCAAGTTCTCATTTTTTTGACCGAAAGATAACTGACCGTTGGGGCCCACACATGATCGGTTTGGACCGATGAAAACGGACCTTCAGTCCGCTTTCATCGGTTTTGACCGATCGTGTGTACGCGGCCTAACCCATATAAGTAAATGCATAAGATTCCTTGTTAATATTTAAACAAAAAGGGGGTGGGTGGCATAGAACACTACTGTAGGGGTGGGAGTGATGTGAAGGGGCAGAGGACACTACTGCAAGACACTATGGGGTTGGTTTACTAAAACCAGAGCATGCAAAATCTGGTGCAGCTCTGCGTAGAAACCAATCAGCTTCCAGGTTTTATTGCCAAAGCTTAATTGAACATGCTGGATTTAGAAGCTCTCTGCTCTTCCCCTCTAGTGCTCATTGGAGTGCTGGACTGTGGAGGGGGCATGAGGGGCTAGCTCAGACTCTCAGCAAATCGCCCAGACTCTCAGCCAGGTGTCGGTCCAGGCTTCTGGGTGGATCCCAGCCATATGGTAGTTTTTTTTTTAGAGCCTGAACTGACTCTGTGATATCTGCTAACAGCCCGCTGTTGGCTGAAAACAAGTCACAGAAATGCAGAACTCCTATAATCTATATGAGAAGTATCGACTAAAAGGCTCCTTTAAAGCAACAGGTACCTTTAGGTTCTTGCTCACATCTTCAGTGCATTTCAGAGCACCCAGGGAGTCCTCAAACCCAGGGGATTCTATTATACAAATAGTGATGGGAGCTTGTGTGGTTGCTCTATGGTTGCCTTCTTGTTCTTACTTGTTGGGTTGTATGACCCCTTGAAGCCTCCAACTCTTTAACTGAGGCTGCTTCTTCTCAATTATATAGAAATTGAAAAACAACAGATATAGAAATCCTATAGCATGTACTGCTGCAGGAGACACAAAAAGACAGACAAATAAATAAGGCCTTCTATGACGGAGAACGTTTCCCGAATGGGGTTTTTAGGCAGCTCAATTAGACAAGTAGGATGCAATTTAAGTGAAAAAAGTATTTATTCACATGTATCAAAAGGGGAAAAAGGGAATAATAAATAAGGCCTTCTATGGTCCCTTGTGGGCTTCAATCAAGGCTACAATCTGTTTCTGCAATAGACCAACATGCCCTACCTGAAATACATACCAAGTTAAAAGAAAACTTTTTGAAAAACATAAAATTAAGTAACAAAAATAAATAAAAATGAAAACCTATTTTCTTACGCCTAAATTTTTATTTTTTAGGCCTGTGGTAGGACATGAAGCCTCCTAAAACACATGCATCAGGTAAATTCACCTGCAGTGAATCTTTGGTGTATATCACATTTGCTGCTTTATACAGTATGTATACTCAAAAGACTACATAGTCTAATATATATGTTTGAGACTGATTTGTAATTCCTTTAAGGTTAGGTTTTACTGTGGGCGTTTTGCCTGCTAACATAATTATTACTTGAAGCTGAATCTTGCTGTTATAGATGTATTTTTTTTCACTTTCAAATGACATACATTTGTAACTCTTTTGCAAATGACCCTAATAAAAGGATTGAATTATAACATAATTATTATCTAACTGCAACCTAATCTAAGATGAAACGGACATATTTTTAGGAGCTAGTGATGCAAGATTGTGATTAAGTATAATTTCTAAACTTTGAGAAAAATGTAATCAGATGAGCAGTGATGGGAGTTTCATAAAAGCAGACACGACTGCTCTGAAATTTTTAACAGCTTGTCATTATGTGGCTGTTTTTTGTAATGATAATTAAAGAAAAAAAAAAGTCTTCTATTTTGCAGAAAGGAAAGATGAGCTTAGGCAGAGTGGAAAAAGAGCATGCACGTTCTGGGAGTAAATCTAGGTCAGGTCTGCAGTTTAAACATGACTTGGCCATCATCTTAATGCTGTAACCTGGGAATACAACACAAGTTTGAACAGGCACCATTTTACAGCCTATACTTCCCTGTGAACTATACAAGCAACTGTTCAACAACTTGTCATTTTACTGTATGAATTCCACACTGTCTATGTATAAAAATATCTCAAAGTTGAAAAGAGCCTTGTGTATCAGAATGCTAGTAAAAAAAACTGCTGCTGCGAGAGTTAATTCAGGGGGAAATTTATAAAGCAGCAGTGTGGACCTACCACAGCCCTCCACCACTGCTTAAAAAAAGTATACATATATATTACAGTATAGTATATTCTAGAGTAGACTGTGAGCTCTAACGAGCAGGGCCCTCTGATCCTTCCTGTATTGAATTGTATTGTAACTGTACTGTCTTCCCTGATGTTGTAAAGCGCTACGCAAACTGTTGGCGCTATATAAATCCTGTATAATAATAATAATAATAATATTAATAATATACAGTATAAAGAACAGCAGTATGCTTTTGTAGCGCCTGTGTACTTTTCAGTACAGGTGCTATGCCAAATTTAATGGGATGAGAGAGTTATTTGCTCTCATCCATGTTGATTTGTCTAAATTTGGCTGTTGCCAGCCCTGAACTGTCCTGTGGGTCGTCCTGTGCTCCAGAGATGTAGTTCCATCTCTGGATGGCAGGTGGCGCCAGAGGGGTCCAGGCGGAGGCGCCTTTTCTCCAGCAGCCAATTAGAGGAGTGTTTCTCTCGCGGGGCATGCTGGGGGAGGGTATTTCTGTGGCAGACGCCATTTTCCGGGGGTTCATTGTGGGTTCCTGGTTCCAGGTGCGGCACCCACCTTTAGGGTGTGCGCACATCAAGGGCCCCGGGCGATATGGCCTACCAGGACGTGGCGCACGTGCTACGCGGAGTTTCTGACTCTGGGCCCTCATGGCCCGGAGCAACTGATGCTGCCAAGGGGCCCCAGTGACTTACCCCCACCTTTATTAAGAAGATTCCAAGCAAGTTGTGCTGTTCAGAGGGGAGTCGGTCTGAGGAGAACCCGGAGGCAGGTGATCCAATAGGACTTAGACCATCCATCAGAGATCTGGGTGACCGGACACTGACATGTTGTATTGTGATGGATTAGGGTAAAATTCCTATTTTTAAGTTAGGCTAATTCTTTTTATTATTAGAATCACTGAAATGTTTTCTCTTTCCCATATTCCTTATACGGTTTATTTGTTTTTATACGCATTATGCATATGTACTGTATGTATGGGTATGTGTTGCAATGCAGATATTATGTTTTAAAGAAAGTTATGAACTCAGCATTGAAAATATGAAGAAACAGATATTATGTTGTAAAAGTTACCATTTGGAATGGAGATACAAAGGACTATTATTAAGAGCAGATGTCATTCCCCCCCCCCCCCCACTCTTCGCTCTCACTCCCAAACCACCTCTCCCTCCTAAATTCCTCATTCCAAAGAACAAATATGGACTTGGTTGTTATAGGAAGCCGCCCCTCCTTCTCACTCGGAGTTCCTGAAAGCTTGTGTGACTCTTGGAAGGAAACTTGCAGAGCTGACAATGGACTCTTTATGACACGTGGATTCACAAGGGTGTGTGTGCATGCCCAAGAATGTATTTCCAAGAAGAAACCATCCCTATATGAACTGACCTATGAGAGCTTCATGCCAAGGACAAACCACACAGGGGGAGGGTAACTGGGAGTAAAATGTGTAAGTTAACCAATCTGAATACATATGTTTGTAAAGTCATTTTACCAATAAAAAGAACTGGGCAGGCCCAGTCACATCCTGTTGGACTGAGAAGCTGAAAGGTGAGAGATGTAGATTCTTTGTCTGGACTGCATATTTCACCTTATAATTTGGATCAAGCAGCAGAATGGGTTAGCCCTGAGGTTGGATCAGGGGTCAAATCGATATCAGTATGCTGCAAACTGTCAGTCGGTGGCCCCAAGCTAACAAGTCTACCTGAGGAGGATTCAGGCAAAACTGTGTTTACTGGGAGGATTCGCTCTATCATCCATGTTCACAAGTATTGGGCCTGTGGCAGGGGTCTCACTACAAAAAGTCTAAATCTTACTAGAGCCAAGTCGGTGGCAGAGACTTGTTCCTTCCCAGCGGTTCCGAGTGACACCCTGGCTGCCAGGCCTGTGAGAGGGACCTGTCCAGGGGCACTACACCCACTCTGGCTGGAGTGGCGACGAACAAGATTAATCATTGGAGGCAGGACTCCTTCTTCTATCCATAGCCTGAATCTGCAAAGTTCTCTCCTTTTCACCAATCTATTCTATCTACCTCAAGTTGACTGTTGGTCATGTTTGACCCAAAATAAAGGCACAGAAAACGTCAACTAATTGTTTGGACATTCCGTCATTGCTCTCATCATCGTCATTACCCCTAGACACATCACAGAGGTAACACAACTATGCCGAACCCAAATCTAACCAGCAGGTCCTGAGGGGGTAGTGCTACACTTTACAAATGTGTATTGTGCTTTGCCGGCTTCAGGACTCCAAAACTAGCTGAGCAATATCAGCAAATGAGGGCAGAATATGGCTGGGTTCACACCATTACCTCATCCGTACAGCGTTTTTGTGCAAAACACCAGACCTGCTGCGGAGATATGTGAACCGCCTCCATAGAGAGCCAGTCAAAATCTCCTGTTATTGCGACTTAGATGTGGGGAAGCCGCATCCAATTCGCAATGGTGTGAACCCAGCCTAAAAAAATGTCAATGTCATGTGAGTTGGCTCATCTCCAATGATGGCATTAAGCAGAAAGAACCCTGTGGAGCAATGGAGACCATACAGCAGGGATGTGCAGTGAGGTCAGTGGCTGGTAAAGCACTGGCTAGTATCAGAACCAGACACATACATACGCCGTGAACGTTAATTCTAGCACTAGACCTCCTCTGCAACACATGTAACTTGTAAAAAAAATGAAAGCGACGCCTATGGAGATTTTGTAAGTGCCAAAGTTTGGCGCCATTCCACAAGTGTGCGCAATTTGCAAGTGTGACATGTTAGGTATCTATTTACTCATTTACTTTATTGTGAGCTCATCCCCTCAGTCTGCTGCAAACAGAGTGTGCCAGCTTGTATTTAAACTGGCTGCGCTGTATGTAGCTTCTGACATGCTGCACACGAAGACCCATATCTCTGGGACTATAGGTGGCAGGAGCCCCAAATTTTGGCCAGCGGTGAGATAGGACTTCAGCTAGATACCCCAGGTTGCTGAGCTATGACCCTCAATGCTTGATAATTTTTTGGGGTGTTTTTTGTGATATTTTTTGTTTTTTGTATGCGCATTGCTTTGCCTTAAATGCCTCCCCTGTCTGCACGTCCCTGCCATACACTGCATTTGTTTAATGGGCTAGAAAATGTGGACTATTGTGTGCCCATCATAGCATGGAAAGCAGATAGCATAGTCAGTTCTTCGTTAGAAAATTGGCTCCTTTGGAATTAGGTGTGGTGTTAGGTGTTAGGTTAGGTGTGGTGTTAGGTTAGTGTTAAAATCAGGAGTTGTGGGATAGTTTAAGTGTCAGGGCTAAGGTTAGGGTTTTTAAGTGGTCGTAAACCCTTACATATACCCCAGGGCTGGCCCTACCATGGGACCCGATGGTACCATTGTACCATCCGGGGGTGGCAAATTGCCGGGGGGCAGCAAATTGCCACCCGCTCGCCATCCCGCTCTGCTCTCCAGTCCACTGTGGGGCTAATTGCCACCCCACTGCTCCTACCGTTCCGCTCTCCGCTCCACTGTGGGGCTAATTGCATGAATAGAGCCATAACAGGTCCTTTTTATACTCCTATACATGTAAACAACCATAACAGGTCCTCTTTATACTCCTATATACATGTATACAGCCATGATAGGTCCACTTTAGTTATCATGATATAAAATAATGGATGTGGGGGCATTTTGGTGGGCGTAATTTTTTTTAGGGGGCAGCATTTCATTCTAGGTACCAGGTAGCACAATGTATTGGGCCGGCACTGATATACCCAGAGGTGTAATTTGAACCTTCAGGGTCCTAGTGCAAGAAACCATAAAGGGTCCCCCTGAGCCATTGGTCCCGGGGCCCTTCCCTCCGAGCTTAGGTCCCCTTATTATGGTCCAACAGCAGGACTCTTTCACATGTTCTGCAGTGGACCCCCTTCCTGCTGTCTTGGGGCCCCCCCACAGTGGTGGAATGCCAGGGTCCGGTCATAAGTGCAACCTTTGCAACCATGGCATTTGTGCCATTGATGTGGGATCAGTGAAGCGAGGAATGATGGAGGGGGAGAGACAATCTATTGAAGGTGTGGTGTGTGTGCAGTGTAATAAGTTGGCGTAGAATCGGTGCAGTGAGGAGTGAACGAGGGGGAAGGGGCGTTGTATGGAAAGTGATATGTGTGGCAGTGGCGGAACTACCAAGCTTGCAAAGGTCGCACTTGCGACTTTGCCCTGGCATTCTGCCACCGTGGGGGGTGGGCGCACTGCGGAACATTTGAAAGGCCTCCACTGCACTCTTCAAAACACTGGGCTGCGTGGGAATCTGTACACATCTCTGAGCCTGCAACATCACTATACACGGACATTATAGTGTACAGTATATACAGAGGCTGGGACACCCAACATCACACCAAACACTACAGAGAGGGTAACATTGCAAATTCTCTTCTCTGTGCAATCCAAGTCAGAAACTATAACATCATGTACATCTTTTTATGACTGCATGCTAGAGCTCTGCTAGATGCATAGAAATTGCACACATCATCATGAAAACACCAGAGACTGCTGGCTGGAGAAAGTCAGGGGACACAAACACTAGAAGATTAGAGAAACAGGGCACACTAAGAAATCTGGGTACACTGAGAGATCTTGGTACAATGGGAGAGCACTAAACTGAGGAAGACCAAGAGATTGGTGAACTGGGCTACAGCAGATCGGAAAGGAGGGGGGGGGGGGGGGGGGGTAGAGCTGACTGACTTTTATGTTTTACACTAGACACAAAGTACAGATACTGGGTCAACACCTAAACAAGAAGGTTCTTGTGAGCTTTCAGTCCATGAATACTGATTGCATTGGTGTTATAACCCTGAGTTGTCTTGTGATTTATTTTGTTTTTCTGTCTGCCACCTGGCGAGACCTCTGCTTGCGACTCTGTACTATGCTGATCTCTCCTGTGGAATTGAAACTTAACAAGAACTATTCTTAACTATTCTTAACCGGTTAAGACCCGGACCATTATGCGATTCGGCACTGCGTCGCTTTAACTGACAATTGCGTGGTCATGCGACGTGGCTCCCAAACAAAATTGGCGTCCTTTTTCCCACTAATAGAGCTTTCTTTTGGTGGTATTTGATCACCCCTGCGGTTTTGCACAAACAAAAATAGAGCGACAATTAAAAAAAATATATTTTAAAATATTTGCTATAATAAATATCCCCCAAAATATATAAAAAAATTATTTTTTTCCTCAGTTTAGGGCGATACGTATTCTTCTACATTATTTTGGTAAAAAAATCGCAATAAGCGTTTATTGATTGGTTTGCGCAAAAGTTATAGCGTTTACAAAATAGGGGATAGTTTTATGGCATTTTTATTAATAATTTTGGGACCATTGTCATTTTCACAGCGAAAAGTGCTATAAAAATGCACTGATAACTGTGAAAATGACAATGGCAGTGATGGGGTTAACCATTAGGGGGCATTGTAGGGGTTGTGTGACCTCATGTGTGTTTCTTACTGTAGGGGGGCGTGGCTGGTCGTGTGACGTCACAAATCATCGTTCCACATGACAGGAAACAGACGATCACTGACACTGCCACAGAGAAGAACAGGGAAGGTTTGTTTACACTCACCTCTCCCCGTTCTTCAGCTCCTGTGACCCGATCGCGGGACACTGTCAGCGATTGTGTGGTTAATTGTTCCCTCCTTCCTCCGCCTACCTATCCTGCCTACACTATGTAAAAAACATCTGGTCTTGTTACGTAATCCTGTAGCTCCATTTTCTCTGTGTCAATGAGTGGCTGCTGCAGGGGAGAGTAAGGAGCTCTGACAATGGCTGGTCCATGGGAGCCTATGAGGCCCCGTACACACGACCGAGTTTCTCGGCAGAATTCAGCCAGAAACTCGGTTCAGAGCTGAATTCTGCCAAGAAACCCAGCCGTGTGTACACTTTCGGCCGAGGAAGCCGACGAGGACCTCAGCGAGGAAATAGAGAACATGTTCTCTATTTCCTCGTTGTTCAATGGGAAATTTCAGCTCGCCGAGGTCCTCGGCGGCTTCACAAGGAACTCGACGGACAAAACGATGTGTTTTGCCCGTCGAGTTCCTCGGTCGTGTGTACGCGGCCTGAGAGATGTCATGTCTCCAAGATTTCCCAGCATTGTCTTGAGCACACCATGACACAGGGGTTCCGGAGCTACAGGATCATGTGACCAGACTGGACCAGACTAAAAAAAGGTAAGTATACCGATCCTATTTACACAGGGTAGGCAGGATAGGTAGGAGGAGGAGGGGGTAAGGTTAAGAATGGGTATTGTTGGGCTAAATTCCATCTAATTAATATTTTATATAGTTTTTTACTTAACTTGTAAGAAATATACTCCCTCCAGAGGTGGTTCTGGCCGGCTCAATAGATTGCTTTAAAAAAGGTGTGGATACTTTCCTAAATGTACTTAATATAACTGGGTACTGACATTTATAGGTAAAGTTGATCCATGTAAAATATGATTGCCTCTCGGGGGATCAGGAAGGACTTTTTTCCCCTGCTGTAGCAAATTGGATCATGCTCTGCTGTTTTTTTTTTTTTTTTTGCCTTCCTCTGGATCAACTGTGGGTATAGAATTGGGTATATTGGATTGTGCAATATTTTTTTATGGTTGAACTGGATGGACTTGTGTCTTTTTTCAACCTGACTAACTATGTAACTATGTATGTAACTATGTAACTACTTGTGTAATGTAAATACTTAACATTTACTAAGCGGTGCTTCCATGTTACCGTGTGTAGTGAATGCTGGGCTTTCAAATTAAAGCTTTATAATTGTTGACTGTTGTTTTAGACTTAAGATTTAAAATAAGTAACATCTTTGTTGGGACTGGAGGAGGGGATGTGTCCTTCTCTGAATCAATATGTGTCTAACGTGAATTCTGATTTTCAGGTCTGTATTAACATCGTAGTAATATAAAACAGCCTTTTGAATCCCTGGAATACCAGACTTATAATCACCACCTGCTGGCTGAAAGTAGTAAATACGGCATGCTTATCTGCAATATTATATATTTATCAGACTAAAAAAATGTAGTTGCTGAATAATATTAAAGTAAAGGAGATATTATAAAAGCACCTATTAAAGCTACAGGCAATTATAAAATCTATATTTCCGCACAGAATCGCAGAAGTAGTTGTTATCAAAATTATTATTGCCATTGTTCCATTGATAAGGAAGAATCCACTCTTGCCTCTGATCTGATCCACTTTTCCTCCTCTCCTTTCCCAAACTTTTAGTAAAGATAACACTGAGCGGACTGTCCGCTCGGAGATTTCAGTCTGATGGTTGTACACACCATCAAACCGAAATCCGCGCGGACAGACAGCGCGGTGACGTGGCTGCGCCGTCGCCGCGACGATGACGCGGCGACGTGCGCGACCCTGGAAGGTCAATGCTTCCACGCATGCGTCGAATCACTTTGACGCATGCGAGGGATGGCGGCCAATCGGACATGTCCGGTGAGTCTGTACAGACGACCGAACATGTCCGACGGACAGGCTTCCAGCAGACATGTTTCTTAGCATGCTAAGAAACATTTGTCCGCTGGAAACCTGTCCGATCGGCGACGACGCGGACACGCCCCGCGAAGTGTTTACGCGCGGACTTCTGTACGATGGTTAGAACAACCATCGTACAGAAGCCCTCTGGCAGGCATGTACGGTGAAAACGGTCCGACGGACCGGTTTCTCCGTACATGTTTGCTCGTGAGTACCCGGCCTGAGACATACATGTTGGGTAAATGGTAACAATGCTGAATGATATATGGTCAGGACATAAAGAAACAATATAAGTCCAGGACTCAAAGTGTAAACCAAATGAAAAAAATATAACTGTATAGAATGAAATGTTCTCTATTGCCGCGTACACATGATCGGAAATTCCGACAAGAAACAGTGGATTTTTTTCAGATGGATTTTTGGCTCAAACTTGTGTTGCATACACACACGGTCACACACAATTCCGACCGTCAAGAATGCAGTGACATACAACACTACAACGAGCCGAGAAAAATGAAGTTCATTAATTCCGAGCATGCGTCAAATTGATTCCGAGCATGCGTGTTTTTTTGTGCAACGGAATTGCATACAGACGATCGGAATTTCTGCCAAGAACTTTTCCCGTCGGAAAATTTGAGAAGCAGCTCTCAAATTTTTGCTGTGGGGAAATTCTGACAGAAAAAGTCAGATGGGGCCTACACATGGTCGGAATTTCCAAACCAAAAGCTCACATGAAACTTTTTGTGTTGGAAATTCCGACCGTGTGTACGCGACATATGGCTTTGGTGAGAGAGAAAGGGGCATGTAAACATCTACCATAGGGAAAGAGGAACCACCATACACAAGGAGAGTATGTCTCAGGACATCCAGGATGTATCATAAACCCACTTAAAGACCAAAAGATTGCCTGTCTTTTCTACTTTACAGTACATCTTACCAGCATTTCACTATCACTATGAAAATTTCATTTCAAAACTGGAAGAGCCTTCAGAACAAAATGCATTTAGATTTTCTGGTGGACAAAATGATGACCTATTACTGCTATGTTATTTATTGATTTTTATATTCAATTATATATATTGTATTTTTTTACTTAATTTATTATTTTCTAAACGGATGGAATTTTGCTTATTGTACCATGGATAATGTACAATCTATTTATTATTATTATTATTATAATACGAGATTTGATGTAGCCGTCAAAGGCTAGCTATGCTCAGTTTTGAGGCTGCCTTTCTTCTATGATAAGCTTTGTTGTTTCTTGCAGACAGCTCACACGCGACACGCATGTCTTGAGCCTGAATTTACCCAGCATGTCATTTCCCTTCTTAGCGTGGATCCAACATTCCTGAGCCGCACAGCCCACCCCTCCTCCAGCACAGTAAATATATTTAAGAGACATTCTGAATTCTCTATGCTTGTGGCAGAGAATATCTTTGAAGACTGCAATTTCCATTACAGGTTGTTCAGCTTGATTGAACACCTGCAGAGATCCAATAACAGAAATGTATTTAAATAACATAAAACATCTTGTGCATCAAATTCAGTTATTTTTTCTCTGCCACAGAGAGGATAAGACCAAGGATGTCAACGCTGTGTTCTGTACATATGGAAGCACAGTAGGCTATTGAGACACTCTGATCGCATGTGTAATGGAAATACACACACATATACACATATATATATATATATATACTATATATATATATATATATATATATATATATATATATATGTATGTATGTGCCGTGTATATATATGAATCTGTGCTTTTTATGTTTAACATCAAACAGAATAGCTGTTTACCCTCCTCAGCAATATAGGAATGGCTGATAGGGGGTGGTGCATGGCTACACTTCTTAGTATTAACAAGAATGGAACAGCCAGCACTCCCGAGTCACAAATTGGGGATTAAAACAGCAAGCTTAGGTGTTTTGGCCAATCCTCACTTTAAGGCCCGTACACACGATCCAATTTTATGGCCATAATTGTCTGATGGACATGTTGTGTCGGATAATCCGACCGTGTGTATGCTCCATCAGACAATTGTTGGCTGAATTAACGACAACAAATGGCTGTTCATGCTCACCAACTGTCACTGGCACTGGCAATAAATCTGTTGTGTCGGTTTATCCGATCGTGTGCACATAAGTCCGTCCAACTAAAATCCAGTACAAACACGCATGCTCGGAACCAATGCTAAACATCAGACAACAATAGCAGAAGTTGCCCAAAGGGTGGCATTAAAGAGCTGAAAAACCACGTGATTTGGTGAATGTCGGCTGAAAATATTGAGCTGTGTGTATGCAGAACAAGTTCATGACCAACGCCCTTCGGACCAAAATCCACGGAAAAGTCCACTGGAAGTCTGATCGTGTGTGCGAGGCTTTAATCATAGCTCATTACCATCAACCATGTTTTCTCTTATATACCTTACACACACGTAAGCAGATAATACCAAGGAACTGGAGAGCGCTGCAGACAAGGGGAACATTACAATTAATATTATGCAATTGAACCGTGAGTTAGGAGGTCCATGAAAAGCAAGCTAAAACTGCAAAATTACATCCATAAATTAACATATAAAGCCCTTATTTCACTTTCGTTCTTGGACGAACACAGCCTTAATCTTGACATAGTGGGTCCTTCCTTTAGGAGTGACTAGGCAGAAACTTATAGTAAATGTTAAACTTATCATACACACCCTACACCCCCGCCCAGGGGGCGGGCCCTCTGGGTATAACCCCTCTCTCTGCATCTCGCAGATCCATTTTTTTCTGCCTAGTTAAGGAGAAGACATGGCTCCCTTCAGGCCCATAGGCCTGGCAGCTTTTAGTTCAAATCTATTTTTGGATTTTTTTTTGTTTTCTTCCCTGTGGAAAAATGGTCGTCACTCCGCTTTTGCATGCGAGTCCTGGGCCTCATAGTGGCCCCTTTCGAGGCAGTACCATATGTGCAATCTCACACGCAAGTGCTACAGAAGGAAATTCTGTCCAGATGGTACAAGTGCCCATCATCCCTGGATTATCAAATGAAGGTCAGGACCTCCCTAGTTTGGTGGCTGACCTCACCGACCTTTCTGTCCGGGACGTCGTTCCTTCTTTATCACTGGATAGTCATCACGACGGACGCCAGCCTTACCGGTTGGGGGGAAGTCTGGGGGGTTCAGTCGACCCAGGGTCGCTGGTCTCCGGAGATTTCCCACTTGCCGATCAATGTCCTGGAACTTCGGGCGATCAGGCTGTGCCTCTCCACATGGTCTCAGAGGCTACAAGGGCATCCAGTCAGGATCCAGTCGGACAACGCCACGGCGGTGGCATATGTCAACCATCAAGGAGGAACAAGAGGCTCGGCTGCAGCGTCAGAAGTCGCTCACATCCTAAGGTGGGCAGAAAGGAGCGTACCGGCCCTGTCGGCCATATACATTCCGGGCGTGGAAAACTGGCAGGCAGACTACCTGAGTCGCCAGATGCTGGACCAAGGAGAATGGTCTCTGCACCCGCATGTGTTTCAGCTCCTTTGCCAAAGATGGGGCACGCCAGACGTAGATCTCCTGGCGTCTCGACTCAATCGGAAGGTATTGAGGTTTGTGGCCAGGTCAAGAGACCCATGGGCAGACGCGACAGATGCGTTAGTGGCGCCGTGGAGTCAGTACCGGCTAATCTCCCTCCTCTAAAGCTCCTTCCTCATCTGCTTCGCAGAGTGGAGGCAAAGGGGATTACAATGATCCTAATTGCTCCGGATTGGCCTTGGCGTCCTTGGTACGCCGATCCAGTGCGTCTGGTATCAGACATCCCTTGGCGTCTACTGCTGAGAGAAGACCTGCTGTCACAAGGTCCCATACTGCATCCTGCTTTACAGTCGCTGGCTTTAACGGCTGTACTATTGAAAGCCAGGTACTAAGAGAACGGGTGCTAACGGATTCTGTGATTCCTACCATAAGGAAGGCTAGGAAGTTATCCTCTAGGACAGGGGTCTCCAAACTGCGGCCCAAGGGCCGGATGTGGCCCTTTGCTAGCCTTCATCCGGATCTTGGGGCAGTATTGCTCCCAATGATATGAGGCACTATTCCTCCCAATGGCACCAACAATGGGGCACTATTTCTTAGACTAATAGCAATGATGGAGCACTATTCCTCCTCCTACTGCCCACCAACACTGGGGCCATGTTTATCCTCACTGATGCTCGGCCCTGGGGCATTTTCTACCCCAACTGGTCAGATTCCGCCCCCCCTGAAGTCGGAAAGACCTTAAACTGGCCATTTTCTTTAAAAGTATGGAGACCCCTGCTCTAGGAGGATTTACCATCCCACTTGGAAAGCTTACTTAGCCCTTTGCAAGGAAATGAAGTGGAATCCACTAACTTATTTGGTGTCCAGAGTCCTGCTGTTCTTACAGCGTGGAGTGGACCAAAGGCTTGCGTTAAGTACGATTAATGGGCAGATTTCTGCCCTGGCTGTTTTCTTTCAGTGACCCCTGGCGACTCACTCCCAAGTGAGAACATTTGTACAGGGGGTTCGGCATGTGGCCCCTCCAGTCCGCCCTCTGCTACCTGTGTGGGACTTAAACCTGGTTCTCTCGGTGCTTCAGAAACCACCGTTCGAAGAGATTAGGGAGATTCCCTTGTTGACACTTTCTCAGAAGGTGGTCTTTTTGGTGGCTGTTACGTCAGTTAGACGAGTTTCTGAGCTGGCAGCCTTGTCATGTAATGCTCCTTATCTGATCTTCCAACAAGGATAAGGTGGTGCTGCGCCCGCAGCTTTCTTTTATACCTAAGGTCGTCTCGGCCTTCCATCTCAATGAAGACATTGTACTTCCATCCTTGTGTCCTCATCTGTCGCACCCTTGAGAGGCGGCTTACATTCCTTGGGCGTTGTCCGAGCTCTGATAGTATACTTATCTGCTACTGCTCCGTTCCGGAAGTCAGACTCACTGTTTGTTTCAGTGGCTGGTCCCAAGAAGGGCCTAGCGGTCTCGTCAGCCACTGTTTCAAGGTGGATCCGACAGATAGTGATTCAGGCTTACGCCATAAAGGGTCGGGCGCCCCCTTTCCTCTCACGGCGCATTTGACCAGGGCAATAGGTGCCTCCTGGGCTTTCCGACATCAAGCATCTGTTTCCCAGGTGTGTAAGGCGTCCGTTCACACTTTCACTAAATTCTACAAGGTTGATGTGAGTGCATCTTCAGAAGCTTCTTTCGGCCGCAAAGTTTTGCAGGCGGCTGTTTAGAGTTGCAACTCCTCAGTGGAGGAGCTTTATTTTGTTTTGGGGTGAAGTTCAATTTGATAGGTGTGCAGGTGTGGGTGAGTGGCCCCAAAATACACACTGTCGGAGTTTGGGGGCCATATACATACATCCGCAAGTCTGTAAAACTAGGACCTCTGGCTGTGTTTGCACAACTGGTGCATCCCTGTAACATAACATAGGCTGCCTGCAAACAACAATAACTACATTAGCCACTTGCTGACGGCCGTACGACTTTGTACGGCCGCAGCGCGGCTCCCATTCTCTAACAGGCCGTCTTTTTACGGCCGCCCCTTTGCACGTTCCCCGCGCGCGCTCCCGAGCGCGCAGCGGGGAACTGCTGTGCTGGCCATGTCCCTTGGACACAGCCAGTCACAGATCGCCGTGAACGGCCAATGGGAGCGGCCGTTTCCTAGGCGATCTGTGCGGCCAATGAGAGATGATCTCATATGTTTACATATGAGATCATCTCTCATTCCCGGCTCTCGCAGACAGCGGTGCTGTCAGGGGAGAGAGGAGACGGATCTGTGTCTCTTGTACATAGAGACACAGATCGGTCACCCCCCTTCCCCCACAGTTAGAACACTAATATTAGGGTACACATTTAACCCCTTCCTCACCCCTCTAGTGTTAACCCCTTCCCTGCCAGTCACATTTATACAGTAATTAGTGCATATTTATAGCACTGATTGCAGTATAAATGTGAATGGCGCCAAAAATGTGTCCGCCATAACGTCGCAGTCCCAATAAAAATCGCAGATCGCCGCCATTTCTAGTAAAAAAAAAAAAAATAATAATAATTCTGTCCCTTATTTTGTAGGCGCTATAACTTTTGCGCAAACCAGTCGCTTATTGCGATTTTTTTTTTTTTTACTAAAAATATGTAGAATACGTATCGGCCTAGACTGAGGATAAAAAAAAACGTAAAAAAAAAATTGAGCTATTTATTATAGCAACAAGTAAAAATTGTTTTTTTTTTCACAATTGTCGCTCTATTTTTGTTTATAGCGCAAAAAATAAAAACCGCAGAGGTGATCAAATACCACCAAAAGAAAGCTCTATTTATGGGGAAAAAAGGACGTTAATTTTGTTTGGGAGCCACGTCGCACGACCGCGCAATTGTCAGTTAAAGCGACGCAGTGCCGAATCGCAAAAAGTCCTCTGGTCAGGAAGGGGTTTAAGTGCCCAGTAAGGAAGTGGTTAAAAAAAAACACTGATTTGCACCGTACAGGCCACAGCACCTATGTGAATGAGCCTCAAGACCTCCTTTACACACATAACTTTATTTATTACTCAGTACAGTTTTATGTTTTAGATTTAGTAGGAATTTTATAAGTTAGGTTATGTTTGTGTCTGATAATAATGAGTTTAGTGTATTTATTTGTGAAAATATAATTATGATATTTTCTCGAGTCTGGGGGCTGTACCGGGCCCCGTGGTTCCTAACAGCAGCCCTAAATGTGTGGTCACCCTAGGACAAGGAGTGTGTTACTGGCAGGATCACCCTGTCAAAATAAATAAAATCTAACGCAGCCACAACATCTGAGTACATTGCAATCTGTAAAATGTGTGTTCTTGGGTGTACACTTTACTGTAAAAAATGGAAAAAATACCGTGCTAAGTGAGCAATACAAATAAGAAAAAGAACAGCAGCAGCTCAATATGGGACACACATATATACAAATAGGAAATAATATACTTTACTGTAAACCAGGGCCGGGACAAGGGGTGGGCAGGACGGGCAGCTGCCTCTGGCGGAATGGTTCATTGCAGTAATGGGGGGCACCCTGACCCTACTCCTAAGGGAAAGGAGGGGTGCAGTTTGGCATCTTTGCCCTGGGCGCTGGATGACCTTGACCCAGCACTGCTGTAAACCCCAAGAATATGCTAAAGGTGCTCTTCATTTGCATTAACTTTGATTCTTCATAAAACACACCTGCAGCTTGCTTAGAAATGATCCTGACAGTGATATGACTGCAACAATTGTATTCCTCTAATAAATGTAAATGCTAAACGGAAATTCTCCAAATACGTTATGCTGTCAGCACGCAGATCCTTCTATATCATGTATTATACACATGTAACTTCACTCATAAGGCCAGTGTCACAAGGAATTTTTAATGCAATGGCTCGTCTAATAGAAAAGCACGGTATGCCTCCTTCCTGCTGTGTCTAGCATTTTGTACTGTATGTTGATCTCTTTTCCCAAGCTCTTAAGACACGGAGAACGTAATCTCCATTAATTTCAGTGCTCAGCTGGAGTGAGACTGTTTACAGAACAAATCTCATGTCACATTGCCCCTTTAACTCGGATGCCATAGCACTGGATAATTTACATAATTAAATTCTCTTTTAGTTTAGAAATGTTAAATATATATATATGCACATAACAAAGACCTAATTCGTAAATGCTAATTTTCTAACAATTTTAGGCCAGTGCAGCACCTATTCAGCGGTTATCCCTGCAACAGCCTGCTGCAGCCTCATACAATGGTCACTGTGTACCTAGAACACTAGTTACTGTTTTCTGTGAAGATAGCCCTTGGTCTTATCACTGTAATCATGCTAAACACCGGAAATTTCTCTGCTACAATTTCAATTTCACTTACAGTTCCCATCTCCAGCTTGCAACTTGACATACTCCTGATACTCCTGATTAGACCTATGGTAGAGGGTGTTACATATGCATGAAGGTAAAAATCCAGTGTGCAGCTTCCCCCTCAGCCCCCCCCCCCCAATACCTACCTAACCCGATCTCAATGCAGGGATGTGTACGAGACCTGAGGCTTTCCTGCATTTCTCCTTCCTGATTGGCTGAGATGCAGCAGCAAAAGCCATTGGCTCCGGCGGCTGCTGGCAATCAAAGCCAGTGGGGTGGGAGCGGGGGGTGGGGCTGAGCCACGCTCTCTGTGTCTCATGGACCAGCACGAACAGGGGCTTGCTGCGGGGGCACTTAGCAAGGTGTCGCCGGGGGACCCGAGAAGAGGAGGATTGGGGCTGCTCTGTGGAAAACCACTGCACAGGGCAGGCAAGTATTTTTGTTATTGTTATAAATTATCTGAACATTGAGAGATGCCCATACGCATCACCAACTGCATGAAGCATGGGGCTGGAAGATCTTCAGGGAAGGGAAATTGTGGGTAACATTTTGTGTCATTAACTCTTGCACTTCTTTCTTTTTTTTCCTTCCTGCAGCCAGTGCAGTCACTTCCACTCTCTGGTATATTTGGAATTTCAGCTGGTGTGCAGAGCGTAATAAGGATTACAATTTAGAACACAAAGAAGAGTTTAAAAATAACTTCAGTTTTTGTTCCCCAAATATACACATGCTATAAAGAAATGCCAACATCTGCTTGCAGTTTTGTTTAACATTTTAAACTAAAATCCTTTTTTAAACATATTTATGTTTTTTATACGATCCGCTGACATGTAGCGAAACATCTGGAGCAGTTTCCGCTGCCGGGTTATCAATACAGGACCCCTCTGGTCTGTTTGTTTTCCTTCTATGGGATTCCTTGTACAGTGGATGGAAAGCAGATCTGGGTAATGTCTGCCTTTAGAAGTGGTGACGTTCAGCATGAGAAACAGATGATTCTATTTTCCATAGACCGTGGTTTTCCGCCAAGCTAGCATTCATGTGCTACATACTAACACAGTATTTAGTATGGGGCAGAACAGCATGGGTTTAAAATGTATCCATGTTCAAAATGCAATATATTTTAATTTCACCATTGTATTTCATTTATTTCTACCTTACTCCTATTAATTTGAATGATCTTGAAGTATGTAAACTTACTTTCTGAAGATCCCCACACATTTACTTTCTTGAGTGACACGTAGTCACTATACCCTGTGTGTAGGCATTGCTGTGTCACACATTTCAAAGAGCCTGCCTTCTGAACTGCAGAGGAGGAGTTTCAGGAGGTGGAGTCATTACAGGAATCGCTGCTTGCAGGCAGAAAGGTACCTTGTGGTCTCTACTGGCCCCTCCCCTTGCCCGCACAGCTTTGCAGGGTTCCCCCCTCCCTTCTCCTGCCAGCTGCTGCTTCATCTGTCAGTATGAAGCCCTTTCTGAATGGAGAGTCAGTGATCTGTACCGATCACTGACTCTGTCCATTCATAACTGAAACATAGTAAACAGAGCTTTAACTGTCTATTCATGTTGTGCAGTTGAGGCTGCAGAGATGGAGATCTGTTTAGACCTCTCATATCTCACCACAGCCACCCAACGGAGATCCTAAAAAAAAACCAATAATATTGTAAAAAAATAAATACATAGTAGAAAGAAAATAAACTACTGACACCAGTGGCAGAACTACCAGGGTCACAAAAATCGTACTTGCGACCATGCTCTGGCGTTCCGCCACTGGGCTCGGAGAGAAGGGCTCTGGCCAGGGGTCAGGGGGGCCCTTCATGGTTTCTTACACCGGGGCCCTGAAGAGTCTAGTTACACCTCTGGTTCTTAGAAATTGAAAGTAAATAGCAGAGGAGAAGCTGTAAAGCATTTAGGAATGTAGGAAGCTGTGTAAAGAGATAGCCAAGAGACAGGCAGAACTCACAAGGTGAAAGAAGATTAGTAGTAAGTATGCAAGTAAGTAGGCTTATATTAGATTGCCAAATGGAGCTTTCTTTTGTTGATATTTAATAACCATTGAATTAATATTTTTTTACTATTTAACCACTTGCCGAAAGTCGAAAGACGACTACAACATGGTCGTCCAGTTCTCGGAGGGCGTCTTCTGACGTCCTCCCAGAACCCTGTGCCCTGGGGCGTGCATCGGGCGCAGTCTGTGCACAGCTGATCACAGATCGAGGTAGAGGGCCAATCACAGAGGCCAGTTACCATGTTGATCCAATGTAAACAAATGTCGGTTATCAGCATTTCTTTTCCTCGGCACTGTCACTGTGTGAGCAAAGGAAAGCCAATAATTCGCTATCCTGTGACAGCACCCATTTACACTGATAATCATGGCACTGACCATCAGTGACCTGATTATCAGTGCAGCCCCATCCATGCCATTCAGTGTCCATCAGTGCAGCATATCAGTGCCCATCAGTGCAGCATATCAGTGCCCCCTATTCGTGCCCATCAGTACTGCCTAACAGTGTCCATCAGTGCCCATTAGTGCAGCTTATCTGTGCCACCTCATCAGTGCTCATCAGTGCAGCCTCATCAGTGCCCACCAGTGCATCCCCATCAGTGCAGCCTATCAGTGTCCATCAGTGCAGCCTCATCAATGCATATCAGTGAAGAAAAATTATACTTATTTGTAAAAACAGAAAAGATGAAAACATTTTGTTTTTTTAATTTTCATTTTTTTCCGTTTATTTAGCATAAAATAAAAAACCCAGTGATGATTGAATACTACCAACAGAAAGCTCTATCTGTCTCAAAAAAATTATAAAAAGTCCATATGGATGCAGTGTTGCGTGACCGCACAATTGTCGAGGGCACAAAAAGCTGAAAATTGGTCTGGTAAAGAAGGGGTGAAAGTGTCTGGTAGGCAAGTGGTAAATTAAAAATTACATTTTTTTTTACAAAAACATGTTTCCTTAAAGCTGTATTAAACCCAACAACAAACATGTATTATATTGCAGTGTAGCGCCCTGCTCCTGATTACCAGGCACTATGTTTAAATTTAGTGGGTGTCTGAGCTGGTAGTTAGCTCAGACTCTGTTTAAAATTGAATTGGGTCATGATTAATGGTAAACTTGTATATACCCTCCAAGATAACCAAACTAGGTTTGATAAACATGGCAACCATGGATACAATATCTGCCGGTGGACCAGTGAGATTTGAGAGACACCCTCCTGGCTTCTCTTAATATTCTTCTTTTCCTCTCTTTCTTCCGTTTTTCTTTTCTTTTTTTCCCCTCTCTCTACTTTGGGCTTCTTTACTGCATTCTTTTTTTTTTTTTTTTATAATAATGTGGTGCTCTTAGTTGCATACAGTAAGTGCGAGTGTTATACCATACTCTTTATAATATCTCAACCTCACCTTTGATCGGTGAGATGAACAAACTTACCTTGGCTATACAATGACTGTTTATGTAGGGTTATCACGTGTACATTTGTAATTTCTTATGATATGACACAACGTTTTTTTTATCAGTATTGTATATGCTGATATTTACCTAATTTGTATGCTATAACTTTATAGACACCCTGAAGATTGTAAAATGACAATATGTTCTCTTTTTGGACTTAACAGTAATTTCATATTCTGTAACAGATAAAAAACTTGGCAGTTTTTTGAAGCACCATATCAACTATATTGGGGAATATTATAAATGTATCTGTCATAGGGATTTACTATATCCCTGGTGTTGGGTAGACAGTGGAATTCATAAATTAGAATTCTATTGAAACTCCCCAATACAAATGTTGGTACTTCTGCCATATTTATTTATCTGTGGGAAATGGGCACATGAATGTGGCCAGCACTGAGGCCAGAGTGTCAATTACCTGACACTCCACCCTCAGTGCAGCTCATTAATGCACAGCGGGTGAGACGTTTTGTTTTGGGTAGGGCAGAGCCTGATGGGGAACCTTTAGATTAGTCCAACATCAACAGGGCCAGATTAAGAACATCATGGGCCTGGTGCTGAGGATTTTGGTGGGCCTTTTATAAATAATAAATAAATAAATATACAAACATTTTTTTGTTATAACAACTTAAATTAAAGAGAGAGAGGGAGGATGAGAGAGAAAGGATGCGCATGAGCATGCATGGGAATGACATCAACGCAGCCCAGCCAAGGCAAGAGACCAAAGGCACAGAGCCCAGAAGGAAGACCAGGTGAAGATGGAAGTGCCCGGGACCCGCCGGACTGATCACAGCGCAGCACTGGGGGGCTCAGTCTGACAATTTACCCTAATGTGCTAATATGCTGTGCATATTCGTACATTGTGGCATAACCTACCACATGGTCTCTAAAAAGTAGTAATGTTAGCAAAGTTTACTACCGCTTTATTATCACAGGATCCCAGGAGCCTCCTATGGGGCCCCTACTGACCCGGTGGCCCTTGGGCAGTGCCTAAGTGCATAGTTGCCAACATTTCAAATATATTTTTAATGGACACTTTTTTTTACAAGTGCTATATTCAGAGTAGCTGAGATCCCCTATGTTCCTCTATACATCACAGTAGTAATCACAAAAATAAATAAGTACTAATAGCAGAACAAATATGAGGACTGAGAATATTTCCTTTAGTTGAACTAACAAAAGTGTGCCCATTCTAGAGCTGGTAACTTTTAAGAATATTCAGTATAATTTTAAAGAACAGTTTTTGTGGGTAAGAGGCGTAGGAGAGGAGTATGGACGATATACAACTGGGAAGTATGTGCAGGTGATGGAGAGGAATGTGGAGGGTCTAACAGTGTGCACTATGTACAGGAGAGGAGTGTGGAGGGTATGACAGTGGGCAGTATGCACAGCAGAGTAGTGTGGAGGGTATGACAGAGGGTGGTATGTACCAGAGAGGAGTGTGGAGTGTATGAAAGTGGGCAGTATGTACAGGAGAGGAGTGTGAAGAGAAAGATAGTTGGCAGTATGTAGAGTGTGAAGGGTAAGGATGGGTTACAGTATGTACAGGAGAGGAGTGTGGAGGGTAGGGTTGGGTTACAGTATGTACAGGAGAGGAGTGTGCAGCATGGTATGACAGTGAGCAGTATGTACAGGAGAGGAGTGTGGAGGGTATCACAGTGGGCGGTATGTACTAGAGAGGAGTGTGGATGGTATGATAGTGGGCAGTATGTACAGGAAAGGAGTGTGGAGGGTATGATGGGGGCAGTATGTACAGGAGAGGAGTGTGGAGGGTATGACAGTGAGCAGTATGTACAGGAGAGGAGTGTAGATGGTATGATACTGAGCAGTATGTACATTAAATGAGTGTGGAGGGTAAGACAGTGAGCAGTATGTACAGGAGAATAGTGTGGAGGGCATGACAGTGGGCAGTATGTACAGGAGAGGAGTGTGGAGGGTATGACAATAGGCAGTATGTACAGGAGAGGAATGTGGAGGGTATAAGAGCGAGCAGTATGTACAGGAGAGGAGTGTGGATGGTATGATACTGAGCAGTATGTACATGAGATGAGTGTGGAGGGTAAGACAGTGAGCAGTATGTACAGAAGAAGAGTGGGGAGAATATGACAGTGGGCAGTATGTACAGGAGAGACGTGTGGAGGGTATGACAGTGGGCTCTATGTATAGAAGGGAAGTGTAGAGGGTATGACAGTGGGCACTGTGTATAGGAGAGAAGTTTGGAGGGCATGACAGTGAACAGTATGTACAGGAGAGGAGTGTGGAGGGTATGACAGTGGGCACTATGTATAGGAGAGGAGTGTGGAGGGTATGACAGTGAGCAGTATGTATAGGAGAGGAGTGTGGAGAGTATGACAGTGGGCACTATGTATAGGAGAGAAGTGTATGACAGCGGGCACTATGTACAGGAGAGGAGTGTGTAGGGTATGACAGTGGGCACTATGTATAGGACAGAAGTGTGGAGGGTATGACAGTGAGCAGTATGTACAGGAGAGAAGTGTGGAGAGTATGTACAGGTGAGGAGGATGAAGGAATCTGAGAAGGAAAAATGTAAATGTTTGTGAAAGGATGTTTAGGAAATGCATAGTGGTTAAGCGGTACATACATGGATTGAAATTATGACAAATATGGATTCTCTGTGACCCCTGGTTGCCGAGCTACAATCCTCAAAGTCGATCTTTTTTTTTTCTTTTTGGGCAGGGCCTATCTTGAGGAAGGGACCTGGAGCTGCAGCTCAAATAGCTCCTATGTTAATCTGGCCCTGCACATCAGGTCCCCCCCTCTTTTAATTGACAGTGTTTAGACCAGATTTGCACCATATAGGTCCATATTTGAAATTGTCGGAGACTCTAAAAAGAAGGTCATAGGTGAGGCCTCAGATAATAGAGATTTTGGTTTAAGGAACAACTCCAGGAAAAATTTAAATTCTTGCCTTGCTGAGGGGTCTACTCGCACTGCAATGGTTAATTGCTTGTTGTGTCTAGGGGGTTTCACAACAGGATCAATCTCTTACCTGATTCCTTGTCTGTATTGTATAGTGAGGTGAGGGGCGCTATATCAAAATAGTGGATGCGTGTCACAATGTGCGTTTGAGTAGTACACAGTGTAACTGTGTACCCAAATCTATGTGAAAAACCAAACAGATTATAGTCTAAACTCTATAAGTACAATAGTGCCAAATGTCGTGGAAAATAAATAAAAAAAAAAAAAAAAAAAATTTAAAAGAATGTCCAGCAAATAAATAGTTAAGTGCAAAATGGATCCAGTGTTGTATCAAGTCCAGGTGCAAAATGCAAATAATCCAATCCCAAATCGCAGGGAAAAGTGCAAATGCTAAAGTGCTTGTGAATCTTCAAAATAGCCAAAGTGCGAGAAAGAAGTGATCCGCCTTCACCTATAGGTCACCAGAATAATAATGGATGGCTCCTTACCACACGGTGTTGACCAGATTACTTAAAATATGGTCGATCAGGCTTGTTTTAAATGAGGATCAGCAGGGTCTCATTGGATTCCAATGTCAGCGATTGCAGCAAATGGTGTACCAAGAAAGAAGAGATACCGTCTTCAGATACGCTTCCTGAAGACGGTTTAACTGAAACGTGACGTCGAGGCGGTATCCGAGCGCGCACGCATAGCCACGCACTTCCGGTCTCACTGGTTGATGGACAACTAGCGGTGGAACGCACGCTAGTGGACCAGGACGCGGCCATCTCTTATCTTGTCTTACTATCCCCACCACCTACAGCCTCAGTGCCGGGAACGGGCACCAGCAACAGTAAGAGGCCATTTGGCATTGTAATTTTAAATTTCGTATATTAAATGGTTTTACACTATGGTGGTATCTCTTCTCCTTTCTTGGTACACCATTTGCTGCAATCGCTGACATTGGAATCCAATGAGACCCTGCTGATCCTCATTTAAAACAAGCCTGATCGACCATATTTTAAGTAATCTGGTCAACACCGTGTGGTAAGGAGCCATCCATTATTATTCTGGTGACCTATAGGTGAAGGCGGATCACTTCTTTCTCGCACTTTGGCTATTTTGAAGATTCACAAGCACTTTAGCATTTGCACTTTTCCCTGCGATTTGGGATTGGATTATTTGCATTTTGCACCTGGACTTGATACAACACTGGATCCATTTTGCACTTAACTATTTATTTGCTGGACATTCTTTTAAATTTTTTTTTTTTTTTTTTTTCTACGACATTTGGCACTATTGTACTTATAGAGTTTAGACTATAATCTGTTTGGTTTTTCACATAGATTTGGGTACACAGTTACACTGTGTACTACTCAAACGCACATTGTGACACGCATCCACTATTTTGATATAGCGCCCCTCACCTCACTATACAATATATGCAAGTCAGTCACCTGATTTTATTTGGGAGCAGCTTCACTCAGTTAGTCACTTGATTCATCAAGTATATAATTTAGTGTAATTCATTTGGCGCGAGATTTCTTTTTCCTGATTCCTTGTCTGGCCTGGCTCCAATGCTCTCCTCCTTTGCCCCAAGCTCTGGTCTGTGGGCATCATCATGTACATCACAGGGACATTAACCTTGTATGATATGCTGAGGAGGTTGAAGTTTCACCCGAGGCTGTCGCAGCTTACAGAACAGCTAGAGAGAGAATGCTGGAACAAGGAATACGATATATATTTACTCCTTAATTCTCTCACCTTAGACTAAACAAGCATTTTGGCCATGTAGTGCAGAGGGAGGCCCACTGCAAGGGTGAGTTTTTTATTTTTTCATGGAATTTTAAGAATAGTTCCAGATCTTTGGGGAAAATGTTATAGGATCTGCAGTTTAAGTTTCATAGAGGTTGATTTACTAAAACTGGACAGTAAAAAATCTTGTGCAGCTGTGCATGGTAGTCTCAGCTACCATCAGCTTCTAATTTGAGCTTGTTAAATTAAGCTTTGACAAAAAAGGCTAGAGCAAGCTGTGTTTCTCTGTGGGGCAGCAGTTTAAATAAACCCAGCAATTTAATTGGAGCCAAATTCCAGTTAAAATGACCCTTCCTCTTTTCCAAATTTCCTACTAATTAAGATTAAAGATGTTAAGAAGATAAAAAATATATATATACATAGTCACAGAAATCGATAGGGCTTTGAATGAATACTTCAGTTTGAATGATGTTGATGGAATTTCGGCTGAGATGCTATGGGCTGCACAAAAAAGTTACGATCCGAGGAAAGCTTATTCAGGTTGCTTCCAAATTTAAAAAAGACAAAGCCGCAGAGGTAGAAAAACTTGAAAATGAGTTTACGGCCTTATGTAAAAAACATAAAAAAGATCAGACAAAGGTCACTATTTCTCAGCTGCATGCGGCCCGGGTGGCATTGAATCTAGCCCTCACGGTAAAGGCCGAAAAATCTATGGGCTGGAATGGCGCAAGATTCTACCAGCATAAAGATAAAATGAGCATGATGTTAGCCACTAAGCTCTCACCGAGATTCCGCACATTTACACTCCCAAAGATAAGAACTCAGGATGGGTCTGTAACTCTTAATCCTAAACGTATACTTCATGCATTCCAAACCTTCTACTCTACTTTGTACCAGGCGACCAACGGTGCCGAAGGGTCTGACATTACGTCCTTCCTAGACCAGCTGCCACTTCCTAACCTCCATGAGACCCATGTGGATCTTATGGAGGCTCCGATCTCAACGGAGGAAACCATAGAGGTAATTAAAAACTTGAAGGGGGGTTCAGCGCCGGGACCGGATGGTTTCTCGGCGCCATACTACAAAACTTTTGCAGATACCCTTGCCCCCCGGCTTACAATTTTTTTTAATTCCAAACGGAAGGGGGAAGCTATGCATCCTCATTTGAATGAGGCCTTTATTTCCATTATCCCCAAACCAGATAAGGATCCTGAACAGGTGGAAAACTATAGGCCCATTTCATTGATCACAAATGATCTAAAAATACTCACCAATATTTTAGCTAATAGGATAAATTCTTTTATTAATCATTACATTCATAAAGACCAGGTTGGTTTTATACCAGGTAGGCAGGGTCCGGACCAAGTCAGGCGAGCGGTTGATATCATCTCGATCCTTCAGTCGGGCTGGGATGGGGGCGTCTCCCAGGAGGGGTTTCTCCTGTCATTGGATCTCCAGAAGGCCTTTGACACTCTTTCTTGGCCATACCTTTTTTCTGTCCTGAAGTACTGGGGGTTCGGGGAAAATTTTTTAGGTTTACTGCGCTCACTATACTATGCACCAAATGCGAGGATCAAACTACAGGGTTACTATTCAGACCCGATTGAGATTGCCAGGGGCACTAGGCAAGGTTGCCCACTATCCCCATTGATTTGCAATGCGATTGAGACGCTTGCCATTGCCATCAGAACGGATCACAATATTAAGGGGGTACAATGTGGGCAACGAGTGCACAAATGCACTTTACTTGCAGACGATCTCCTTTTTTTCGTCACCTCCCCAATAACCTCGCTTCCAAACATTTGCAAGATACTTAACTCCTTTGGAAATGTATCTGGTTTGAGGGTTAACATGGGCAAATCCCAAGCATTAAACGTCTCAATTCAAAGTACAATTGTTGATCGGTTGAAATCCCTTTATGAATTTAATTGGGCAGATACTTCTATTCGATACCTAGGTGTAAACCTAACTCCTAAATTTGAACACCTTTACCAAGTTGATTTTCCCCCCATGTTTCGCAAACTAGAAGCTGACCTCCAGACGTGGGCACAACATAAAATTTCCTGGGTGGGCAAAATCAACTCTGTAAAAATGACACTATTACCTAGATTACTTTACTTGTTTAGATCCCTTCCGATAGCGATTAAGAGAGATCAACTCAGGTCTTTTCAGGGTAAAATACTTAAATTTATATGGGGAGGTAAGGGATATAGATTAGCACAAAATGTTCTATACGGCCCAAAGACAAAAGGAGGACTTGGTCTCCCGCACCTGATCAAATACTACCAAGCAGCTAGACTAGCACAATTATCCAGGGTGTACTGAAAACTTGAGAAGCCTGATTGGATTGAGATAGAGAGGCAGGCAGTTCCTAATCACTCCATAGAGGAACTGATGTGGTGTTCCCAGAAGTCCAGGCCTGCAATAATGTCACCTGCACTGTCACAATCCTTTAGACTATGAGACGATTTGAGGCATCTTCCTTCCTTAATATCAAATGTTCGCCCACTGGCACAAATCTTTCATAACCCCCAGTTTGTCCCGGGAATGGATGCCAAAGAATTTCAATGGTGGATAGACAAGGGGATTTACAGAATCGGGGACTTTTTCTCTGTCTCTGGTCCACTCTCGTTGAAACACTGTGTGGAGAGGTTGAAATTACCGGACTCTGAGAAAATACGATATTCCCAAATTTATCACTTTGTATCATCGCTCTGGAAAAACAAGTCCTCTCCCCCGATCTTCACTCGCTACGAGCAATGGTGTAGCCAAAAGGCGGAGCAAAGGGGAGGCATATCTATAAAATACACATCCTTATCGGAACCAACGTCCAAATTCTCGTACATGGAGGCTTGGGAAAGAGATCTACAAGAGACCTGGGACCTGGAGGAATGGCACAAGGTAGGAACGAGAGCTTTCAAAGGACTTGTTAACATTTCTCTAATAGAAGCTAATCTGAAAGTTATAATGCGATGGTATCTGGTACCTAGTAGGGTGGCGGCGATGTTCCCGACCGCCTCACCGCTATGTTTTAGGGAATGTCAAGCCCAGGGCTCCATGCTACATATTTGGTGGGAGTGTCCAAAAATTTGAGGATTTTGGAATAAAATCTTTCACCTCCTCAGAAAAGTAACGGGCTTCCCGGTGGGGAAGTCTCCTCAGATAGCGTTGCTTGGTGTCCGCATCCCACAAGCCCCCAAAATTACTCAAAAACTGATTGATTTTATGCTCTTAGGTGCAAAAACGACTTTAGCTGGGGCATGGAAACAACCTACGGTATCTGTCTCGGCGGCCAAGAGGAAAATATCTTGTATCATGAACCAAGAGAAAATGATTAGCTCAATTCTAAACACTACTAATCTATTTGAGGCGATTTGGGAGCCCTGGGCTAGACATATTGGTATATCCCTCACGCTGAAACCTTAGGCAAATTCTACAGTTGTTTACAGTCTGTAGCTGGCAATATCCTTCTTTCTTCTCCTTTTCTCTTTTTCTGCTCCTATATCTTTAGGCTATCTTTTCTTTTTTTTTTTTTTTTTTTTATATATTATTTATTTCTGTTGTTCTCACTAATACAACGTTTGATAGCAGTCACTGTACCTCGGTCTGCTTTAGCTAGAACTTGATGCTCATACAGCTCTAGGACCACAGGAGCTTCTGTATGCCTCGGTAGGTATCGTTAGGATTCTCCGATGAGGAAAGAACTACTAGATCCTAGTATTAATCTCCTCACTCTAGAGCTCTCGACCGACTCTGGAGGTTTCTGTTATTCTGGAGCCGCGAGATGAGTTCTGTATTTAAGAATGTATCTCCTGAATTTATCAAATTAGCCTGTCCCCGACACAGTTTGTGCCCATAGGGGGTGTCGGGACTGGCAATAGAATTAAGTGCACTTATAGGGGATACCTGCTTTTATGTAATTGTTAGCATACGAAGTGGGTGGGTGACCTGGGTTTTTTTTTTTTTCCCCCTCTAAAGATGGTTGTTTATCTGACATGAATACTTTGACATGCATTGTACGTATTTAATACTGGTCCCAGAATGTGCTGGCGGCAATAACGTGTACTGTACTGCTCTTCAATAAATGTATTTTAAACTGAAAAAAAAAAAAATGAGTCCAAGTTTTGCATCCAAAGTTCTTGTCCTTTTCAGCTTCTTCGCTTAAATGTAAGAGTAACATGTCAGAAGTGACATTAATGAAGGAAATACATTTCTATTGTGATTGACACAGAGGGTGGAGTTCTGCATTGTATACACATACTCGATGCTCAAAACATTGGTCCGATGTTTTTTTTTTTAGTTTATGAGGGTGTGGGTCATGTTCTGAGGCTTGTCACAGGTCCACCCAGATTGAGCAGAGAATGGAAATTCTACCATGTTTTGTAGGTCAGCGCATGTGACACCCACAGCCTGAATTAGGACATCATTTTGATGGATGTCATCGAGCTTGAAGGCTTCATCCGTGGGCTGTTCGGATGTTGTAAGCTGTGCAAGTAATTACATTGCATGCATTGTTACTTTATTTCCAAAGAGCCAGATCTGTATTCATAGGACCCTCCTAAATTCAGAAGCTAAGTACTGCAATAAGCACTCCCTTGTCCTCCATGATATGCCAACTTATACCTGAATGAAAATATGAGCTTTATCCAGATTGATCTATTTCTATAAATAAATGACAGGAAAAGGGGCAGTTCTAGCCCCCCTTTTCCTCATGGGAGAGCGACGGGGGACAGTGTTAGGTCTCCCCTGGGGTTTTTTCTTGGCTCCCTGTGAGGAAATTAGAGCATTTGGCCTTTGGGTGACCTTTCCTGGGCCTGAATATAAAGCCCGGGAAAGCTCATTTGTCCCCCAGGTGACCTTTCCTGGGGGATTTTTGGCGGGCTCTTTGTACTTTGGGTGACCCTTCCTGGGCTTCTGGACAGAAAGCCCGGGAAGGGTCAGTTCAAACCAGTTAGAACCAGTGGGTTTTCAGCCCGTTTTGGGCTATTTAAAGCAGGTTCCATTCAGCCCAGGCTCATTCGCCTCAGAAGACATTGGAGCTGTGGTGTTCTCCCCCCCCCCCCTCTTTTCAGAATATATGTTGTCGCGGTTGTTTTCTTATGTGGTAGTGTCACCTTTGTTTTTTTTTGTTTTTAAAGTGTTTAACAGCAAAGGGGGACTAGCTATGCTCATATTTATTTGATTATATATTTATGTTAAAAATATCTTTTTGTTAAGTTTGGTACAAGTGTGCTAGCTGGGTAATTGTGTTGGCAGCCTGAGCCGTAGTGGCTAGGTTAGCTTTAATGCTTTATTTAATGCTTATTTATTTATATTTTGTTAATAATATTTATCACATTATTTTGAAACCAATATTAAACAACCGCGGCCTTTAACATCCAACAGTGGTCTGCTGTATTTTATTTATTTATTTATTTAAAGTGTTAAGGGTTAATTCCCATCTGCTATCCCATGCAAATGATTGGTATTCAGTTATTTGAGCTATTTACTTGTAAGCTTTAACCATATTGACCACAACTTATGGCTTACATTTAATATTTATGTAATGTAAATACTGTAACTGATAGCTTTTTATATACTATTACATTTATACTTTTTGCATGTCCAGTAGACACTGGTTACTCAGTAGTTTCTCATAATAAAGAATTGTTATGATGATTCTAACTTTGAAATGGAAACTGCCAGACTGTGTTATTGCCTCTTACAGAGGGACATAGTGAAAAAAAGTATTAAACAGAGCTTACCGTCAAGCCAAATTTATTTCCCAAGATGCTGTAATTCAGAAGATCGGTTGTAATCAGCCGCAACCCTTGAATTTGGTCCCATTTATCACAGAACACAACTGTCAGCAACCAATATTACAGTCTATTCTCTCCTGTCATTGCCATTTATTGATGGTGAATGTTAGCGTCAAGGATCATATATCAAGTAAACCAAAACTGGTATTTTGTAGACTTAAACCTATTAAAGGTACACTCATTTCTAGCCATCACAGTGGATCATCTAGAAGGGACAAATGTGATTCTTGTTCCCCATGTTATATTTTAAATGGAGGAAGAGATTTTGAACACCATCATTTTGAAAACTGTCTGAGGGAGTAATTTATATGCTCACTTGTGGGTGCAATTGTTTCTATATAGCAAAGACCAAGAGACAGTTTATTAATCATCATCAATGCAATCTGAGAACTCCAATAGGTCATTGCTTCTTTGATAACCAGTTCAACTTCAGACAAACAGATATATATACACATATAAAATACAGTTAGACCTGCCAAAGGATTTGTATTTCTGTCCATCCAGTTTTGAGGTCTTCATGGCCATTTTACACAATTTAGCCCTGTCAGGCAGGGCAGAAGAAGGCCCCTGTGACTTCTTATCATCTATGTTCCGACAGTCTAGGGTCCTGACCAGGGGCGGGCTGACCATTGAGGCACTCGGGCACTGCCCGAGGGCCCCATGCCACTAGGGGGCCCCATCAGGGTTGCCAGGCTCAGTAAAACCAGGGACAGTATGTAAAAATCTGTATTTTTTTACACCTGTCCCTGATATGTCTGAAACCGACATGCTTTTGATGTGAAAATCCCGAGATTTTAGCTGCCCCACCTCTGCACTGCCTCCTGACGTGGTGACCATCTGTAAGCCCAGGGACCCCATAATCTTCTATTGCCCGGGGGCCCTATGAGTTGTCAGTCCGCCCCTGGTCCTGACATCATTTAGATAGGGTCCATTGTCCTGAATTGGATACAATGTCGCTGACGGACTGTCAACCACCAGAGTGTGGGGAAGTGCCATCTTCCAGGGAGCGGAGGATCAGGTAATAAAACCTTTCCCAATTGAAAAAAATTGCTAATAACCCCTACAGTGCCGGGGGTAGCCCCACTGCAAGGGATCACTTTACATTTTCCCAGAGATGGGCCTTAAGTAAAGTGGTATTAAAGCCCAAAACATGTATTACAGTTAAACCATCTTTAATGGTTTTTCACTTGTTATTTTCACTTGATCTGGCCAGAAAAACACTTCCTGTCACCTGTCTCTATTGTGAATGGAGTAACAGAGACAGCATTGTTAATCTGGGGGGAAGGGAGTGTTAGATGCTCTAGCACAGTGGTTCTCAACCTGGGGGTCGTGACCCCCTTGGGGGTCAAATGATAATTTGCCAGGGGTCACCGAATCCTGGGCTATTCCTGAAGCCTGCACCACTCTCCCAGCCTTTTTGCGGCCACCCAGCAGGGCTGTCCCTGGAACCCGTGGCTGCCCAGCTGGGCTGTTCCTGGAGCCCGCGGTCGCCCACTCAGCCTCTTTGCAGGCGCCCATTCAGTTCACAGCATGGCTGGGGGCAGAGACTAGAGGTCAGCTGACTGGTGAGGACTGTGAAGCGTTCGGCTTTTTCCAGCGGATAGTTACCCCTGCTATATGCGGCGTATCCTATGTTAAGTATGGTCGTCGTTCCCGCGCAGAGTTTTGAATGTTTTACGTTGTTTGCATAAGTTGGTCGCGAATACGGATGGACGTAATTTACGTTCCCGTCGAAACCAATGACGTCCTGGCGACGTCATTTGGAGCAATGCACGCTGGGAAATTTAGCCGGCGGCGCATTCGCAGTTAAATCGGCGCGGGGACGCGCCTGATTTAAATATTACACTCCCCCTAGCTGCGGAATTTGAATTCCGCCGGGGGATTTACGATCCGCCGGCGCAAGTTTCGAGGTAAGTGCTTTCTGAATACAGCACTAGCCTCTCAAACTTGCGCCGGTGGATCGTAAATCAGATAGATTACGCGGATCTAAAGATCCGCTAATCTATCTGAATCTACCCCAATATGTTTAGTATTTATTATACCGTGTGAGGAATCTTGGCATGCTCTCTCTCTCCATATAACCAATCCTAGATTACATTGCACATTCTATGTTGTGGTTTCAATATGTCTTTCTCCAATACCTACAGTTTACAACAATCTCCTATTGTAGAAGGAGTTAAAGCATTAACTGTCACAGATTTCTATCAGCAGCTGCATAGACGTGGTGATCAGACTATTAAACTTTTTGTTGCTTTAAAGCACATAAAAGTGTTTGTATCATTTTGTATTCTTTGAAGAGGGAAGAACTCATTTTATCTGTCACTTCTTGCGGATGAAGGTTCATTTCTGCTGTGCTGATTCCTGTGATTAGTTCCCTTACTTCTCCCCAAAAGCAGTAACTGCATCTCCCCTGTAAATAACAGTCTATTTACTTTTGCTGCTTGCTTTTATTCTCCTATTTTATCTGTTCTGCTGCCTGTATGTGAACTTTGTCTATGAAAATGGTCTCTATTGATTCTTTTCACCACCCACTTTGTTCCTACTTTGGTGTATAATAAAGAGCAGCTAGAGGTTTGAGGATGAGTTTTAAATGAAGAGCATGCTGTATTTGCTTACCGGCCTCGGGGTATTTGCACAATAATTTAAGGCAAAGGGAGACAATCATTGCAAACTAACAGATTATTTATTATGTAGGTAAATATTATGATACTTACATTTTTTTCAAAAGTTTTCCCCCTCTCAATGAGATGCCAAGAATGATAATGCAAACCAAAACATGTTGGGCTCAATTCACAAAGCTAACACACCAGGATAAGAATCTTTATATATTTTTTAGAAGTGACATTTTCAGATGCGCCCAATTACAGTCACATGGCTTCAAATAAAGATCATTATTCCTTTTGTGAGGGCAAATATGTTTTCAAATGCACATTAAAGCAGCCTTAAACCCAAAGGGGGCCCCCACAACCCCCCCCTCCCATGTGAATGGGTTTCGGGTGCATAATTTCCCTACCCTTTAACCAAAAAAAGGGTCAAAGTGTATGGCCGCGTACACACGGTCGTTCCAAACCGATGAGAATGGTCCGACGGGCCATTTCCATCGGTTCACCGCTGAAGTGGCCTGATGGTCTGATGTGCGTACACACCATCGTTCCAAAAACCGATCGAGTCAGAACGCGGTGACATCAAACACACGACGTGCTGAATAAAACAAAGTTCAATGCTTCCAAGCATGCGTCGACTTGATTCTGAGAATGCGCGGGTTTTGAACCGATGCTTTCTGTACTATCCATCGGTTTGGACCGATCGGGCAGCGGTCCATCGGTTCGATTTTAAAGCATGTTTTAAAATTTTGGACCGAAGGAAAACAGACCGATGGGCTATACAGACGGTCGGTTTGGACCGATGAAACTGAACCTCGGTCCATTCTCATCGGTTTTGTCCGACCGTGTGTACGCGGCCTTTGTGACACAGGAAACAGTTTTTGACAAATCTTTTATTAAAAAATAAAAAATAGTGTCCCTCGATGTAAATCCACCATCAATCACGCCGCCCGCCGGACCCAAAAATAGAAAAAATGGAGAACACTCTGCCTCCACGGGAGGCTACCTGCCGTATGGTCTCTCTTCGATTTTACAGTTTTTAAATAGGTGAGGGGCGGGGCCACCCAGTGACGTAAACAGGTGACCCCACCCCTTGTCTATATACAAGCTGTCAAAGTAAAGAGAGAGCATACGGCGGGTAGCCTCCTATGGAGGCGGAGCGTCTTCCATTTTTTCTATTTTTCGGGCACGTCGGTTGTCATGATTGACGATGGATTTACATCGAGGGACACTAATTTTTCTTTTTACTTCTTTAATAAAGGATTTGTCAAAAACTGTTTCCTTTGGGCCTTACTTTTTGACACTTTTTTGGTGAATAGGTACGGGTACGATGTACTCGATACCCATTTACATGGGGGGGGTGGGATCTGGGGGGCCCCTTGTTAAAGGGGGCTTCCAGATACCTATAAGCCCCCACCCGCAGGCCCCAACAATCACAGCCCAGGGTTGTTGGGAAGAGGCCCTTGTGGGTCAGCACAGTAGGAGGAGGGCATTGTGGAGGAAAAGCCATCCCTGCATTTACCGTTTTTAAAGTATATCTCAAAAAATTTACAAGATCTCACGTTTTTTTATGATCTGTGAAATCCTGGAAAGAGGAGGAGGAATCCTGATGTATATCCTGTGGCTGTGAAATCTGCTCTGCATTGGAGGGATACCTTGATGCCTTGCTGTGTAGTCAGATCATTCTGGTGGATTACTGGAGAAGGATTGAGCTCCCTGTGAGGCCTGACTTAAAGTGGATGTAAACCCCCCATACACCCAGTAAAGTGAACAGCCTCAGATGATACACGGAGATTACCCAAATCTCCCTACATAGATTTTATATGTATATCTGCTGTGTTCACATTTATATACTGTTTAGAAAGTTGAGATCATGTTAGGAGATTGTCTCTTCCTGGTTAACACAGAGTGTGATGTCTGGGCATACAGCCAAGATAGTTAACATTGCTGATTGGAGGAAAGGCACACACCCCTTCTCCTCATAGGCAGAGACTCTCAGAGCTGTTTTGTAATAAGAGCTTCTCTCTGCTACTCTATTTTAGCAACCTCCTCTGACAAAAGATTCAGGCTGCTTTTGTCCAAAAAGTAAAAAAATATGTCAGGAGTTCTTAGGCTTATAACAGAGGAACCGTTCAGAAGAGAGCTATAAGACTTAGCTCATTAAAAAGACATAACAAAATACTGCAGATATATGTGCCCAGATCAAATTTCATGAATCAGGTTTACATCCACTTTAATCAACTTTCTGTTAAGAGCATTGGTGTGGTGTGTGGGCTCACACGCTGAAGTCGGTGCAGGGGACTCCTTCTTTTCCACTTGTGCTTTTGGGTTTCAAACATCCATTTAAGCACTGCATATGAACTTTCTACTATTACTCATATTGTGATGAACAATGTTTATGCTGGCTGCTGTTTTAGGTTTTTTGTCTATCTGAGACAACTTTTTCGTTATGGTCTTAATATATAAGTTGTGAGCGCGGATATTACTATATTTTTTATAATAATAACAAGACTGGCTGTAAGACTGGACTGTGGAAGAGGGGACAGGTGGCAACATGGCTGCATGGTGTAGTGAAGAAGGTCAGCAAAAATGAATTGTGGTCAGATATGGTATACAGTATATCCTTTGACCTATTTGGAATTACAAAGCGTGTTGGAGAAAGATTATTCATGCTTCCCCATTCAAACCTTGATCAAAGCAGGACATGTAGTCAGTGACAGATGCTAAGCACCATACAGCTAGCTGTTTCATGTTCAGACTTGCGATCACAACACCTGGCAGAGGGGAGTTTTTCCTCATTAATTTCAGTTGCAGATCTCTGCATTTGGTTGCATGACGTCCAAAATCTGCTAATGAAGTCAATATTGTCAGACTCCCCTCGGCTAGGTGCTGGGAGCATTGGTCTGAGCAGGAAGCAAGCATCTTTATAGTTCTCACTCAGCAACTGCCGCCAACTTCAAGTCCTACTCTGATCAAAGTCTGAATGAGGGAGAATCTTGGCTCAGGGCTAATCCACTCTTCTAAATGAAAGTTTATTTTTTCTCTGTGTGTCCCCATTAAGAAGATTTCCCAGCTCTCCCTGTCCTTGTGACACCCTGTATGATTTCCCTAGTAGTGAGAAAACAAACATCTATTTGTATTATCCTTCTGAAAATGCCAGCTTCCTGATTGTAATGCTGATCCTCTAGCTTCAATACATTACTGACACAAAACCAGCTTGCAGTATGTGCCCTCAGAACTCTCAATCTGTATACTTGTTTATGGTCAGTGAAAATATTGATACCATTGGGTCATTTAGACCAGTGTTTCTCAACTCCAGTCCTCAAGGCGCCCCAACAGGTCATGTTTTCAGGCTTTCCATTATTTTGCACAGGTGATTTAATCAGTTTCACTGCCTTAGTAATTACCACAGCCATTTCATCTGAGGGAAATCCTGAAAACATGACCTGTTGGGGCGCCTTGAGGACTGGAGTTGAGAAACACTGATTTAGACATCCAGGCAACTAGCATTTTTAGAAGAAGACAAGATCAAGAATGGCAACCCACATATTTCTACCACTACAGGTTTATTTTGACCATGGAAAAGTCAACCCATGGCAGGAAAGAGGCTAAGTGCTCTTGAAAAAGGAAACAGAAGCGGAGGTGTGTCCATAGCAACCAATCACTTTCCACTTACCATTTTTCTAATGCAACAATAAAAGACAACATTTGACTGGGGATATTGTCTCCATATTTTTTTCCTTGGATTTCTACAAACGTGACCTTATAGTTCAACATTTTATATCTGAGAACATTTTAGAATGTTTTCTGTTGCTATCAAAAACAGCTTTGTTTACTGAGTGACTCATCCAATATTCATTCATTCCTGTGCCGCTAATGGATACTTATACGTATGTTTTGTACTTCTACATAAAAGGAAATGGCTGTAAACATGATTTACACCAGGAGTCTTGAATTAAAATTCATTGTGGTCCAGGCAGTAAAATAAAATTCTGACAGAGGTCCGAATATCATGTTTGGTCTATAACACATCAAAGCCCCCCTTTACATCACAATTCCCCCTGTACATCAGAAATAGAAATCTATGCGTAACTGATTCTAATGCCGCGTACACACCATCACTTTATGTGATGAAAAAAAATGACGTTTTTAAAAACGTCACTTTAATTGACTGTGTGTGGGGGAAAACGTCGTTTTATGTCTTGTAAAAAACGACCAAAAAAAATTGAAGCATGCTTCAATTTTATGTGTCGTTTTTCAAAAGTGCACTTTTTACTTCACAGAAATTGACCGTGTGTAGCAAAAAACATCGTTTTCTAAGACGTTTTTTCATCCACGCATGCCCAGAAGCTACTTATGAAGCAAACTTCAATGGTAAAACGTGGTGGAACGTAACCTCGCTTTGCAAGAACATTGTGAGAAAAACGATGGTGTGTAGGCAACTTCGTCTTTGAAAATTGAAGTTTCAAAAACGTCATTTTTTACTTCACAGAAAGTGTCGTTTTTTTTCATCACATAAAGTGATGGTGTGTACGCGGCATAAGAATCAGGCGCATAGATACGACGGCACAACTCAGAGATACGACGCTGTCGTATCTCCTTTGTGAATCTGGGCCAAAGTGTTTGTAAACCCCAATAATTAGCTTATCTTATTTGCTTCCTTTTGGTCTGTTAAATATACCATTTGATCTGCTTTGTTATATTTGTTTGACAAATAACTTTACATGGTTCAAAAAATATAAAATGATATTATTCAGTATTTTTGTCTTTTTTCCCATGCATTGAAGTGGAACAACATCTTCTAATCTTGAAGTATAGAACTTCTGTTGTGTTTTTATTTCTGCCTGAGTGCACATTAGGGAGATCCTCTCCTACTTTCAGTCTCAGTGACTATTGCCACAGCTAAAGAAGGAAGGGGAAATGAAAATGTTTCAATAGTCACGAAAACATGGTCAAAGGGGAAATTTTCCAATACAGCAATCTGTTCTGGTGACAACTGTCAAAGCTGAGTTTAACTTTCACCGAAAGGAGTTCAATGGTCACAGTATACACTTTCATCTTACTGTAAAAGAATATAAACAATAGTCATATTTTACAATCCAATATAAGTTTGCTTAAAAAAGCTCCTTTCATGCTGTGAGCTTTAAATTTGTATGGACTACATATCCCATGGATGCATGGATTTCAGTATCAGAACTGACAGGTCCCTACAACCAATGACCACATCAGGAGATGATATCCCTTGAGACTGGATAGGGTTAAAGCCCTCATTCATAGCTGAAGATATTGAGGAAGTTGAAAAATTTATTTTGTAATTCGTACAAAACCTGTTCTGAACAAAACAGATTGCTGGAACCTCGGTGTGCTCCCAACAGCATAATAAACCATACTGCTAAACCAGTAACCATTTATTTCTGTATATTCTCCCATTTTATTTTATAGTGAATAGCTCATTTATCTTTTGTTTTTTGGAGATTTTTGTAACCTTCTTCTTTTTACATATTTTATGCACTTTCCAACTCAGGTTATTACAGTTTAAAATGAACAACCTTTGCATTGTGGTATAGCGCCTGTATGCTCTATAACAGGGATAAGCAATTAGCGGACCTCCAGCTGTTGCCAAACTACAAGTCCCATCATGCCTCTGCCTCTGGGAGTCATGCTTGATGCTGTCAGAGTCTCGCTATGCCTCATGGGACTTGTAGTTTGGCAACATCTGGAGGTCCGCTAATTGCTTATCCCTGCTCTATAAGCTCCTTGTTCATTTGCATATAATTGCAGTGTGTTTGTGTGGATTGCATGCATATTAGGTATGTGTGTAAACCAGCTGATCTGACACAGAAGTCTGTGTGTGTATGGTTGCCTAGCAGACCAGTCAGTGAACAAATTGCAAAATGGCAGCAAGTAGACATGCAATACCTTTTTTTTTCCGAATATTTTTTTTAATGAATTTTGACAAATTTGTTAATTTGGAAATATCTGAATTAACAAAAACCTGTTTAACAAATGTTTCCAGATATTCGTAAAGTCGAATATTCAAAAATTCGTAAACTTGAAATTTAAAAGTGAGAAAACCCGTAAATTCAAAAATCTGAAATAGTAACAATATATTGCAAATGCAAGCCTCTTTTCTCAGAAAACACTTGAAAGCATGCAGTGTTTGACCTGATCTCGATGTGTGCACTAACTCTAATCATGTCCAATGAGAAAAAAATTGGATTTCACTAGTTGTCACAATGGTCACAATGATTTGTGAATCCCTGTTCAATGATAACATTATGAATAGTGTTTATGAAGTACATTTATTTAGCTACCCCATCTTAGATGAATAATTTTGCCAGAGGATGCACAGAGGGAGAGCATGCACAGAGGGATATGATCTTCAGGGTAAACTCTCTTAACATAGAACATTGCTGTCAGAATGTGGTGCCAGAAAGGCATGTTCCATGTGTGCTTCCTGCACCGTGTTCAAAACACACTGCATTTGTGATCTACTGTGGGTGATGATATATTGTTAACCCCAAATGTAGATCGTAAAAGGCAGTGGACATTAAAAAAAAAAGTATTATAAGAGGATGCAGGGTTTGGTAGAGTGTTACGCTCAGAATGCAGGGTTAAGGAGTGTGTTACGCTCAGAATGCAGGAATCAGGAATGCATTACGCTCAGAACACAGGGATCAGGAGTGTATTATGCTCAGAATGCAGGGATTAGGAGTGCGTTACACTCGGAATGCAGGGATCAGGAGTGTGTTATGCTTGAAATGCAGGGATCAGGAGTGGGGTGATGTGAAGGGTGGTAGAGGACACTGCTATTGGGGTGGCCCTGCCCATAGCAGTGTCCACTGCCCCCTTCACATCACCCCCCACACACATACACACAAAATAGTGTCCTCCCTCCTTTCCTCCCATAGCATCCCACCTGTGAACACACAACACATGAGACCGAGAGGCAGCACAGTTCTGTACAGGGGGAGGGAGCAGGAGCTGGCCAAGTGACTTTTCATATTAACAAGCTGGTGATTCGTTCCTCAGGACCTAGCAACCAATCATCTGCAGGTTAACTAGAAAAATTAATTTGACCAGCTCCTCCCCCCGCCCTCTTTCCTGACCTGTGCTGACTCTCGCTCTCCGCTGTTCACTGATGACAGCGGCGGAGGAGGCTGGAGGGGAGGGAGAAAGGAGGACCAAAGGTGCCGCGGAGGACTCTGAAGGTGGAGAGAGGACCGGAGAGGACCAGCAGCTAGCAGTAGGAGGCAGGGGTCAGCGGCGCAGACCTGTTCCCGGTCTACCTGTCACCTACCCACGATCGACAGGTAGCAAATAACTGTGGGGTCCATTCAGCAAGTGGGTATCCAAGGTGGAAACTTATGTGTGAAAAAAACTTGTTTATGTTTTTTGTTGATGTAATTTTTATTGTGAAGAAAAAAAAAGTAAAGAATTTTAAATATACAAGCAATTATATGGTTGCCGCCGAAAATCCAACCATAAGGGGTCTTAATTAATATAGATTGCACCTAACAGAAAAGGGAGTAGCACAAGAGAAACATCATACTGACTGTAAGTTATGTCTCCTGTGCTGACTTTTTATTTTTTGTGTACTGTACTTATTATTATTATTATACACAATTTATATAGCGCCAACAGTTTTTTGTAGAAGGGGGACAGCACGATTACAGTAAAGTTCAATACAGAAGGTACAGGCGGGCCCTGCTCATATAGCTTGCATCCTAAAGGGAGGGGGGGGGGGTGGTGCAAAAGGTAATAGCTGCAGAGAATGATTTGATGGGGGTGGCTGTACTTAGGCTTTAAGCTGTCTGTGGGTGGTGTCCGCAGGTAACTATACTGTCCAGACAATATGGGTCTAAAGAGGTATATCAATGCATGAAGCCCCATTTGAAACAAAACAATCACATTTTACTGAAGTATCTGAAGTCATACCTAATTGTGTATCATTCTTGTCCTATAGATGTGTAACTGGATGACCACGGCTTGCGGATTTCCTGCATGCCCCCCCCCCGTCAGTGTGGAGCTGTGTGTGAGGAGCGCCATGTTGACTATACTAGAGATGGCTCCTCTCCTCACTGCCCCTGCCTAGGATAGAGCCACTGTGGCCAGGAGAGAGTGAACTGGACTGCTGTGTGTGGTCCCTCCACCCCCGCCTACCTCCTTCACTGGTACACTATGTAGATTGGCTCTGTGGAAACAGAGCAGATATGAGAGCTGCAGCTGTGGACTATGACAGTCTGGTCTATCCCGCTGACTTCTGTTCCCCCCTCTCTTCTGGCAGCAGGATTCAAGCCAATCAGGTTTGGAGCAGCCACTAAGGAACATGGGATATGTAGTCCTTAAAGGGGCAATGCATAATACAAGTCTATGGGGTTATGGGCTGCAGAACTACAATACCCAGGATTCCTAGCACCACAGAGGAGGACAGAGCAAGATTTGCCCGGGCAAAAGGGACATGCTGTAGGGTTCCATACTGGAGAGAGAAAAGGAAAGAGGGGGGGTTTTCCTCGCGCTAGGAGAATGAATATAAATGAATTTCAAATGGATAAGTGAATAAATAAATAGTGAGTAATTCCAGCAGCAACGCTAAACATGTGATATACACGCAAAAAGTAAAAAGAAAAAAGATGAGTTGCGCTAGGAGTCGCAACTTAATGCGAAAATAATATAAATAAATAAATGCATAAATGAATAAATGAATAAAGTGCTAGTGCAAAAAATAGCAAAAAAAAAGGGATGATGCCCAAACAGTCATGGGAAAAACCTTTCGGGGTAATTACAACAATCTGCTATTTGGGACCAAACGCTTAAAAAACTTTGTTAGTCCATTAGAATTGCATACTAATCAATTGTTAGGCAGTCCAAAATGAGAGGGGAAATCAACAGCAGAACCCCAAAACATATGAATGTCCAAATAGATGGGCAAAAAACAGTTGCAGAGTAATAAAATGATCCAAATATTGAACAGCCTCTGGTCTCTGGTCAGAAGAAACATATATTCCCACCGAGAGGTAAGTAAGGGTGTGCTCTTACCAGATCCACGATCATAAAAAGCGTGTCGATCCACTCAGGTCATGGAGAAAACTCGGTCACAGCTGACAGGCAGAATATCCTCTCCAATGTGTTTAACGGCAGATCCAAAGATCCTAACAGGATCTGTATGCGTGTGTCTCCACAATGGGAAATCAGCTGTTGATGATCACTTGCTGGAACTCAGGCTGAACACCGACTCCTCCTTCTGCTGAAGAAATTCCAACAGGATCCTTGTGTGTAACACACAAGGATCCTGTTGGAATTTCTTCAGCAGAAGGAGGAGTCGGTGTTCAGCCTGAGTTCCAGCAAGTGATCATCAACAGCTGATTTCCCATTGTGGAGACACACGCATACAGATCCTGTTAGGATCTTTGGATCTGCCGTTAAACACATTGGAGAGGATATTCTGCCTGTCAGCTGTGACCGAGTTTTCTCCATGACCTGAGTGGATCGACACGCTTTTTATGATCGTGGATCTGGTAAGAGCACACCCTTACTTACCTCTCGGTGGGAATATATGTTTCTTCTGACCAGAGACCAGAGGCTGTTCAATATTTGGATCATTTTATTACTCTGCAACTGTTTTTTGCCCATCTATTTGGACATTCATATGTTTTGGGGTTCTGCTGTTGATTTCCCCTCTCATTTTGGACTGCCTAACAATTGATTAGTATGCAATTCTAATGGACTAACAAAGTTTTTTAAGCGTTTGGTCCCAAATAGCAGATTGTTGTAATTACCCCGAAAGGTTTTTCCCATGACTGTTTGGGCATCATCCCTTTTTTTTGCTATTTTTTGCACTAGCACTTTATTCATTTATTCATTTATGCATTTATTTATTTATATTATTTTCGCATACTGGAGAGAGAGACTGCGACTTTGCCATTAGAAACTCACTACTGAGGGGAAGCCAGACAGTGTAGAGCAGTGTCCTAAATGCAGAGAACCGACTGCCAGGATACAAACCCTGCTGCATTGCATACCAGAATTGCTACAGGCAACCCAGAGCAAGGAGGCACCTAACAAGAGGGACCACTACTGCTGTGTTGCTGCATCTTGCTACCACCAATAGATACTGAGTCATTAGTAACTAAGTAACCAGCTCCCTTATAGCTATAGTACTGCCTGCAGGCCTTGTTGACTGCCTCAAAGCATGCCAACGGTTACTGGGCCCCAACCTCTAGCTGTCTGAAGAGTCAGAACTAAAGGCTGCCTATTAACAGTTGCTATCCAGAGCTAGGACCAGACCTTTTGCCCCTTAGCGGATTTAACCACTAGAGTACCGGGCCATCGTCAAATGACGGCTCCACGGTTACTCTGAAAATTCAACAGGACGTCATTTGACATCCTGTATTCTTGCGGCCACTGGGGGGCGCGCGAGCGCGCCGGCGGCAGCGCGCGCGCGCCCGGCGCGTCCCCGAGATGCCGATGCGCGTGCCTGGCGGTCGCGATGTCCGCCAGGCACTCGGGATCGGCGGCTACAGGGACAAGACGTGGAGCTCTGTGTGTAAACACAGAGCTCCACGTCCTGTCAGGGGAGAGAGGAGACCGATCTGTGTCCCTTGTACATAGGGACACAGCATCGGTCACCTCCCCCAGTCACCCCCCTTTCCCCACAGTTAGAACACAATTTAGGTATACATATTAACCCCTCCCTCACCCCCTAGTGTTAACCCCTTGAATGCCAGTCACATTTATACAGTAATTAGTGCATATTTATCGCATTAATCGCTGTATAAATGTGAATGGCGCCAAAAACGTGTCAAAAGTGTCCGATGTGTTCGCCGCAATGTCACGGTGACAGTAAAAAAAATCGCAAATCGCCGCCAATACTAGTAAAAAAATTAATAAAATAAAAATGCCATAAATCTATCAGCTATTTTGTAAACGCTATAACTTTTGCGCAAACCAATCAATATATGATCATTGCGATTTTTTTTACCAAAAATATGTAGAAGAATACATATCGGCCTAAACTGAGGAAAAAAAAACGTTTTTTTTTAAAAAAAAATGTGATATTTATTAAATAAAAAAGTAAAAAATAGTGTTTTTTTTTAAAATTGTCACTCTTCTTTTGTTTATAGCGCAAAAAATAAAAACCGCAGAGGTGATCAAATACCACCAAAAGAAAGCTCTATTTGTGGGAACAAAATGATAAAAAAATTGTTTGGGTACAGTGTAGCACGACCGCGCAATTGTCATTCAAAGTGCGACAGTGCTGAAAGCTGAAAATTGGCTTGGGCAGGAAGGGGCGTAAGTGCCCAGTATGGAAGTGGTTAAAGAGGTACCATTGGAGATGCTGCTCAATACCCCAGCCAATCCCTTAGAGTGCACTCTATTCTCTAACTAGTGTAGTATCAGTATCACTCATACCGCATTTAATGTTTATTTACACTGGTTATTACTGATTTGCTAATTCAAGTATTGATTTCAGTTAGTGTTATAGAATCTGATCTTAGGTACTTTGACGTAGGCACTGCTCTGTCTACAGACTGTGCTCAAGTTTACCCGCTGTGTGCTCATTTATTTTATACTGCCAATCATTCTAAACCCATATTAATAGATGAAGTGCATTTATCACTAAACAGGGGGGTGTCTATATTTCTGGTAGCAAATCACAGCCAGGTAAAAGGTATTTATATTTGAGTCTCTATACGTGGTGCAGTAAATTTTTATTCAACCAAGTGTGTCAGAGGGGCTGAGGTTGTTCTTGGAGTTTAGGAACAGAGGGCCAAATCCTCAAAAGAGATACGACGGAGTAACTGCTGTTACTCCGTCGTATCCCTGGTCCTAACTATGGAACTGATCCACAGAATCAGTTTCCCATAGTTAGGACGAAGATCCGACATGTGTAATTGAATTACACTGTCGGATCTTAAGGATGCAATTTTAGGCCGGCCGCTAGGTGGCGAGGCCATTGCGGCCGGCCTAGAATATGCAAATGACCAGTTACGGCGATCCACGAACGCTCCGACGGGCCCGTCGCCCTAAATCGACGTTGTTTACGTCGAGTTCCGCCGCGTAAAACTAGGGCTGAGCCCTAGTTGTCTTAAGCCATGTTAAGTATGGCCGTCGTTCCCGCGTCGAATTTTAAATTCTACGTCGTTTGCGTAAGACGTCCGTGAATGGCGCTGGACGCCATTTACGTTAACGTCTAAGCAAATGACGTCGAAGCGACGTCAGTTAGCGCAATGCACGTCGGGTAAGTTACCCGACGGAGCATGCGCAGTACGTCCGGCGCGGGAGCGCGCCTAATTTAAATGGGGCGAGTCCCATTTGAATAGGAACTCCTTGCGCCGGCCGGATTTAAGTTACAGCGCCGCAAATTTCCAGGTAAGTGCTTTGTGGATCGGCACCTAACGTGGAAATTTTGCGGCGGTATAACTTAAATCCGAAAAGTTACGTTGCGCCTCTTCTTTGTGGATTACCCCCAGAGAACCCAAAATTACCCAGCGGCTCCATTGGGGGTGGTGATTCACATTTCAATCTATAAACATCACACATGACATCTAAAAATGTTGATCTTATTTGGTTTACCTTTATTATGGTGTTTGCATTAGCATGCTCTAAAAATGTATTTGTTTCTAGATATCATTCTCCCTCAATTACAAAAAGACCCGATTTGTATGTCAGAGGTCTGCTTGCCCAATTATATGCCAACACTAGTGCAATAACAGCACATTAATCTGCTTGACTAATGCAGGCTGCCGTACCCATATGCATGTTAAGAGCTGTCAAAGCAGGGAGTCAAGAGAAAGGTATGACCTGCCTACAATGGAATAAATGGGTTTCCAAGAGCTTTTGATGATTTGAGTAAATGAGGCTTGGCTTATTGACCCAGTGATTTAAATTTTAAACCATCTTATTGAAAATAATTCTTGCATTACTAGCTAAACTTAGTGATGCAGCAAGCCAGTTTAATTTTTTCAGCTGGAAGCAGATTTTTCTGAAAGATGAACAATAACAAGTTTTTTAAAGTAGAGAAAACAATCCCCAGTTCAGATTTTTTATTTTTTTTCTAATGCCGCGTACGTACACACGATCGGTTTGTCTAATGAAAACGGTCTGATGGACCGTTTTCTTCAGACGAACCGATCGTGTGTGGGCCCCATCGTTTTTTTTCCCATCGGTGAAAAAACTTAGAACCTGTTTTACAATTATCTGATGGTTAAAAAAACGATAGAAGAAAAACGATCTGTCTGTGGTTAAAAATCAACGCATGCTCAGAATCAAGTCGACGCATGCTCGGAAGCATTGAACTTAATTTTTCTCAGCACGTCGTTGTGTTTTACGTCACCGCGTTCTGACACAATCGTTTTTTTTAACTGATGGTGTGTAGGCAAGACTGATGAAAGTCAGCTTCATCGGATATCTGATGAAAAAATCCATCAGACCGTTTTCATCGGATGAACCGATCGTGTGTACAGGGCAGCATAAGTGTTTGGAGATCACCTTTGAGTAGCATTGAAATTCAATGTCTTGAAATAAAAACATGGATCTGTGGTGTGCAAAAAGCAGATTGTTAGCCAGTGGAACATGAACCCCAAAGTATCCTTCAAATTGGTTAAGGGGGTGATTTTTATTTCTAATCTTAACTCATTTCTAACTACCCCTAATGTTATCTTTTTAGTATTTCTTAGGACTTGTGTTGATAGGCCTTTGTTTGCCTCAGATATTGGTGGGTATTGCATGCTCATACAGGTCTACAGAAATGCAAAACTTGCTTGAAGCAGGAAAAATACAGGTTTTGAGGAGGATAACTACGGGTCAAATGTACCTGCCAATGAATTCTTAATAATCTCAGAAGCATAATAAATGCACGTAAAACTGATGCCATCAACACAAGCCCAAAGCCCATTGACATATGCCCTTACATACACATGTAGGAGAGATCAGATTGATGTAAGTAATCTGGACAATATGAGTTAATGTTTTCCAAACTTTGGCCCAGATTCCCGTAGATGGGCGTAAAACTGCGGCGGCGTAACGTATGTCATTTACGTTACGCCGCCGCAAGTTTTACAGGCAAGTGCTTTATTCACAAAGCACTTGCCTGTAAAGTTGCGGCGGCGTAGCGTAAATCACCCGGCGCAAGCCCGCCTAATTCAAATTAGGCGGGTAGGGGGCGTATAGCATTTAAATTAAGCGCCGAACGCAATGCGCATGCGCCGTCCCTAAAAATTTCCCGACGTGCATTGCGCTAAATGACGTCGCAAGGACGTCATTGGTTTCGACGTGAACGTAAATGGCGTCGAGCCCCATTCACGGACGACTTACGCAAACAACGTAAATTTTTAAATTTCGACGCGGGAACGACGGCCATACTTAACATTGGTCGCCCCTCATATAGCAGGGGCAACTTTACGCATCGCAAATCTAACGTAAACGTCGTAACTTCACTGCGTCGACCGCGCGTACGTTCGGGAATTTGCGTATTTTGCTAATTTGCATACTCGAAGGAGGAAAACGACGGAGGCGACACCTAGTGACAAAAAAAATATTGCATTTAAGATCTGACAGCGTAAGAGCCTTACGCCTGTCGGATCTAATGGATATCTATGCGTAACTGATTCTAAAAATCAGTCGCATAGATACGACGGCCCAGATTAGGACTTACAACGGCGTACATTGCGTTGCGCTGTCGTAAGCCCTTTGAGAATCAGGGCCTAAGTTTCTTAAAGCGGGGGTTCACCCTGTTAAAAAAAAAAAAATGTTTTTTTTTATTATTCCATTACTTTCGGCATCGTAGCGCGAGCTACGGTATGCCGGTCCTAAATTTTTAATCCCCGTACTCACTGTGCTATCGTTGATTGAAGAATCCGGGGAATGGGCGTTCCTATGGTGAGAGAAGGTGATTGACGGCTGGCCCTGGCACGTCACGCTTCTCCGGAAATAGCCGAAATAGGCTTGGCTATTCACGGCGCCTGCGCATAGCCTGTGCGCAGGCGCTGTGAATAGCCGAGACCTACTCCGGCTGTCTTCGGGGAGCGTGACGTGCCAGAGCCGGCCGTCAATCATCCTCCCTCTCCATAGGCACGCCCATTCCCCGCGGGAGTCGGATTCTTCAATCAACAATAGCACAGTGAGTACGGGGATTAAAAATTTAAGACCGGCATACCGTAGCTCGCGCTACGATGCCGAAAGTAATGGAATAATGAGGTGAAGGAGGGTGAACTACCGCTTTAATAACATTTTGTATTTATATATGTACACGGAGCCTCTTCTTCACCCTTACACATGTGCTACTTCCTGATTTTCAGTGCTAAACAATGGTTGTACTTTATTGCTCCTTCTCACAATGCAATCCTAATGCCGCCTACACACGATCGGAAATTATGACAAGAAAACCGTGGATTTTTTCCTGATGGAATTTTGACTCAAACTTGTGTTGCATACACACGGTCACACAAATGTGTGATGTACAACAAAACAATGAGCCGAGAAAAATGAAGTTCATTGATTCCGAGCATGCTTCGAATTGATTCCGAGAATGTGTCAAATTGTTTCCAAGCATGCATGTTTTTTTGTGCGCGTCAGAATTGCATACAAACGATCGGAATTTCCGCCAAGAACTTTTCCAGTCGGAAAATTTGAGAACCAGCTCTCAAATTTTTGCTGTCGGAAATTCCGATGGTGCCTACACACAGTCGGAATTTCCGACCAAAAGCTCACATAGAACCTTTCTTGTCGGAAATTCCGATCGTGTGTACGCGGCATAAGAGTCAGTAGGCTTACTGACAATAATGCCCCCTCTGCATGGCTGATATCTTGAAAACATGAAAGAGCAATTGTGGTAATGGATTTATCATTAGACACAGTGGGCCTCTGCGCAGCCAATAATTACGATTGGCACTACCTGATGATAATTAATAAACCTTACATCTTTATTCGATCAATTAAAAAATGTTAAACACAATTTTAAGCTTTAGAAAACCAACAAGTTTAACACGTTTGTCCCCTTCGGGGCTTTGTTTATGTGCTTGTAACCAAACCCACATTTAAAAGAACTTAATCTAACGGCACATATGAGATGGGGGTGTTGAGGCGCTTACTTAGTGTATAAATAAATCAATTGATTACTAAAAGTGGAGTAAAGTGCAAATAACAGTGCTAGTTATAATGTATTCACAGTGAAACACCACTTAAATCTATCTGATAGAAAGATTAAAAAATCAAACTAAACTTCTGTGATTCTGATCTCCAAAAATAAAAAAATATATACATTCCAAACAATGACTGCAAAAATGAATAAATAAATATACTAAAAGTATTAATATATATAATGAAAAAGGTCATGTGGTGCAAAAAAACCCAGACAAATATTATTGATAATAGTAGCATAAATTGATTAGTTTGAAAATACACAATGTATAAAAATAATCGTGAAAAAAACACTATAAGATAAAAAACTGTGCAATGTGAGTCTCTGTGTGCAATTCACAAAACAGTCTGATAAAGTGCAGGCTAATCAAACACTCAGGCCCGTACACACGGCCGAGGAACTCGACGTGCCAAACACATCGAGTTCCTCGGCGAGTTCAGCCCTGAAGCCGCCGAGGAGCTCGGCGGGCCGAGTTCTCCCATAGAACAACGAGAAAATAGAGAACATGTTCTATTTTCTCGACGAGTTCCTCGGCGGCTCCATCGGGCCGAAAGTGTACACACGACAGAGTTTCTCGGCAGAATCCGGCTCTGACCGAGTTTCTCGCTGAATTCTGCCGAGAAACTCTGTCGTGTGTTCGGGGCCTCACAGAAGGTGCTTCAATCCACAATCCACCGCAAAGATGTGCTCCTGTTTACCCAGCCTGATTTTTTAATCTTTCTATCAGATAGATTTTAGTGGTGTTTCACTGTGAATACATTATAACTAGCACTGTTATTTGCACTTTACTCCACTTTTAGTAATCAATTGATTAATTTATACACTAAGTAAGCGCCTCCACATCCCCATCGCATATATATTCTCGGTGTGTGAACACTTTTTATGGTTGTGGCAGCTGCTTATTTTTTATGATTAGCCTTGTTAGTTTTTAGACTATTTGTAGCCCTATATTTGGTTTGCGCATTAGTTCCCTATATTTACAATCACAACAGTTACACTACCTACATCCATAGCCTAACATGTTTGTTAGTACAGATAATATAAACAACAGGGAAAATACATTAATAATGTATTTATGGTATTGCCTATTGAATTTGATGGTATTGGCTTATGCCTGTGTACCCATTATCCAAACATTTATCATGAACGTCAGTAGAAATAAATATACTCTCATATACTCTTATTTTCATAGTCACGCCCATATTTTTACTGGCATTTTAATTTCAATTCACAATTTAAAGTGCAAATTTCAGTATTTAGGCTACAAACAAGCAAAATATGCAATTAGCAATACAATTTAAGGTAGACATTATCTAAATTAACAGTGGCCACATCCCTCCTACAATATAGAACATAGAAGTAAACCCCTATTGGTGGGATTTTTTGGGGCACTGAAGTCACATAGTATATTAGCCGTAAAATAGTAAAAGCAACTTTTTATTTGTTACACCACATAGTGTATAACATAGTAAGCATAACTAATATTACACCAAAAATGCATGAGGATAAAGGTACCAGAAGGAAATCTTCTGGTACTTTTATCCTCATGCATTTTTGGTTTCATTTTAGTTATGCACAGTTGTACCGGCCCTGATGCACACCATGTTATACACTGCACAGTGTTCCTTTTATTGAATGATGTAACAATAAAAACTGGCTTTTACAAATTTATGGCTGATATACTATGTGACTTCAGTGCCTTAAAAATCCCGCCAATAGGGATTTTCTTCTATGTTCTATAAGACCCCTTTGACACTGGGGTCGCGTCGCTTTTCAGCCACTAGCGGGGCACTTTTAACCCCAAAGAAGGGGTTGAAAACCCCCCATGTTGTGGTGTTTCCGAATCGCTTTCCAGGCACTTCGGAAGCGATGTCTATTCATTCCATTCATTCCAATGGGCAGGGAATTTTGATTACAGCGCTCCCAACCCACCCTGAAGATGCTGCTTGCAGGACTTTTCAGAATGTCCCGCAAGTGCATCGCCTGAGTGTGAAAAGTCACACGGAAATGAATGGGAGGCAGTTTTTAGGCACTTACCAGAGGCTATTTCCAGTGCTAGAGCACCTGAAAACTGCCTTAGTGTGAAAGGGGTCTTAGGTAGACATTTTATTTTCGATATAATAAGTAAGTAGCTAAAGGACAGGACTCAGGAGGGCAAGAAATTAGAATGGGCAGGCGCACATGCACATTATATTGACTCTCACAGTGACACTGACAGCAGTGTGCAGCAGCACAGATGATGATCTTACCAGCATGACATCCCCTCCTGAGTCACAGTGAAAGTCTCTCTCCATGCCAGGTGGTCCCTTCTGTCCACACCACTCCAAACAGCACTGACAGTCCTGCTTCCAGCTTGCCTTGCTCCCATCCCAAACACCCACACACAAGGCTCTGGCCGCTCTGCTCAGCTCCCTTGCACCATGACCCCACATGACACACTCCGGCACTGCCTCTGCCAGACCCACAGCCCAAACATACTGTAGGCACTAAGATAGTCTTGGCCTGGCTCCGGACCAGAATTGCATATTTTTTTACAGACACCCTTTTCCTGTCACTGACAAAAACTGGCAGGAAAAGGGCCCGTTTCTTTACTGACTGCCAGTAAAAATACTGGCGGTTGGCAAAACTGGTATTAACTATATATATATATCATTGGATACTTGAAATGAGGTGACTCACACCAGGAGTACCTTTTTTAATAAAGTTGAGAGGGGGTAGATAATGTTATACTGTATCGCTCCACTGACACATGTATTTGACAGCATATATACTATAATAATTTGTATTATTTGTATTACGTGAAAAAAAGCATTGTTTAAATGGCCTTTACCATTCATGTACATGTTTATATACATATGCTTCTAAGTAGTGGTAGATGATTTCAAGTATCTAGCCCTAAAGATTTTGTGGATAAATAATGTTGCGCTAAGGCCCCGTACACACGATAGAATCCATCCGCAGATAAATCCCAGCAAATGGGTTTCTGTGGATAGATCCTATGGTGTGTACACGCCAGCGGATCTTTTTCCGCGGATAAATCTCCCCTGGGATGGATTCCAGCAGATCGGATATTTGCTGACATGCACAACAAATCCATCTGCTGAAGTCCATCCCAACGGATGGATCCGCTCGTCTGTACAGACTCACCGGATCCATCCGTCCAAATGGATTCCCCACACGCGTCGTAATGATTTGACGCATGCGTGGAATTCCTTATATGACAGCGTCGCGCCCGTCGCCGCGTCATAATCGCGGCGACGGCGCGACACGTCATCGCCAGAGGATTTCCGCGCGTATTTCAATGCGATGGTGAGTACACTCCATCGCATAGAAATCTGCGGAAATCTTTGAGAGGATTTATCCGTGGAAACGGTCCGCTGGACCGTATCCGCGGATAAATTCTCTCGTGTGTATGGGGCCTTCGGGTAACCAAAAGAAAACCAAGAAGAAACTAAAACCACCTGTTACGGGGGGTCAAAGAAGGCTTTACTTTCTCAAATGATCCATTGCTATATGCATAAACAGTAAATGGGGAAGATCCATCCAGACAGCCAGCAAGGAAATCACAGGTCCTCTTGTTCCAAGTGGACACATCGGCAAACCCCAACAAAGGATAAAAACACCACAATAGTGTAAAATCTTAATAAACAGGGCTTTAATAAAACGTATTGCACTTACATGCCAGCAAATAAAAACAACGTGTGTGTATAAGCACAAAAACATCCGTACAATATCCAAGTGCTCTCTAGATGTGATGACAAGAAGGAATACATCAGCCTGACCGGTTTCGTCACTACAAGGACTTCTTCCACATATACCCAGTAAAGTGACCATCCTCAGGTGATACACAGAAATAAAACAAACCCTCCTACATACATTTTACCTATTGTCGGGATCCAAGAGGTAAACAGGCAGCTGTGAGACAGTTCAGTCCACTTAAAACAGCTTTATTCAGCAAAAATTGAAAAATAATGACAGATTCCGTCTTCACGGGCGGCTCAAAACAACACAAGAAACTCTTCTTATCAGCACAACACAGTCTTTTAAATAATACTCAGCATCCCAGCCACAGCATATTAAACACAGCAAAGTCAAAGTTCAGGCAAGCTTATCCAGCAGGTTCAAATCAGAGGCAAGAGGCTTCCATCCAGCATTAAGGTCTCCTCAGAACTGATAGTAAAACAGCCATTTCCTCCCAGCCTCTCTGACCAGCTGCATAATAAGCAGACCTGAAAGGGAAGTACTTGCCCTCTTCCATTAACCTCCTCTTAACCTGCCCAAGGCTGATTTTCTACACTGTTTAAAGTCTACCCTAAATCTATTCGGAATTTATACAGCTTGTCTGAGCTTCCAGAAAGCAGAGGGCGAGGAGATAAGGTTACACTCTGCAGAGCTCAGTGAGGAGAGCTCTAAAAGTTAATTGGAGGGATGGGACATTCCCCTCCCCCTCTTCACACAGCACACAGGAACAGAGCTAAAGCGTCAATCACAGGCTGTATGCTGGAGCTCCCTCCTCTGTTACCGTTTTTACCCCTTGGTGTCAAACGTGACTCATCTTGAAAGCAAAGGAACAAGGCAGCAGGGGGAAATGACATTTAGTACTAGACATAATATATTCTGTTTCACATCATTACCTTTTTTGTATTTTGCCATTTACTTTGGGCATATCAATATATAATTTCCTGTAATTAGGATTTTTTGATCACTTATGTAGCGCTGTACTTTAGCACTATCAAATTTTTTCAATTTTGGATCGAAATTTTGGTACTGGCAGCTTTTTTCACTTTAAAGGGGTTTTCCACTCATTTTTTAAGTTTATTAAAAGTCAGCAGCTACAAAAAGTGTAGCTGCTGGCTTTTAATAAACTGACACTTACCTGCTCCAGCGTTCCAGCGATGCGCCGGCCAGGGGGTCCGCTCCTCTCCCCCCCTCCCCGGCCAGCGTCTTCATTGTGACTGTGGGCACCCGGCCGTGACAGCTTTCGGCTTCACGGCTGGGCACCCACTGCGCATGCGCGAGCGGCACGATTGGACAGGCGATCGCCTAGGACCTGACGTGTCCTAGGCGATCGCCTACAGGGAGGGGCTGCCAAAAGGCGATTAAGCTTAATCGCCTTTGCAGCCCCTCGGCGGAAGGAGGAAGTGGGACAGGAAGTCCCCTTCTCCTGAAGCCCCCACTCCCCCCCCAAAAAATTACATGCCAAATGTGGCATGTAAGGGGGAGAGGAGTGGGTTAAGAGGAAGTTCCATTTTTGGGTGGAACTCCTCTTTAAATTATTTGTGTACATTTTTTTTTTTTCACTTTTTCGTGCAGTCTTTTCATTTTTTTTGGAGTACTAGACATGTGCATTAGTTTTTGTCCAAATGCATTTTCGTCCAAATTTCGGGTATTTTCGTTATCGTCTTAACAAACGAACGCACAGAATCCGAATCCGAAAGATCCAACATAAATAAATGCTTTATTTTCATTTTCGTTGCTACAACATTTGGATATAGATAGGAGATTTGACATGACGCTGACAATAGCAATCTGTGTCCAGGGCTGGACTGGGACAGAAATTTGGCCCTGGACTTCATCCAGACCAGCCCACTTTAATTTTAAGTGTCCCCCTTGCATCAGAGTCCCCCTTACATCAGTGTTCCCCCATCAGAGCTCCCCTTGCATCAGAGAGTCCCCCTTGCATCAGAGCCCCCCTTGTATCAGAGTTTCCCGCATCAGAGTTTTTCTTGCATCAGTGTCCCCCCTTGTACCAGAGAGCCCCCTTTGCATTAGAGTGTCCCCCCTTATATCAGCATGTCCCCCATTGCATCAGAGAGCCCCCCTTGCATCAGAGTGTCCCCCATTGCATTAGAGTGTCCCTCATCAGAGTTTCCCCCTTGCATCAGAGTGTCCCCCATTGCACCAGGGTGTCCCCCATCAGTGTGTCCCCCCCTTGAATCAGAGTGCCCCCCTCTCCTCCCCCTCCACATGTACTCATTCACAGCTCTCCAGAAAGGCAGCATTGTTCCTCTCTCCAGTCATGTGATAAGTGACAAGTATAAGTGAGGTGAACTCCTGCGCTGTCTAAAGTGAAGGGGCAAGGGCGGAATAAAGGATACTGCTGCAAATAAAGAAAGGTCTACCTCGATAGACAAAAGTGATAAAAATGTAACAAGTGAGATTATTGCGCTGTAAAGTGGTATACAAAACACACTGGCCCAGATTCAGGTAGAATCGCGCAATATTTGCGTGGGCAAAGAGCAAACATTTTTCTCTGCGCCCACGCAAATATTGCGCTTTGCCCGCGATTCACGGAGCAGTTACTCCGTAAATTGCGCGGGCGATATGCTAAATAGCCCTGCGTAAGGGCGCCTAATGTAAATGATCCCGCCGGGGGCGGGAATCATTTAAATTAGGCGCGCTCCCGCGCCGAGCGAACAGCGCATGCTCCGTCGGGAAACTTTCCCGACGTGCATTGCGGCAAATGACGTCGCAAGGACGTCATTTGCTTCTAAGTGAACGTGAATGGCGTCCAGCGCCATTCACGGTTCACTTACGTAAACAACGTAAAATTTGAACGTCGCGAGCGGGAAGCGCAGCTATACTTTAGCATCGGTTGCGCCTGCTATTAGCAGGAGCAGCCTTATGCTAAAGTGGCCGTACGGAAACTCCGTACCTTGCGTGCGCAGGGCCCGCGCAACTTTTGTGAATCGGTGGTAGTATGCAATTTGCATACTATACGCCGATCACAAAGGCCGCGCCCCCTAGCGGCCAACGCAAGAATGCAGCCTGGGATGTGAAGGCATAAGGAGGCTTATGTCTCTCACATCCTAGGCTGCAGTCGGTGTAACGAGGTTCCTGAATCAGGAGCACTCGTTACACCGGAGCAAGTAAGCCCTTGCGCCGCGCAACCTATGGTTGCGCGGGCGCAAGTGCTTCTTGAATCTGGCCCTGTGTGTATACATATACAACCACATACATATATATGTATATAAGTGGGTGGAAAACCACCGTGGGGGTGACACTAAAATACCAGCAAAAAAGTTTGTTGAGCAGTCCTTGATCAAGGACACAGTGCCAAGAAGATCCAGGTACACCAAGATCCAGCCGTATAGAGATACAGTTCATCAATGCTTGATCCAATCAATATAACGATGTAAACTTTGAAAAATATTGAAGACACAAAAAATAAAATAAAAATGAAAATAGTTCAGAAGAGAGAGGCCTCGTATCCGAAATTGGGTGAAAGACAGAAGATAAGCCGTAATCCAAGATCTCATATATACACCTCTGGTGGTCCCAGCAGCTCACCTCAGATCTGGCAAGCTGGACTCAGTCAGCCTGGTCCTGGTGGGTATGGTCCGGGACTAAATATCACATGCGGGTCTCCATACGGTGTAATACATGAAAAAACAGGAAAGGCAAATGCCAAATGGTGTAATAACGTCACAGAAGGGGGGTGATAACTACGATCCTAACCAGTGGAGATGCACTCACATGTGGATAAAGACCTGGGGCTCGTCTCTACGAGCGCCGAGCTCGTCAGTCCCTCCTTCCTCTCCTTTACCAATTCTCCAAACTGCAGGCTAGAAGTCCCGTGTCCCCAATGGCTCGCGGCTGACTCCTGGAGTCTAACAGCTCAAATCTTGATGTATGTGTATAAGGGTCTCGATGGTGCATGTAAGACAAAGCAGAAGGACAAGCCTAATCGTGCGATGCTGTGAACATCAACAGACCCCAGGGAAGCCCAAATGGTAGTACACTCACATAAAATGGTGAAAAGAGGACCTTTCTCCACGAGTGCGGACTCGCAATGGATCTATGCCTCCACCTCTTCCCCTCTGTCTATGGCTCAGGCTGGATGCTCAGGTGGCACATTCATACATGAAGGGAAAGTAAATAGACAACCATAGCGTGGCCCGGTCAAACGTGGGATATTTATTAAAAACAAAGTAAAAAACTCACATTTAAAATCGAAAATCCCGCATCAATCCTACAAGTGGCGAACTCGTACGTCCGTTCGTCGGATGCTAGAGTGTGTCTAGCCCTCCAATCCCGACGCGTATCGTCACAACACGTGACTTCATCAGGGGATCCCCTGATGAAGTCACGTGTCACTAATCTCACTTGTTACGATAAGTGACAAGTGATAAGGGGAAAGAGGAAGGAAAGTCTGCCGGCTGTCTATCTCCCCCTATAGGGCGGGAGGGAGCAGAAAGGCTAATACTCACTCCAGCAAGTGATGGCTGCCGCTTCTCTTGACAGGAGTGAAATCGCGATTACTCACTGTCAGAGAGGAACGGCTCAAGGACTGCACTTGACCGGCCCACTGAGCCATCGGCCCACCGGGAAACTCCCGGTAGTCCCAATGGCCAGTCCGTGCCTGTCTGTGTCTATCGAACCTGTGGTCGAATGTGCCTAACCTTAACGCTATTAGTCCAAGATTATTCTACATAGAGAGGAAAGATTCGACATAAAGAGAAAAGATTTGACGCTATAGAATGACGCAGACTTGACGAAGCAGCGAAAAACATACAAACGTTGAATCTGTCATTGAAGTCTTATGGTGTCTGTCGAAAGTTCTAAGAAGATTCGACAAGCAGCTAAACTGTACGACGCCGCAATCGTACATTTCCGGTCAAATGCTCCGCCCATAGGCTAAAGAAGAATTCGAATGTTGGTTGACTAGTAATAATAATTAATAAATATAATTATTACTAGTGTCATACAACATTAGAATTCTTCTATAACTTGTAGGCGGAACATTCGACTGGAAATGTACGATTGCGGCGTCGTACAGTTTAGCTGCTCCGTCGAATCTTAAAACATTCGACAGACACCATAAGCCTTCAATGATAGATTCAACCTTAATTAATTAGGATTTTCAGACAAATGCATTTTTTAATGAAACAAAATAAGTAAAAAATAGTTTCGGGAGTAACTGAATAAATGTATTTTTCGGACGAAAACTAAATTCCGAAACAAAATATTTCAGTGCGCACATGTCTATTTAGTACACACTATAGAAGGATATGCTTTGTTCATATTTTATGTCTGAGGTATTTAGCCACTTTAAAAGCTTGGCAGTTTTTGTAGGAATAGCAATTATGTCATTAACTAAATACTGCTTTTCGCAAGCCCTAAAGTGTAATTAGCTAAGCTATTTGCGAGTAGCTTACACTAAAATAAATGATTTTTTAAACTAATTACACTCATAAGAATGAATTCAACACAAACTTATTGGAACGAGGAAATAATAAGCCTTTCCTAAGGAGAAACTCAAACTCGTGATAACATGCTTATCTTGGGCCCCGAGAACAGAGTTTTGCAGGGGCTGCAGCTGTAGTTAGGGCCCTGTACTTACGGCAGATACTCATATTGTTTAAAAAAAAAAAGAAGGTTTAAAGCTGCGCATTAAACCTGGACTCAGTATAAACAATAGTCCATATATTTATACTGTTGTCATTCCTCAATAGGGACTCTATTGGTGGGGAGAGAAAGTCAATATCCTTTACACTATTGCATGGGGCTGTTACACATGAAAAACTTCTATCACCCCCGTGAATCACTTCAGTCTTCAGTGAGAGCCCACCACCATAATCTCAAGCCGCTTACCAGATACACTAAAATAGAGAGCAGTCGACTATAACCTAGCCGCGGCCTTTGGGGAGACAGCCGGTGACGTGCGGTGGACGTGCGGTGACGTCATCGCGTTCTGGAGGAAGGGCTCCGCTCCATCTGTTAGCCGGCCGGAACACAACTAATTTTAAATGCTCGTTTTGTACTTCAACAATGTAAGTACCTGTTTTATATACTTTGTGGTTTTAATAAATCTTCCCTGGCGGAATTACACTATGTCCTGCTATTTCTATATATGATCCTATGGTGGTGTGCCGCTACGTCTGCGGGAACAAGTGGTAGATTCGCATCCAGGGAGTGGGCTGTCTCCCCAAAGGCCGCGGCTAGGTTATAGTCGACTGCTCTCTATTTCAGTGTATCTGGTAAGCGGCTTGAGATTATGGTGGTGGGCTCTCACTGAAGACTGAAGTGATTCACGGGGGTGATAGAAGTTTTTCATGTGTAACAGCCCCATGCAATAGTGTGGAGGATATTGACTTTCTCTCCCCACCAATAGAGTCCCTATTGAGGAATGACAACTATATAAATATATGGACTATTGTTTATACTGAGTCCGGGTTTAATGCGCAGCTTTAAACCTTCTTTTTTTCTTACAATTTTTCCAGTGCTTCTGCACAAAAGCTGCTGCCTCCCCATTGTTTCTGAGTTGGGGTGATTTTTGGTCATCACCAACTACTAATTTCTGTGACAAGCGCAATTTTTTCTGTTTTTACTCATATTGTTTAAATGGAACCTATCAGGAAATATGGTCGTTTTTAATGTGCCTGTTAGTAGGGGTAAATGGAGGAGTACGGATGAGTCCTTTCACCCCTTAGAAACTGACATCTGTTACAACTTCCTTTAGACCCCTTTCACACTGAAGCGTTTTTACAGCATTTTAGCGTTAAAAATAGTGCTATTAAAACACTCATAAAACGCTCTCCATGCATCTAAATGGACCCTTTCACACTGAGTCCTGCAAGCAGCATCTTTGGAGCAGCTTTTGGGCGCTGAAAAAAAATGCTCCAAAAACGCCCCTCTCCATTGAAATGAATTGAAAGATCTGTAAAAACACCTTACCATTTCACACTGAGGCGTTGCACTGGCGGGGCGTTGAGAAAAGTCCTGCAAGCAGCATCTTTGGAGCAGCTTTTAGGAGCTGAAAAAAACGCTCCAAAAACGCCCCTCTCCATTGAAACAAATTAAAAGCGCTTTAAAAACGCCTTACCCTTTCACACTGAGGCACTGCAAAAATGTCCTAAAACGTTAGGGTCTTAGCGGTGCTTTACCAGCACCGAAAATGTTTTTGCTATCAGGGACGGCCCACCCATTAAGGGCGCACGGATGCTGCCCCCCCATCCATGCGTCCCTGCCCCCACGCCATTTTTGTGAAGTACCTGATTAGAGCCAGACACTCTAATAAGCTTCAAAATAGGGTGGCCTCGGGAGGCAGAGCACTGCAAACCAATCCCACCCAAGTGTGTTACAATAGCAAATGAATATTTGCTACTATAACACTGATCCTCCTATCGGGCAATCAGGAAGCAGGTCTTGAGACCCGTCACCCAATTGGCTGTAAGGACAGGCGATCCTATTGGACACATAGGAGGAGGGGAGGAGATGCACGATGCAAGTCGTCGTGATGGAGGGGAGGACACAGAAGCCGATGCTCGCCACCCACAACCTAGATGGGGTATGTGCTGGACTGACCGACAGACAGCCAGTGAGCAGGCAGGGGGGAGGGAGTTGTGGTTGTTTGTTGCCCCCCCCCCCACAACCCACAAACTAGATGGGGTAAATTCCGGACTGACCGGCAGATAGCCAGCGGGCGGGGGTAGTTGTGGTTGTTTGCCGCAAACCCCCCCCCCCCCCCCCAGCCACCACTGTTTGTTATTGTAAGTCACACAGACATAACATCACACACAACATGCATAGGGTATATATCTTTAAAACTAAGTGGAGGATAAGTAGCTGGTTTGAGTTGCTATTAAGCTGCAATACCATTAATCCTATATATATATATATATATATATATATATATATGTATATATATATATATATATATATATATGTATATATATATATATATATATATATATATATATATATATATGTATATATATATATATATGCGTGTCCTTTATACTTTTCTATGTATCTGAAATTACAGTTAAACATTTACTACAATCTTGCAGTGCTCATTAACACTTTACGCATGTGTGGGTGATTTTTATGAGTCTTTACAGACAGATAATGAGCACATAAAATGACTGTAATGTGTTCTTTTATAGTGTAAATTAAGGCATACTTATTTCGGACATTTGTATATTAATGAGTAAGGAACATCTGTGAATCTACCAGCAATTAAAGATTTTGTTCAGTAAAATTAAAAATGAACAGTTGGGAAAGCATTTTTGAGAGAGAATCTTGAAGAAGGCAGAAGAAGCAACAGCGAGGTCACACTTTTATTCTGATATAGCAATTAACATATAAGGGGAGCTCACCTATGGAAATAGGTACTTCATTAATAGAGAGTCAATCAGCGGCTTTGCCTGAACACATTGGCCCAGATTCACAGACATCGGCGCATATTCATGCCGCCGTAGCGTATCTCTTTTACGCTACGCCGGCGCAGCGCACAGAGGCAAGCACTGGATTCACAATGCACTTGCTCCCTCTCGCTGTTAAAGATATGCTGGGTTTCCTCAGCGTAAGCCAGTGTAGGTGGAAGTGGGCGTGAGCCATGCTAATGAGGCGTGACCCCATGCAAATGATGGGCCAAGCTCCATAGAAGTACTTAAAATGAACGGCGCATGCGCTGTCCCGTGGTCGCATCCCAGTGCGCATGCTCACAGACAACTGCCTAAGATACGTCGAATCACTGCCTACGACGTAAACGTAACCTACCCCTAGTCATATTCACGTACAACGTAAACGACAAAAGATACGACGGCTAGTGTTCCCTGGTCCATACCTTTGCATGAGTTTCACCTCCTATATGGGGAATAACTTTACGGCGGACGTACGACTTACGCAAACCGCGTATATGATGCGCCGGGCGCAACTACGTTTGTGAATCGGCGTATCTCCCTCATTTGCATATGTGCATAGAAAATCTATGGGAGCGGCAAATGCGCCCAGCGTAAATATGCGCCCACGATACGATGGTGTAGGCAAGTTACGTCGGTCGTAGGAAGCCTATTTTTAGGCGTATCTCAGATTGTGGGCACGGCGCACAGATACGATGGCGCATAGTTACACTTACGCGGCATATCTCGAGATACGTCGGCGTAAGTGCTTTGTGAATCCGGGCCATTATGATTACACTAGATCAGAGGTCTCCAAACAATGGTCCGTGGGCCAAAACTGTCCTGCTGCAAGATTTTATCTGGTTCTCGGATGTAAGAGAGCACTCTAATAGGGGCCCTGATGTAAGTAAGTGGGATCTAATGGGGACTCCGATGTAGAGGGGTATTCTGGTGTATGGCGGCTTCGGTATACAGAAGGACTCTGATGGGCTAAAGTTTTTTTGTTATTCCTTTGCTTTCTTTTACTGAAGTTTTTTTTCTGTTCTAAATCATATCATGCTGATAAAAAATTAATTCCAAGTGTTTTCAGGTTTTATTTTCGAATATTTGTGAAATAAACAATGTAGCTCCCATACTGAAAAAGTTTGGAGACCTATGCACAAAAGATGGCCATCCAGCCAAGGCAAGAGGCAGGACCTGTTACTTAGTTGAGTCAGGATCTGGTTTTTGGTTATATTACATTATTATTTATGGAGACAAAGCAAACCTGTTAGAAAGGTTTATGTCTGGTTACATGTAAAACATGGCTGTAGATCCTAATTTGACTGGATTTACGCTTTAGATATCTGCAGTATGTGTCACCTAAGTTATGGGAGAAACTCATAGTAAAGGGCTCCAGGGTCTCTACCTGGTCTGCTGCCTTCCACACTGTGCTCTGAATCCCCACTTTAAGGAAGATGGTTTCTTTGTTTTCTTCTTGTAGGAGATGATGTAAAAATTTCAGCAGTGAAACCAACAAGGAAGTGAAGTTCTGAAAGTTTACATGTTGCAGGCGTGCGATCCAAGAGGAAACCTGCGCACTTCCTAGATCTCTTCCCCTCCTCTGCCTGGGATCTTCAAGCCTGGGGGACCATGCAGAGGACATAGTACTACACTATGGCAGCCTTTATATTTTTATGGGGACTATCCTCTCGGGAGAGACACTGAGGATTCCTAACGTGGAGGAGGAAGTATTGCTGTTTATCATTAAGAGACCCAGGGCTGGGGTAATTAGCCACAGGCTGTTGTAATCTCCTGACAAGAGATCTATGTAGTCGGTAAGGAGATTTGGTATAAGAGGTTTTCTTTCTATAACATCTTGTCACTTCTTCTTGGGTGTATATTCGTGTGAAGTCACCGCTGATCAACTTACTGAAGGATTGTTACCTGTACTGTGTTACCTTCGGAGTACTATTCACTGTTTTTTTTTTTCATCACATATTGAACACAGTGATATGGACATATGAAGGGGCATATGTACTGATCCCTGTATATCATTGTCTTTGGCCTACCTTGCACATTGTAATCCTTCACATCACAGACCCCCTTTACACGGCAGTGCCCCTTCACATTGCAGTGCCCCTTTACAACACCTCTTCACAACAAAGTGCCCCTTTCAATGCAAGTCTCCCCCGCACAGTGCTACGGTACCTTTGGCAAGGCAGAGGCACTAGTTATCCAGGGGTCCTCCCCCAAATCTCCCACCCAGTCACCAATGTTATCCTTACAGCGTGCAGGAGCTGCAGATGTGGACGGAGCCTGGGAACTGCCCAAGTTATTATGTTAACAAGTGGGTGATTATCCGGCTTGTTAATATTAAAAGACTCCCGTACTCTGTTTCCCAATCTGCAGCACCTCCTGCCCACACAGTGCCGGCCCAAGACATTGTGCTGCCTGGTACCAAGAATGAAATGCTGCCCCCCCAAAAAAAATTACGCCCACCAAAATGCCCCCACATCCATTATTTTATATCATGATAACTAAAGTGGACCTATCCTGGCTCTATACATGTATATAGGAGTTTAAAAAGGACCTGTTATGGCTCTATTCATGCAATTAACCCCACAGTGGAGCGGAGAGCACAACGGGAGGAGCGGTTGGGCGGCAATTAGCCCCACAGTGGAGTGGAAAGTGGAGCTGCCGGAATGGGATGGCGTGCAGGCAGGAAATTTGCTGCCCCCCTGAAAGTGCTGCCTGGTACAATGGTACCATCGGGTCCCATGGTAGGGCCGGCCCTGTGCCCACACCCATGCCCCTACCTCCGCCCACTGTAAGGATGACATTGGTGGCTGGGCTGGAGATCTGGGAGAGGACACGCAGCTGTGACAGTGGAATGGCTGCGGTCAGGACAGGACTGTCACTCAGTCCTGTTCTGGACTGCAGTCCGCCATTTAGTGACCCATGCTTTAGGGCAAGCATTTGTTAAAAATGAAAAAACAAAAACAAAAAAAAAGTCTGATCTGCCACAAACTTTGAACCTGAAGGAATTCCTCCTTCTCTTTACAGTTAAGTGAGTGTTCCTAGTTTAAGAAATGTAATTTTCATGGAGGGGGAGATAGGAGTTACTGTATCTCAGGAGAGAGACAATGGAGATACAAGGCGATAGGACGCATCCAAAACCCAGTCAGATATATCAACTGTAAACGTATCATATCATATATTAACCGGTCACCTAGCAATTCATATAATATAAATAGGAAACGATTGTCTAGCATAGATGTTATGGTCAATACCTGTCATTATTTAACTTCATGAGTTTTCAAACAGCCACGCATAACTGATTGTATAATGCTGGGTGTCCTATAAGATGGTATCATTCACGTAAAATAACTATCACGGCTATCACCAATCCTATAGATACATACTTGCAGGCAAGGATAACAATCGCCTATCTCTTTGTATATCCATTGGCTCTCTGTCCCTGGATATGCTGTGCTGCTGTACTGTAATTTAGGGAAGCTTTTTTATTCATACATTACAGATATAACTTCATCCATAGTCCCATTAAAAGATATATTGTATGAAGCAGATACAGTCAAGTATGAGGGACTATGGAGTGAAGTTGTTATTTTTTCGTGTGCATGTTGCCATATATGCAGGGCCATCTTTAATATTAATTGGACCCTGGGCAAATATTTTCTTGGGCCCCCCTCCATGCAATTTTGCTCTCCACCTGCCTGCACACCATGGACTGGTGAAGTGAGGGGACCCATCAATGGACAGAAAACTCCTAGAGATCCTAGGACTCCTGGAATCAGTTGCATTGCTGTGGGGAAGGGAGGGTGGCAATGCTGATTTTTTTAGACTACCAATATTAAGTGGCGTTTTAACACTGACCACCATAGTAATACTGGTTTACACTGACCACTAAGGTAATAGAAGAATTCACAGTAACCACCAATTAGGAGGGGGACCTTCACACTGGCCACTAGTGTGAATAAAAGGATTGTACACCAAGCCCCAATATAATGAGAAGATTTACAATGACCACCAATGTAAAGGGGAGTTACACTGACAACTAATGTAATAGCAGCATTCACAGTAACCACCAATGTAAGGAGGGATTTACATTGACCACTAATGTAAGAGGGGCCTTTACACTGGCCACTAGTGTGGATGTAAGAATTCTACACCAAGCCCCAATGTAATGACAAGATTTACTGTGTTGGGATTACATGCAAAATCACTTTCCTGACACCACAGAAACATGCTGCCTTTTAGCAGGTACATGTACTGTGCATCTGTGTGGTTTTGAAAAAGTGTTAGGGACTTTCTTCCGCATTTCTAGCGCATATAGTAGCCCATTGAAATAATTGGGCTGCCATACACAGGACCTACAGCTTTATCCACCCTGTCAGTACACCTTTGCATCCTAAAACCCCTGCTAACCTCTGCAACCAAAACCTCCCCCATCCTCTCCACTCCAACCCCCCACCCCTTGAACTCTACCTGCCTCCTCTGCTCCTCTTTGCACCCACCTTCCTTACCGCTATGCATCCCCTCCTTGTTTACTTGTGTACCCCAAACTGTAATTACATCTCTGCCAACCTCTGCACACCACACACTACCCCCCCACCAATTTGCTTACCTTTGCAGAATAGGCTGATATTAGACCAAATTACCACATTTGCAGACAGGACTCTCAAACATGCCCCTTTATCTCCCCAGTGGGCAGTATTCAGTATAGGTGATGGTGGATATGACCTTAGGGGGGCATGATATGCATATGAATGCCACCTCTATTTACATGAATGCCGCCAACCTGTGTTTTCTTACATATTAATGCAGCCACAATTTACATAGCAATGCCGGTTATTTACATGTAAACACAGGGTCTGCAGGTGAGTCATCTGTACACAACAATAGGGAAGAGCTGGGCAGCATTAGTATGATCACTTCACACTGAGATGTTGGGACACAGCACAGGACTAAAACTTCAAGGGGCAAGGGAATTTAAACCGGGATAGTTTGCAAGTATGAGGTAGTTGCTTTGGGCCCCAAAACAATGACAGGGCCCAGGGCAGCTTCCCCTTTTGCCCTGCCTTAAAGGCGGCCCTGCATATATGGCCTAAATGATTTCACTCACTTATGTATAATAAACATTTCAATCTCTTGGAATAAAAATTTTCATTTTCTAATTTGAATTGATAATAAAGATTCTTACCTAGTACCAGGATAGTCACAAATATCTGTATTTAAAAGAAACTTTTGCATTTCTTACTAAATGATATATCCTGCCTGCAGTTCTGCCTAACATTTTACAAATGTTGTTTCACACTAGATTTACTGGCATCAGTTTTATCCCAGTGATTATGTTACAGCAGGCTTTATAAGATAGATGGCATGACAAAATGTGATAATATTTGTGCTTTAAGATGATGACTGATCACTGCCCAGGATCATCATTTACCGATATCAACAGGTTGATGCTTCTCAGTGTAATAAATGATTATTGTCTCTGTTCAGTGTGATATTCCAATCTTGGAACTGCAAAGCTCTCTTACAATTAATCAACTTCCAAGTCCTTTCTGTTTTCAGTAGTCTCTATTCTCAGGCCTCGTACACACCATCGAACATGTTCGATTTCGGTCTGATGGCTGTACACACCATCAAACCGAAATCCCCGCGGACAGACAGTGCGGTGACGTTGACGCCGCCACGTCACTAAACCAGAAAGGAAAATACTTCCACGCATGCCTCGAATCCATTCGACGCATGCGGGAGATATCTGTCCGCTGGTTAGGTGTACTAACCAGCGGACATGTCGGACGGACAGGTTTCCAGCCGACAAGTTTTAAAGCATGCTTTAAAACTTGTCTGCTGGAAAAACCTGTCTGCTAGGCTGTACACACGGTCGGATCAGTCCGCTGAAACTGGTCCGCGGACCAGTTTCAGCAGACATGTTCGATCGTGTGTACAGGGCCTCACTGGTGTCTCATTATTGTCCTTAGTCATTGGAGCAGCACTTATCCTCCACTTCTGCCATAAACCAAAATCTATGCTATCGGTGTATAATATCTGATGATTCAAGTATAGCTCATCTAATTTAGATATGAACGATACATCCCTAATGTAATGTAATATATGCAACCTAGTCTATCCATACACACACACATAGATTTCTGTTGTTAAGCCCAAGGGGCTGAAGGAGAGAAATTGCTCATTGCTAAACTACTTGGATGCTGCTTAAGGCTATTCTGACAGCCACTGCTTCAGCTGTCAGAATACCTGATCAGAGACTGCATTTGATTGGCTGCAGTTAGTGATTCACTAAGAATTTTCCCTCCAACCCCTTTGATTTTTGAGCCAGGTGGTGCAGCAGTCACTCATGGCTCACATTTCGGTTGATTCTTGAGCATCTAACCTAATTCAAACCATGTATGGCTATAGTTACCAGTCCCTAGATGTGGTGGCTGAATTTGTTTTCTTTATTTCAAACCTTTCTTTATTTTCACCTAGTCGTCCTGTCAATAACACACTTCCTGTTCTAGGGTGGCAACATACTTTCAGTGTATGGTATTTATAGAGGAGCAGCATTGTCACCTTAGACTGCTCATTCCTGACTTTGGAGATGATAACACTGTTTGAGAATTCAGTGCAGCTTAGGTACCACGTACAGGAAGTTATGCATTTCATGAATTTCTGGCAGAATCAACAAGTGTTTTTCTTGCTGTGTCCTTAAAGCAACAGAGCATGGGGAAATGTGAGTGTATTTGAAATACAATGAATATATAGATATATATATATATATATATATATATACAGAGCTTTTTTTCTCAGAAAATAGTTGCAGGAACTCAACCACGACCCTGTTCAGTTTTCACAAACAGTAGGTGGGTCTTAAAGGGGCATTAAATACCAGGATTGCATAACATACAGAGTGCAGAGTTCAGGGGGTTACACACAGAGTGTAGAGCTGTCACTTGTAAACACAAAAACCGGACTTCTGTGTTTACAAGTGATAGTGGTGAGCAGGCACCAAAGGGTCTGAGCCAGAGGTGGTGGAACTGAGTTCCCCCAAGTTCCCCCTGAAAAAAAGCCCTGTATATATATATATATATATATATATATATATATATATACACACAATTTGCACAGTATAGTGTCAGGGCTGGGCTCAGCCCTTCCTTCTCTGTGCTGGCAGCTCAGCTGTCAGCTAATTGCCAGCTCCCATCTCTCCACAGTGATCCACCTGTTGAAGATCCTGCTCGTCAGCTCTGCCTACTTAAAGCCTTCCAGTTCATTTGCTCTTTGCCTTTGCCTGTGTTAAAGTGGAGTTCCACCCATTTTTTTATGTTTGTCTGTGCTGCATGCTCTAATCTCATAGTGTTCAGAATGGACAATTTTTATTTAATTTGTTGCTTATAAATACCTTTATTTTGTAGTCCTTCATTACTTCCTCCTCCTTATTTGCCTAGGCGATTTGCAAGGGTTTCTGGGATAGGCATCATGTTTCCCAGTAGTCCTTGCAAACCTGACTGAAACCTATTACATTGCTTGTGCACTGAGCATGTGCGAGATATGCAAAGCTGAAATCCAGGAAGTCATACAGTCTGGCTTCATGATGCCCACACTTAAGATGGCCACGGTCTATTTCTAGATTATAAACTATTTAAATGATGTAACAACCTAACAAAACAGACCTTAGTTTACAGACTAACTTTACTAGAATACATTAAGCTTGTGTATTACAGGGGTATTTATATTTAAAAAGTGAAATTGTGGGTGGAACTCCGCTTTAACATCACAAGAGACTTTCTCATGCATTCCTGTTGAAGACCTGCTTGACCTACGTTCCTTCTGGCTACAGATCCTGCTTGCTGTACTACTACCTTTATCACTGGCTCTTGGACATTGGCTTGGCCGACTACCCGATCCGGTTACTGAACTCTGGCTATGTTTTGACTATGCTTACTCTGTTTACCTTTTTTATTTTTATTATTAACCACTTAACCCCCGGACCATATTGCTGCCCAAAGACCAGAGTACTTTTTGCAATTCGGGACTGCGTCGCTTTAACAGACAATTGCGCGGTCGTGCGACGTGGCTCCCAAACAAAATTGGCGTCCTTTTTTCCCCACAAATAGAGCTTTCTTTTGGTGGTATTTGATCACCTCTGCGGTTTTTAGTTTTTGCGCTATAAACAAAAATAGAGAGACAATTTTGAAAAAAATGAATATTTTTTACATTTTGCTATAATAAATATCCCCCAAAAATATATAAAAAAACATTTTTTTTCCTCAGTTTAGGCCGATACGTTTTCTTCTACATATTTTTCGTTAAAAAAAATCGCAATAAGCGTTTATTGATTGGTTTGCGCAAAAGTTATAGCGTTTACAAAATAGGGGGTATTTTTATGTCATTTTTATTATATTTTTTTTACTAGTAATGGCGGCGATCAGCGATTTTTTTTTCGGTATTGCGACATTATGGCGGACACTTCGGACACTTTTGACACATTTTTGGGACCATTGGCATTTTTATAGCGATCAGTGCTATAAAAATGCATTGGATTACTATAAAAATGCCACTGGCAGTGAAGGGGTTAACACTAGGGGGCGGGGAAGGGGTTAAGTATGCCTGGGTGTGTTCTTACTGTAGGGGGGGGTGGCCTCACTAGGGGAAACACTGATCCTCGGTTCATACATTGTATGAACCAAAGATCAGCATTTCCCCTGCTGACAGGACCGGGAGCTGTGTGTTTACACACACAGCTCCCGGTCCCCGCTCTGTAACGAGCGATCGCGTGTGCCCGGCGGCGATCGCGCCCGCCAGGCACACGCACGGGAGTCGGGGGCGAGCGGGGGGCGCCCCTAGTGGCGGCTGGGAGAGAGGACGTCATACTACGTGCTCTCGCCCAGCCGAGCCAACTTGCCGACGTATAACGGCGGTGGGCGGTCGGCTAGTGGTTAAACACGTGTGATTTAACTGTACTTCTGTCTTGGTCTGATTCATGGTTTATGACATATAGTCCCAAATTCCACAGCATTCAGTAAAGAGGACCCATATAATGTGATGAGATCTAAGATGGTCATCAATGGGCAAATGATTTCCAGAAAATCATGGTCAGGGAGATTTTTCCTTCTGTAGTGTAAGGATCTGCTGCTGTTTCTCTTGAAGTTTTTCCAAAGATTGAGTAGCACATGTGCAGAAGCACCGGCTGAGTTGCCAGTGCTGGAAAAAGGGACCAAAGAGCCACAGTGCAAGAACCATTTGTGCGTCCCCTATTTAACTTCCACTCAACTAAAAATACGTGAACTCTTTTATGGCTTGAGCTTACTCATGTTTTTTAATGTACAACTGGGGTCAGCTAATGGACATTGTGACGGTATTAGAATGATATCCCCGTCAAAGTCTTCCCTTCTCCCCATAAAGAAAATCACCCCAATATTCCATGAGGAGGGATATTCCTGGAATCACCCAATAAGCCACACATGGGTCACGCTTACTGCTGGAACAAGACAGACTTTAATGGTATAACACACAGCTTATATGTAATTTCCAAAACTGTTACAATGACAAATCTCCGCCCCCTCACACTGGGGCTTCCATACAGATCATGGGCAGACATTTCGGAGCCGACCCTGAAAACACATTTTCTTTATATAATGACATCAGTGAAGGTAATTACTAGTTGTACAGAATACATTATCTAGACAGCCTGACCACAATGAAGCAATCAGAATAATTAACATGAGCCACTTCTAATCACAGTAAACAGTAACCACAGGGCTCCTTCCCACACACAATTACCCTTTGAAATAGGACTGGCTGAGAAAGGGTCATTAACATTTCAAAAGCCTGTTAGCAGAGGGGTGAGTCACACCTGAAATCACCTGTTACACTTAACACACAGCAATATTACTTAGCAGGGAGAATTTAAACTGAAGCATCCTTCACAGACATCTCCTTCTTTTCCACTCAAAATATTTTCAAGAGGAGCTGGCAGAAGTATTTTTCTCATTGGTGATCAGGCAGGGAGTAAATAAGGTATTCAGTGCCTGATACCACTTGGATCTTAAAAAGGAGCATGGTTAGGCCATCATGAAGAATGCCATTCACTTGTTTCCTGTCCTAGAAGCGAGCAGTATTTAGGTCTACATGAAATCCATAGAAGGTCCCAACACCTGCCTGATCAGTAGGTATAAAAATGAGGGTCCTTGTACATCTGCACAGACTGCACAAATTGTTTGTTCCTGTGGACCACACCAAAAAAATCCTGAAAAACGCATTTCAAAAAAGTTATAAATTGATTTGCATTTTAATGAGTGAAATAAGTATTTGATCCCCTATCAATCAGCAAGATTTCTGTCTCCCAGATGTCTTCTATACAGGTAACAAGCTGAGATTAGGAGCACTCTCTTAACCACGTGCTTACTGGGCACATAAACCCCCTTCGTGCCCAGGCGAAATTTCAGCTTCCGGCACTGCGTCGCTTTAACTGACATTTGCGCAGTCGTGCGACGTGGCTCCCAAACAAAATTGGCGTCCTTTTTTCCCCACAAATAGAGCTTTCTTTTGGTGGTATTTGATCACCTCTGCGGTTTTTATTTTTTGCGCTATAAACAAAAAAAGAGCGACAATTTAAAAAATATATATATATTTTTTACTTGTTGCTATAATAAATATCCCAATTTTTTTTTTAAAAAAAACAATTTTTTTTCTCAGTTAAGGCCGATACATATTTTTCGACGTATTTTTGTAAAAAAAAAAAAATCGCAATAAGCGACTGGTTTTGCGCAAAAGTTATAGCGCCTACAAAATAGGGGACAGAATTATGATTTTTTTTTGTTTTTTTTTTACTAGTAATGGCGGCGATCTGCGATTTTTATTGGGACTGCGACGTTATGGCGGACACATCGGACACTTTTGACACAAATTTGGCGCCATTCACATTTATACAGCGATCAGTGCTATAAAAATGCACTAATTACTGTATAAATGTGACTGGCAGTGAAGGGGTTAACACTAGGGGGTGAGGAAGGGGTTAAATGTATTCCCTCATTGTGTTCTTACTGTGTGGGGGGAGGGGACTGACTGGGGGAGGTGACCGATGCTGTGTCCCTATGTAAAGGGACACAGATCGGTCTCCTCTCTCCCTGACAGCACGTGGAGCTCTGTGTTTACACACAGAGCTCCACGTCCTGCTGTGTCACCGACGATCGCGTGTGTCTGGCGGACATCGCCAGGCACTCGCATCGGCTCCCGAATGATGCGCCGGGCACGTTGTTTCCCCGCTGCGCGCACAGGGAACAACAACAACAGGACGTCCAGGAACGTCCACCCGGCACTTGAAAGCCGCGCTGTGGACGTCTTTCGACCATAGCGCGGATCTCAAGTGGTTAAGGGGTGACAACAGTTGCTGCTATTATTCCTAAATGGAAGAAACACAAAATAACTGTCAATCACCCTTGATCTGATGCTGCGTACACACTACCGTTTTTCGGGTTCTAAAAAATGACGTTTTAAGGGTCTAGAAAAAAACGAAGTTTTTTTCAACCCGATCATTAAAACAGCCTTGCCTACACACAATCGTGAAAAAAAAAATGCTAGCAAAGTGCCGTGACGTACAACACGTACGACGGCACTATAAAGGGGACGTTCCATTCGGATGGCGCCACCCTTTAGGCTGCTATAACTGATTTTGTGTTAGTAAAAGACGATTCGCGATTTTCTTTCTGTTACAGCGTGATGAATGTGCTTACTCCATTACGAACGGTAGTTTTACCAGAACGAGCGCTCCCGTATCATAACTTGCTTCTGAGCATGCACGTTTTTTTCACGTCGTTAAAGCCCACACACGACCATTTTTTAGAACCTTAAAAACTTAGTGAAAAAATAGAGCATGTTTGAAATATTTAATGCCCATTTTTTAGATTGTGAAATATGCTCTGAAGCCCACACACGATCGTTTTTAATGACAAAAATTTAATTTTTTAGAACCTGAAAAACGGTTGTGTGTACGCGGCATGAGGCTCCATGCAAGATCTCACCTCATGGAGTTTCAATGACCATGAAAACGCTGAGAAATCAGCAAAGAACTGCACGGGAGAATTTTATCAATGATCTTAGCTGGGACCATAGTCATCAAGAAAACAATTGGTAACACACTACGCTGTAAAGGACTGAAATCCTGTAGCGCCCGCAAGGTCCCCCTGCTCAAGAAAGCACATGCACATGCCAGTCTGAAGTTTGCTAATGAACATCTGAATGATTCAGAGGAGAACTGGGGGAAAGTGTTGTAATCAGATGAGACCAAAAATCGAGCTCTTTGACATCAACTCAACTTGCTGTGTTTGGAAGAGGATGAATGCTGCCTATGACCCCAAGAAAACCATCCCCACCACCAAAAATGGAAACATTATGCTTTGGGGGTGTTTTTCTGCTAAGGGGACAGGACAACTTAATCGCCTCAAAGGGACGATGGACGGGGGCCATGTACCATCAAATCTTGTATGAGACCCTCCTTCCTTCAGCCGGGGCATCGAAAATGGGCCATGGATGGGTATTCCAGCATGACCATGACCCAAAACACACAGCCAAGTCAACAAAAGAGTGGCTTAAGAAGAAGCACATTAAGGTCTTGGAGTGGTCTAGCCAATCTCCAGACCTTAATCTTATAGAAAATATGTGGAGGGAGCTGAAGGTTCGAGTTACCAAACATCAGCCTCGAAATCTTAATGACTTGGAGAGGATCTGCAAAGAAGAGTGGGACAAAATCTCTCCTGAGATGTGTGCAAACCTGGTGGCCAGCTACAAGAAACGTCTGACCTCTGTGATTGCCAACAAGGGTTTTGGTACCAAGTACTAAGTCATGTTTTGCATAGGGGTCAAATACTTATTTTACTCATTAAAATGCAAATCAATTTATAACTTTTTTGAAATGCGGTTTTCTGGATTTATTTGTTGTTATTCTGTCTCTCACTGTAAAAATAAACCTACCATTAAAATTATAGACTGGTCATTTCTTTGTCAGTGGGCAAACGTGCAAATCAGCAGGGGATCAAATTATTTTTTCCCTCACTGTATACAGTATATGCAAATTACGCAATTAAGATCTTAGGGCCAGATTCACAGAAAAAGTACGCCGGAGTATCTGCTGATACTCCGGCGTACTTTCAAATTTGCCGCGTCGTATCTTTAGTTTGAATTCTCGAACTAAGATACGACGGCTTCTGGCTTCGATCCGACAGGTGTGCGGCTTCGTACGCCTTCGAATCGTAGGTGTAATACTTCGGCGCCCGCTGGGTGGAGTTTGCGTCGTTTTCCGCGTCGGGTATGCTAATTAGCTGTTTACGGCGATCCACGAAGGTACGCGCGGTCGTCGCATTCTCTTACGTCTTCGCTAGTCGGCTTTCCCGACGTAAAGTTACGGCTGCTATTTCGTGGCGTATAGATAGACTTGCCATGTTAAGGTATGGCCGTCTTTCCCGCGTCGAATTAAAATTTTTTTTTTTTTGCGTAAGTCGTCCGTGAATAGGAAAGGATGTAACGCACGTCGCCGTTCAAAAGATTACGTCGGTGCGACGTCATTTCGCGCAAAGCAGGGTGGGAAATTTTAAAACGGAGCATTCGCAGTACGTTCGGCGCGGGAACACGCCTAATTTAAATGATACACGCCCCATTTGAATTAGGCGGGCTTGCGCCGGACGGATTTACGCTACGCCGCCGCAAGTTTACAGGCAAGTGCTTCGTGAATCAAGCACTTGCCCGTAAAACTTGCGGCGGTGTAACGTAAATGCGATACGTTACGCCCCCGCAATTCTATGTGAATCTGGACCATAGTTTTTATTTCACATTAGAAAAGTATTAGATACTTCTTTCATCAGGTCTTTGTGCTGGGACATTTTTCCTATAAGTTTGTGTGTGTGTCTGGGGGTTAGTGCTACAGTTCCATCCAGGAGTACAGATTTTCTGTTAAGCACTGACTGGATGAAGAGGGGGGTTATTGTTGGATTGAACTTCACTGTCCTTTAAGGCTGGCCATAAACAAGGCATTTTAATCAATGGCTGTCCACTGGGAAACACACTTATGAGTGCAAGTAATCAATTTAACCTAAGGCTACTTTCACACTAAGCCGCCTGGCCGTTAACGGTAAAGCGCCGCTCATTTTAGCAGCGCTTTTGCAACGCTTTTTGACCGCTAGCGGTGCAGTTTTTACCCAAACAAACGGGCATGGCGTTTTGGCAGCGCTAAATACACGCTCCCAACCCACTACTAAGATGCTACTTGCAGGACTTTTCGGAACGTCCCCAAGCACACCGCCCCAGTGTGAAAAGACACACTGCAATGAATGGGAGGTGGTTTTAAGGCGCTGAGCAGAGGCTAATTCTAGCGCTAAAGAGCCTGAAAACCGCCCAGTGTGAAAGGGGTCTAAGTAATATTTCACCCAAGAGTTTATACAACTTTTAGAATTTGGTCGATTATAAAGTCAAAACTGGGAATAAAATTGGCAAATTCAGTACAGTTTTTGTAAAAGATCAAATCCAAAACAGGTAAAAAATAAAAAACAATGGCAATTTTGTCAGAAGTGATATGATTTTCTTATTTTTTTGCTGGATTCGATCCAGGTACTGCTAATTCCATCTTTTTTTGCAGTTGGTCAAAACACCATTTTATGTCCTTGACTTCTTTTGCAATTTTGTGAAACACTTGAATAGGAAATTCAATCCACATGCATGGCCAGCTTAGTGATTCATTTTCTTTTGCACAGAGAAGCGGGACATTGCCAGGCCAAAAACTTGCAGAGCAGTATTTTCTATGAAACGAGCATACTTATTACTGAATTTTATGTCTAGAAATAATATTGGCTGGGGAATAATGAAATTACAAAGTGTAAATGATTTAAGCTGATACATAGGCCAGATGAATAAAGGCATTTTGTATGAAGGGTTATTGCCTAAATTGCTTCTTCAGTTTACTCATTAGAGCAATCAATCCTCCTAATAGTACACATTAAGAGGTTATATAATCATGTTACTTTTGTTAAATATCTGTTTATGTTTTTCCATTTCTTTCAATTTACACTGATATATGCAGCTGGATATTTTCAGGTTATGTGTCCTGGTGAAAATTGGGTCAGTTAGATTTATCTGAAAAATGTATACTATGAAATGGACCAGAATAACTTAATTTAGAAACCTTATAAATGATAAAATAACTGTGAAGCTAGTACCCTGGCAAGAATTATATCATTAGGTTCTGTTTATCAAGGTCATCCAAATCCCCAACCCCATTCTCACAGGTCTGTGCTTATGATCTGAAGCATGAAAACATTGAACCCCCCACTGGATTTTAACATCATCATGGGCTATTTTGTCTTTGTACTTTTGATCCCAATGCTACCTGTCTGTCTTGGCCTTTATAGGGCTCTCATCCTTTCCACTGAATTTTACCTTTATTTTACATAATGCAGAGTAGGACAAGGCTGTTGGCTCTGCTTTTTATTGGTTCAATTTGTAATGTGGGTCTGAGACATTATTGGGGCAATCTTACTGGTAGAACCTTGGTAAATGTAAGGAAAGGCACCCATGCAAAATGAAATACCAATTTAAAGTGGTTCTGAAGCCTAAACATTTTTTGCCTTAACTGGTTGCCGACCAGCCGCCGTTGTTTTGCGGCGGCAGGTCGGCTTAACCCTGCGCGAGAGCCCGTAACTATACGTCGTCTCTCGCGCAGTCCACTAGGGGCGCGTGCGCGTCCCCGCTCTCTCCTCCGACTCCCGTGCATGTGCCCGGCGGGAGCTATCGCCGCCGGGCACGCGCGATCGCTCGTTACAGAGCGAGCCTCTTTTCGTCAGAGCCTTGGTGGACCACTTGGAGGCTCTGATGAAAAAGGCTCGCCTCTGAAACACGTCAGCTATATTGCCGGTCTGCTATCATCTGATCCGTGCTGTCATCCTGTTCATTTGGTGATGCTGTGTACCAGTCGTATCATATGTTAAGCACTGTTTACATCTCATGTTTGTGAGTATGACCATTGTGTTTTTTATATATTCAAAACTACGCTACTCATCCTGATAAGTGTCAAGGAGTGACTCCCTCTACCTGGTAGATCAAATCTTCTCCAGTCCCATTCATCTGGCATCTGACAGGCACAGGCTGATGGCTGGGATCTGGAGAGGCAGAGGCTAACGGATGTCGAATGCTCTGTGAAGATTTGAATAATCTTACGAGCCAACACTAAGCATACCTGTAGTGGAACATGGCATATATGCCCAGTATATTCGCTGATCAAGATTTTATGCTGAACCCTTCAGAAGCCTGCTCCGAATGCCTACAGGCAAGGTTTGACTTAGTTCTTTGAGCAAGCATGCTATAGCATGCATTTTGGCTATCTCTGTCTTCACCGGCATTCATCGGGCTTCCAACGCTTAATTATTTCATCAGATGCCTTCAATCACCCCGTGGTACCTCTCACTGAAACTGATTTACTTGTGACTATGACATCAGCATTGGTGTCCTTGGGGTTTAGAGAACCCATACTTGTGTACTTCCCAGACAGGATGGTGCTCATGCCAATGCTCGAATTCGTGCCTGAACTGACCTTCAGAGTCCATATCACGCAAGAGGTTTTTCCTCCTACATTCTTTTTGGGGAGTATTCAAGAAGTTAGCCCATCGGTTGTGTGGGCTAAGCTCTAAAATATTTAATCAAGGCGACTCCTGCCATCAGGAAGTCTGTGCATCTGTTTGTCGTTTTCAGGTGGAACACATAATGATTTCATGGTTTCCAGCAAGATCATTATCTCTTGGTTGATAACCTCATCTCCTTGGCCTGCAGGTTAGAGGGCTGGCTGTGCCAGGAGAATCACGGCACTCTCATTAGAAGGGTCTGGACCTTGAGAGTGACAGCAGGCCAGGTGTCTCAAACTATCTGCAATGCAGCTATGTGGACACCAAGATAGTCATATTCACGGCTTAATGACTACTGAGTATGTCTGGGGCATCATGGCTTCTGTTACTGTTTTAGTCAGAGTTGTGGAGTGTGTAGCAATATCCCTCCCCTGTTTTGGCTAGTTAAATGCCAGCTGTGCTGACATGGAGCCGTCAGGAAAATTGAAAATTGAATTCAAATACTTACCGTCATTTTCCTTTCCTGACGAGCTCCATGTCAGCACAGAACCCGCCCAGTTAAGTAGTAAAAGTTATGAAACGCTGAGGCCGAGGTGAGTAAAAAATTTATAGTCAAGTCCCGATCACATGGGGGTGGGCGGGGCCTCACCCAGCTGTGTTGACATGGAGCTTGTCAGAAAAGAAAATGACGGTAAGTTTTGAATTCAACTTTCCGTTATTAAAGTGGTTGTAAAGTGTGAAGTTTTTTTTTACCTGCATGCATTCTGTGTCTTATGGACACAGAGCCAGCTCGGGAGCTAGCAGGCATGAGTCCCCCACAGCAAGCAGCTTGCTATGGGGGCACTCGGCAGGAGGGAGGGGCCCAGAGCGCGGCGAGGGACCCAGGAAGGAGAGGATCGGGACTGCTCTGTGCAAAACCACTACACAGAGCAGGTAAGTATGTTTGTTATTATTTTTTTAATTATTATTTTTTTTCTTTTACAATCACTTTAAGGTTAAAAAATTTTAGGCCTCAGCTTCCCAACTTACCATCCCCTTTTACTTAACTGAGCCCTCATTGGATCCAGTGCTCTGCATGTCTGCAGCACTCCTCTCCCCTCACTTGTGGGTCTCGCTGGCTTTGCTGGGGCACCAGAAAGCATTGGCTCCCAGTGCCATCAATCAAAGCCAGTGATGAGAGGGCTGTGAGTCTGTGTGAATGGATGCAGCAGCGAGGCTCGAGAGTGAGCATGCATGAGTGCCCTCATGGAAAGCCACTTCCCATGGGAGCACTAGACAGGAAGGAGGGACCAGTAGCGGGGGGGGGGGGGGGACCCAAGGAGAGAAGATTCATGGAATTGCACAGAGCAAGTAAGTATAGACATGTTTGTTATTGTTTTTTTTTATGTCTTACCTTTACAATCGTTATAAGTTAGACTTAGCCATTAATTGCCTACTCCACCAGAGCCAGTCATTTAATGATTAATAAAATTAATCTCTGCAGTGTACATCACTAGAAGGCTTACAGCGGATATTTCCTTTTAAAAAAGTGCAATTTCCTGTACATTTACCCCATTTAGTTTTTTATTTCACAGAAGTTACCTTTTTTTACTGCTCACAGACATGCAATGGCCCTCTCTCCTCCCCGCCCCCAAGATCAATACCTACCTGCATCTCATGGCCACATTCTGCATTAATGTTGTGAGCCTTCTATAGGTCTATTTCCTGAGTGTTTGCTGGTGAGGGGGGCAGTGAGTTACTGTAGGCTGAGAGTGGTAAAAAAGGTTAAAGTCGTATTATAGGTTTAGCTTTTTTTTTTCTTTTTTTAATGTTGTAGTTACCTGCTCTGTGCTGTAGTTTTGCACAGAGCAGCCCTATCCTCCTCTTCTCCGGGCCCCTGCTGGCACTCCTGGCTCCTCCCTCTTGACCAGTGCCCCCAATTGCATGCTGCTTGCTATGGGGGTACTGGTGCGTGTTTGCTCCTGAGTCCAGTTCAATGCATCCATAAGACACATAGAGCAGCAGCTTGGCCCTGCCCCTATTCTCTCCTCATTGGTTTACGGGCTGTGATTGACAGCCAATAAGGAGAGGGAGTCCCAGTACAGTCGAGGCTCTCATGCACATTTCTGGATCGAGAGGGGGCTCGGGTGAGTATGAATGCATGAAGGTAAAAAAACTTTCAGCCTTTACAACCACTTTAATTGCAGTTTTTATTACTAGCTATTACATATAATTGAATGCCACCCAGCAGTGCTCCCCATTCTTTGTACTAATGAGAAAATAATCTTCAGATACAGTAAGTAACATGTAACCTTGACATAATGAAACAATCTATAGGTTCACTGCAATCATATTCCTTACTGTAGTTTTCAACCCTTAAAGTTTTCTATGGGATACAATAAGTCTTATGGGCCAGATGTTAAATTTTCCCCAAGGGCTGTAATAGCTTTCAGTTGAAATTCAGCTGGCATTTCTTCAAAGACATTTAAGACTTCTGGATATGAATTTGTTACCATGAATGAGCAGCTGTATCTTTACATGATACCATTCATCCACAACAAAGGAAACAACAGCCAATGAGGCCTGGGATTGTCTTGGCAGCAAGATGCTGAATTCGGTCTTATTACCTTCAGTGTATTCATAACACCCGAGTGACATTTCTGTTCATTGCTCAGTGTACTGTGAACAGTGAACTGAACCTGGTATTTGCTGTGAAGTTCAATGTCATCCGTCCTCCCTGGTGGTTATGAAAGCTTTCCGCCACACAACACATGCAGTCAAAAAGACCCGAAGTGTTGTCACTTATCTCGACCTACATAAATCCTGATTAAATCAAGCTGTAATCACCTGTGTTATGGCGCCAAGTGCTGAAGCGTGAACGCGATAACGCATCGTTTTACGCTTACCCTGTTTCTCAATAGAAACATTGAAAATAAAAATCTTAGTGAAATTTCCCCCAAAAAGCAGCTTATACCAATTCTTTCTTTATTACTGCCTACTACTGACTCTTGGTATATGTGTAGCGCTACCCACATAGGGGCCGCTAGTAATGACTGGTTCCTCCCAAACAGTACAAAAAATATATTTTTCCTCAGTTTAGGCTGATATGTATTCTTCTACATATTTTTGGTAAATAAAATCGCAATAAGCGTATATTGATTGGTTTGCGCAAAAGTTATAGTATCTACAAAATAGGGGATAGAATTATGGTATTTTTATTATTATTATTTTTACTAGTAAAGGCAGCGACATTATGGCGGACAGATCGGACACTTTTGACACATTTTTAGAACCATTGACAATTTTACAGCGATCAATGCTATAAAAATGCACTGTTTACTGTAAAAATGTCACTGGCAGTGAAGATCAAGGTGTTAATTGTGTTCCCTCTCTGTGTTCTAACTGGGAAATGGGACTTCCTAGAGGAAATGACAGATCGCTGTTCATACATCACGTGTTTTAACCGCAACATGTACTGTTCACAGTATGTGCTTTCAAAATTATGACCTTTAAAGTGGAACTTCACTCTCTCAATGTACATCCCAGGAGGGGAGGAGGGGCATTCTCAGCTAAGCACACCCTCCTATTTACATGCCTTAGCTAAGGGCAGATGGATTTCAGGAAGTAAATGCTGCCCTTACTCAAGATGGCTGCAGCCATAAACGCTAGGCAGTGTTTTTCAAAGTGATTTCTCAGCAAAATAAAACATGGAGTCGTGGATGGATCAGTGAGCTTGCTTTAAATATTATAAAATTAATTAAAAAGATTTTTTGGTTTGTGGTGCTCAGATACAGTGTAGTTCCACTTTAAGATATATATGTGACACTCACTGCCAAATCCAAACAAGAATGTAAAGTTTAAAATATAATATTTTTCTTCAAAGAAGCAAAATTTTTTTTATTTCAGGTTGTAACATTCATAGATTCAGCTTTAAGTATAACTAAAGGCAATATTTTTAGTTTGGGCTAGGATGGAAAGGGATTAGAACCCCTGCCAGGTTTTCATTGCCATTTGGGAGATTTACCCTCCGTCTACAGTTGTACTTTATATAATATACATTTAAAGAAAAGATATTACAAAACAGACACATTAGCAAAAGTAAAGTAAGTGGGATTAAAAGTAAAAAAACAAACAAACAAAAAAAATAAAAAACAGTTCCCCAGGTTTTTGGTTTCAGGCTTGCAAAGCTGGCTATACACACATCAATGTATTTTGTTCATTCTGTTGGCTGAATGAAATAAATCTGACAGAGTCCTCAATCCCTGCTAAACAGTGCAAATGGACATATCCCTCCTGCTGGCTATTGTATTCTGATATTCAGAATAGTGGAACAGTGGATGCATCTGTTGGATGTAGGCACTGTTCAGCTGAAAAGGTTCAGCTCTGCTTTTTTGAGAAAAGTTAATTTAAAGTGGATGTAAACCCAATTTTTTTTGTTTTGTTTTTGACGACACAGTGTAGAGTATAAGATTTCCTATCATCTGTGCCCAGTCTTGCCACACAGAGTTAATCCAGCTCTGAGCAATCCTCTTTTATTGTTCAGTGAAAATTAACAGACTTCCAGATAAAACCCTGTCTAAATACAAAGGGCCAGATCCACAAAAGGGATATGACGGCGTATCTACTGATACGCCGTCGTATCCCTGTTTCTATCTTTGGAACTGATCCACAGAATCAGTTTCCAATAGATAGGCAGAAGATCCGACATGTGTAAGGGACTGAGGCCCCGTACACACGAGAGGATCCATCCGCTGAAAAATCTCAGCGGATCGGTTTCAGCGGATATAGATCCCCTGGTGTGTACGTTCCAGCGGATATTTATCCGCGGATATTTCCGATTTCCAGCAGATAAAAATTTGTTAGCATGCTAACAAATCTATCCGCTGGAATCGGCTCCAGCGGATCGATCCGGTGGTCTGTACAGACTCACCGGATCGATCCGTCCGAACCCGTCCCTCGCATGCGTCGTAATGATTCGACGCATGCGTGGATTTCCTTATATGACAGCGTCGCGCACGTCGCCGCGTCATCGTGGCGGCGACGGCGCGACACGTCCACGCAGATTTGTATCCGATGGTGAGTACATGCCAACGGATCCAAATCCGCCAGAGGATTTATCCGCGGATACGGTCCGGAGGACCGTATCCGCGGATCAATCCTATCGTGTGCACCAGGCCTTACACTGTCGGATCTTAGGATGCAGTACCTCGTCGAAATGCCGCTTCGGGTATGCAAATTAGCACTTACGGAGATCCACAAAGCTTTTACGCTTCGTTTTTTCTCCGTAAGTATTAGTTTGCAAACGCAAAATTAGGGCTGCTTTTACAAGGCCTAAACTGTTTAGGCCTTGTAAAAGTAGACCCTTCTATCCCACGTCGCCGTCTTTTTTTTTTCAAATTTTTTTTTTTTCCGCCGCAACTCGTATTTTTTTTTTACGCCCGTCGCGATTCTCAAAACCCGGCGCAACGTTAAACCGTGCAAAGCACGTCGGGAAAATGACGTCGTGAGCATGCGCAGTATGGCCGGCGCGGGAGTGCGCCTAATTTAAATGGGACTCGCCCCATTTGAATAGGAACGCCTTGCGCCGGCCGGATTTAAGTTACACAGCAGAAAATTTCTAGGTAAGTGCTTTGTGGATCGGGCACTTAGGTAGAAATTTTGCGGCGGTGTAACTTAAATGGGAATATTTAAGTTACGGCGGCTGGCTGTGGATCTGGCCCTAAGTTCTTTCCTCTCTCCTTGCTTTGAGTGACAGGTTATTTACATATCTAGCTTGGACATATCATATGTTATGTTATGTTTATCATAATATGAGGTGATCCACAGTATAAAAAGTGAGAAATTCACCCCTCCCCCACATAACACATTCCGGTAATATACAATGACCTGTGGATCACCTCATATTATGATAAACATAACATAACATATGATAAACATGTCCAAGCTAGATATGTAAATAACCTGTCACTCAAAGCAAGGAGAGAGGAATGGACTTTGTATTTAGACAGGTTTTATCTGGAAGTCTGTTAATTTTCACTGAACAATAAAAGGGGATTTCTCAGAGCTGGGTTAACTCTGTGTGGCAAGACTGGGCACAGATGATAGGAAATCTTATACTCTACATTGTGACATAAAAAAAAAATTGGGGGTTTACATCCACTTTAACAATCTACTTTTGTCAAGCTGGGTAGAGGCAACAGGAGCACCCACAGCTGAATTCCGCTAATTCAGTACAAATTGGCCAAAAATGTGTATTGCAGCCTCAAAGTTATACTAAAGGCTACATTTTTTTTATAAACTAAAAATAATCAGCGCAAACAATCCTGAGTACTTACTAATAATTGCAACTGAACACTCAAGGCCAATTACACAACACCCTCAAATAAGCTAATAAATGAAAATAGTGCAAAGCAAGAAATATTCGTATATTAAAAACATACAGATCTTATAAAATATATAAGAGAAAGTCCAAATACATTTCCATAAAAAAATTCAAAAAAAAGATCCCGGATGGTGCAAAGTGGTGTCTCTAGATTGAACATGCAGGTGTCATATAATGAGCAGCACCTCCACCATACACACAGATGGCCGCTCACCTTAGGACCATGACCCCCTAAACCAACAGAACGGTCAAACAAGTATTCCCATGAAGGGATCTAATAGTCTCCCAATGGTCTGAGTGGACCAGAGATAGCCAATTCCTCCGTAGGATCGTGGATAGCGATATAAAAGCAAATAGAAATTATCTAGTGCTCTCTGTTATATAATCATTTATTCAATTAACTTAAAGGGGTTGTAAACCTTCGTGTTTTTTCACTTTAATGAATCCTGTGCATTAAGGTGAAAAAAACACCTTGTAGTCACTGCCCCCTCAAGCCCCGTTTTACTTACCTGAGCCCTGAATCTTCGTGGGCACGATCCAGCGTTGCTTTCCCCCGGCTCTTGTCGACTTTTCGTTGGATGATTGATAGCAGCGCAGCCATTGGCTCCCACTTCAGTCAATCAAATCAAAGACGCGGCACGCCGGGTGGCGGGTGAGTATGGTTTAAAACCCGATGGGTGCAGGCAATGCACAAAGCATAAATAAGAGGGAGGAGATGATGGACAGCCGCACTCCAATAAAGTGTAAAAAATGGTGCCTTTTATTTCAGTAAAACGAAAACTACAACAGCAAAAAAAGTCATACACTTGCTGGCTATGGCCGCCGAGTGTATCACACAGGAGCGCGCCCGCGAGGTAACACCCTCGGGAGAGAGTTTCCCAGAGGGGGTTAGCTCTTGCGGGGAGGACCACAGAAGAGGAGGATCATGGCCACTATGTGCAAAACTAACTGCACGGTGAAGGTAAGTATGATTTTTTTTTTTAAGCCGAACCTTTAGCATCCCTTTAAAACCATTTACAATTCTGGCACTTGTCACAAGTTCACAAACTAGTGCTTTGTGTATACACATATAATGCAGTAAGATGGCCACGGCTCCTTCCCCCGCGTTAAATCCTAGCAGGACTTCATCAGCAGGTATGGCGCCACGCTGATCTCCCCAGCCTAAATAGACTTGCCTGAAGTGCCATTTAATGCTTCATGCTTTGATAGTGTGAACATAACTGTGTGCTGTCCATTGTAACATTTGCATAGGCGTTTGAGGGGCGGCCATCGTACTGCACGATGGTCACTCTTTCACTCTCCTCATCTCTCTTTCTCCCCCACCTTTCTTTTTTATTATTTTTTTTGTTTGTGCACGTTATTTGTTCACTGTGTGTCAGGGCCCTAGCTCCGTGGACCTCCGTACGGCGCGCATGCGCGGCAGATCGGCGCCCCAGCGCCTGCCTGGACACTTCAGGCTTGTGCGCATGCGCACCCGCTCAGGACCAATCACAGGCATGACCGCCCTATTTAAACCAGCCCCTGTCTGAAGACAGGTTGCTGGTTTATCATCAGCTAATGTGTCCTGTTACCTGTTTCCTTGAAACCTTTCCTGGAATTCCTCCCGACTCAGCTCTCACCCGGAACCTGACCTCGGCTTGCTCACCACTCTATTGAACTCTCCTGCCCCCGACCTTTTGGCTTGTGACCTGGACTTTGCTGCTATCTCCTGCCCCTGAACCTTTGGCCTGTGACCCGGATCCGCTGCTGTCTCTGCTCCTTGTACCCCGGCTTGTACCCTGGACTTACCTTGTCTGTTTCCTGAACCTGATCAGTGCCTGCATCCCGGTCCTGTCACCGCTTGTCTACTATTTCCGGCTGCTGCCATACAGAGCCTACCGCTATCTACTACAGCCACCATCAAGCTTTGCTTCTCCGCTGGCACCGGTACCTCCTCGTGCTTCTGCCTCCTGTCTCAACTCCAGGGGGCGGGCGCGCTTGGTCGTAAAGGTGAGCCACCCTCTGCATTTTGGTCTCGGTGAGTACTTGGTTCCTGACACTGCGTGATTAGTAGGGTGCCGGTCCTCGGGCCAGCCCTGAACGTCCTGGGAGTGGGTGGACATGGCCTTCTGGCTTAGTTTGCTTGCTTTCATAGGGTCTCCCTTCGGGGGAGCCCCACCTAGTACTGGGAGGGTTCTGTTTTGGCAGACCCTCCAAGGAAATTGGGTTTGTATCGGCTTCGGCTGCTCAGACCACAGTACCTCAGTCCCCGTCTGGAGCCCAAGGCCCCGGGGGATCAGGGTTTGGGTCCTTTTTCACAGGAGGACCAATTGACGTTGCACCCGTCTGCACGTTTTTGTCACACCTCTTTATGTGTGTGCACATTTTTTATGCATCGGGTGGAGTTTTTTAGGTGTGTTTTGCAGGCCATAGGCTTTAAAAAAAAAATAGGCGTTTGAGGGGCGTTTTTAATGCCTCTCAAACACCTGCTTTTAATGCCAGTGTGAACTTAGCCTTATGCTCCAGCAGGCTCTTCCTCAATGCCAATTATTCTAACTAAATCTATATTTTCATATTACCATATTTTACAGTCTAACAATCAAAATAATATTAAGCTGAATGAAATATGATTCATTAGAGTCCAAATATGATATAGATCGGATGCATTTAATGCCTAGGATATCTAAATTGATTAAGTAGGAACCTTGCTACATAAAACATGCCTATATTGCAAGATGTCTGATATTTTCCTTTATGTAGCAAGGTTCCTGACCCCTAGAGGCCTAATGGTGACCTCCAGAGTCAGAGAGAGCTGACATCCTTATTTGTAAAGAGGGTTAGCAGGCTTGAGGGTGTAATGCAAGAAGAAATGCTGGGCACCAGTCACTTTTTGAATGCGAACAAGAGATTTATTGTCTATTAACAGAACTGTGGTAGAGAGGGTTAGGGCCAGGACACCCTTAAGTAAATGCAATGCTAATTGGCAGACTCTGAGGCCGCGTACACACGGTCGTTCCAAAACGATGAGAATGGTCCGACGGGCCGTTTCCATCGGTTCACCGCTGAAGTGGCCTGACGGTCTGATGTGCGTACACACCATCGTTCCAAAAAACGATCGGGTCAGAACGCGGTGACGTAAAACACACGACGTGCTGAAAAAAACGAAGTTCAATGCTTCCAAGCATGCGTCGACTTGATTCTGAGCATGCGCAGGTTTAGAAACCGATGCTTTTCTGTACTAACCATCGTTTTGGACCGATCGGTCAGCTGTCCATCGGTTCGATTTTAAAGCATGTTTTAAAATTTTGGACCGAAGGACAACAGACCGATGGGCCATACACACGGTCGGTTTGGACCGATAAAACTGAACTTTGGTCCATTCTCATCAGTTTGGAACGACCGTGTGTACGCGGCCCGAGACTTCTATATGCAGACAGCTAAGCAGTGGAAGGTCTCCAGCCAGATAACTCTTCTGTACGTATAAGTAGGACCGCTGTCTCCTATGGCAACTAATCTTGCAAGTCAATAAAAGGAAGAGCAGTCCATTTTTTATCTCACAGTATCTCACTGTAGATATTTACCCACTGATCTCCCAGTCTCTCACTAGACTTCCAGATCCCAGTCATCACTGGATCATCACTGGATCCCCCTGAGCTCTTCCACAGCTATCCCGCTGTATACTCCTCAAGATGCACCCCCGCTATCCTGCTGGGTGTAACGGCACTGGTGAAGGGAGTGAACCACAACTGCGGTTGCAAGGATCTCAATACTCTTCTTATGTGAGAATTCAGTATTAGGCCCCAGGCTTCACTCCATACAAACAAGAGTTTGGGGGTTTTTTACATCATCTCTCTCTCACATAAAGAAAGGCGTTGAGCTACTAAGCTTGGACGCATTACAACATACGACCAGAGCTTAGCGTTTTAAAATTATAGTATGTACTATAAGATTGCAATGCACAACTGTACGCTAGTGATTATGAGTATTACATAGCGTCGTGCATTAGGTGACCAAGGGAGAAGGTATGAAATATGTCAACCCCTAGCATAGGAAAGTTTAAGCGAACATGTTCCGCAACTTAGGGCATAGGCCCATTTACAAGTAGCACTTATGTCAGCACGTAGTAAATAGGAGTTGTTGCGACAACTAATAATTGCATCTGGGAGGCAATTATAACTCAGGTACTTTGAGAGTACTCATAGTAAAATAGGAGTTGTAGCGACAACTAATAATTGCATAAGAGTGGCAATTGTAGCTCAGGTAATAATAGTTGCATACATGAGGCAGTTATAGCTGAGGTAACATGCAGGTAAATGTCCCTTTAACCACTTGTCCACCGGAGGACGTCCTTGACTTTGTGCGGTGATATCTGATTGATGCCTGCAGCTACAGGCATCATTCAGATATCGCCGTCCTCAGCCACCGATTCTGTGCACGATAAGAATGATTAAAGCGGCGGTTCCACCACTTGATCGTTCTTATAGGCAGCGGGGGGAGGGGACGTCCCCCCCTCCCTCCGCCATCCGGTGCTTCTCCGGGCTCTCCCGTGCCATCGATTTCATGCTTGTAAGCCTGGAGGAGAGATGTGGGGTCTTATTGACGCAAAAGCATTGGTTCAAAACCCGCGCATGCTCAGAATTAAGTCGACTCATGCTTGGAAGCATTGAACTTCATTTTCCTCAGCACGTCGTTGTGTTTTACGTCACCGTGTTGGACTCGATCGTTTTTTTAACTGATGGTGTGTAGGCACATCAGAACATCAGTCAGCTTCATCGGTTAACCGATAAAAACGGTCCTTCGGACCGTTCTCATCGGATGGACCGACCGTGTGTACGCAGCCTCAGTGGCGTCTTTCACTAAATGCAGAATCTAAGGTGACATTACTCATGTGCACCACCTTAAAGACTGGGCCCGACCTTTAACCTGCTGAAGGTTTAGCGCTAAGAACTGCCTACCAAATAGCTGTCTCACAGGGACTTTGCCTTAAGCACCCATGGCCAGAGGTACCTCTCTAGGGACAATCAGAGATATACAGTTACTGTATCTACAGTGCACTCTGAAGTATTTAAGGACTACTAGCTGCAGAGGAGTTGCTGTGGGATTAGCCATTCTTGTTGATATTGATTGCTATTGATATTGTTTTATTTTTGCTGTCACTACTTATTGCTGGATTAGCTTTAGGGCTCTTTCACACTGCGGGCCCATTCAGGTCCACCTGACAGGTTTTTTTTGCGGACCTGAACGGGCGCTCCTTGCTCCTCTATGGAGCCGCGGATGCCAGCGGTGACATGCCCGCTGACATCCGACCCGCTCCGATCCGCCAAAGTGTGACAGAGAAAAAAAACGACTTTTCCATCCATTTGGTGGATCGGATCGGGTGAACACGGACAGACTGAGAAAAGACAGGGCGGTCCCTGCACAGTGTGCGGGGACCGCCCTGTCATCCGCCAGCTCAGCGGGGATCAACGAAGCGATCCCTGCTGAGCAAGCGGAGGTGCACGGGGCGGATCATCACTGATCCGCCCCATGTGAAAGGGGCCTAACTCTAATGTTATGCTATTCTAGTCAAGGCTGCTGTAACATAGAACTTTCTCTGCTTAGTTCACTGTGACTAAAACTGATTCTATTGGGTCATTTATGTATGTACTGCCATTTACCTCAAGCAGTTACAATATACCTTCTCTATTTACAGTTATCCAGTTTGGTACTTATTTTCTAGTACTGAAACATAGTTGTGTGCAGGATATGTATAATTGCGCTCCCATAAGTGTTGGCAAAAACCACTGTTTAGCCAGGTGTGTCAGAGGGTTGTTCACGGAGTCAAGGCAGAAGAACAGAGAACCCAATATACTAAGCGGCTCATGCAGGGGTACTGCTACATGTGTAACCACTTATTATGAAGACAACTCTATCACAGCATAAATGATGAAATATGAGTACAGCTGGGAGTTCAGTTGTATGACAATGCAGTTTTAGGTTAAATAAAACCAGACTTGCAAATGTTTATTGTTTCTAGATGATTTTATGGCAGGTTATTTATTCAGGGCTGCATTAAGAGGTTTGCGGGGTTTGCTAAGTACTGTTCATAATACTGCTAGAGGTTTGACTCCCTGCATGCATTAAACTTTCTCTGCTTAGTGTCAGTGTTTAAAGACGTTTTTTTCCCCTTAGTGTGTACCTTCTATTATCATCACATTGTCATCTTTCTAAAAGGTGCAGATATCCTGGAAATCTGATTTGTTGTTTCAGGTTACTTTCCTTTGCATTACTGCTGCTCTTTGCACAGCATTAATAAATAAGCTTGTAGTTGGACAGCTGGCTGCCCTAGTTAGAAGGGAAGGGTCAATGCTGTTCCTGCACTTTTACTGAGTTCTGCCTCTCTCCATGTGCTGTACATAAAAGAGGGGAGGTCTCAGTCTGCTGCATAGAAAGAGGACACTGACAGACCTCCAAAATGTAATCCATGATGCTTACAGGGAGCTGTTTGTGCCAGGGGGCTCTCTCTCTGTGAAATCTTCTGATGAACACCGCACCAGCACCATGTAGGGGGCTCCTGGGACCTGCAGTCCGCCCTGAAGATACCAGCATCATAGATTTTACCATGTATGGACTCTTCCTGTGCAGGTATGCTGGGGCAGCCAAAGCCTTAGTTCGTTTTTTAGAGAGGCAAAGACTGTTTGCCTGTTGTGCTGAAGTTGCTTATCTAAAGCATTGAAACTTTGCCATGCCTGGTCTGAAGCTATTTAAAGGGGTGCATGGAAGTAACCAGCACTCTATGCATAGAATTTGCAGCCCAGGTCAGTTAAAGCACATTGGGGTATGAAGTAGGGTTGCTACCTCATCCCTTTAAACCCAAACACATATGAATTATACAGGTTCTGAGGCTAATTTAATGCAGATAAGGCACTAAGTGAGTTTAATTACCACCTTAATCAGCCACAGAACCTGTGTAATTAATATTTGTTCAGATTTAAAGGGATGAGGTGGCAACACTACTGTGAAGAGTCAACATGGTACAGATTGCAAGCAAGTGGTTACCAGGGGTAGCGGAAGTCTAGCAACCAGTCCAAGCAGTCGGTCGTGAAGCACGATACCTGTGACGGACAGGGTGTCCTCTAGCAGAGAGCAGAGAGTGAGGGATACTTCTGTCACCTTCTCCTCAAGCGGTCCATCTCCTATAGCCTCAGGAGCATATCAGCACCTCAGAGGCCCCCAGCCTGGCCACTAGGTCTGGAAGAGGAAGAGATAACTAAATGACACACGGAGTCCAGTTTAAGTGTACATGGCGTATGGTCATCTCTAAGTTGGAGGTCCACTTTAAGGTTGGATTTACCCCCGAGAGCGGCCTCCGCCTTGTCCTGAGGCATTAATGAGCATGAAACAAGCAAAGGTACTCCATGTGCAAGGCAAGTGACCCAGTCTACGGTGCCTAGCGTAGCCCACAAGCCCAATTGTTTAACAAGACAAGGGCTGCTTTAGGGAAAGGCATATTTTTAATTTGTGATATTTACCACCATTAGTACACATAGGATGGAACCAATGTTTCTTTAAAACAATTTGAAAGTTATTTTACATTATTAGATTATTGTTCAACGTATGCTACATTCACAGACAGTTGTCCGTCAATTAATGTGATTCTTTGAATTCCATACTCAGGAGTTATATCCGAAAGAATATAAATAATTCCTTTACTTTCTGAGCAAATACTTCAATCTTGTGAAATGTCATAGAATCATAAACTGCATGATGAACAAAAGGTCATCTATGCTCCATGTAGCTGGGAGGTTAGAAGAGGTCAGGCAGTGACCTATTAGTTGAGCCTATTAGCTATTTTTTCCTGTGTTCTGAGTTGTATGCCATTGACTTTGATCAGTTGGCGACATAGAACATCCATGTGACAGTTCCTGTGAACTTTGTTTTTGAGGCAGTCTGCATTATTAATACAAGAACATCTGGAGAATGTGAGACTGAATCCCAAGCTGATGATAATAAATCATATCCAGCCACCTATAGTTACTGACAGCTCAAGTGTCAAGTTCAAGATATGGTGCATGTGGTAAATCAATAAAAACAAGAGTTAATTTGTTATGCAGCACATTGCAGAGTACACAGAGTCACTCAGTTTGGTCTCTGTCCCCAAAATGAGTTAACAGTCTAATGTCCCTGTCATTTATTAGGATCATTTTCTGTAAAAGTCAAATAATTTACCAAAATATTTTTAGATTATTGGAGAAAATCCACAGGCACAGAATACAAACTCCATGCTTTCTGTAATTGCTTTACACTGGTAATAATTACCAACGTGTACTTATTGGTTATGCTCTATATACCCTTGTGATCATGGGTGGTTCGTTTTCGTTTTCCTACATGGATGAGGATGCATCCAGGATCTTCAATGGCATATTGGGATCAAGAGATTTTTTACAGAGATTTCAGCTCCACAACTTAGGCCCCGTACACACCATAGAATCTATCCGCAGATAAATCCCATCGAATGGGTTTCAGCGGATAGATTCTATGGTGTGTACACTCCGGCGGATATTTATCCGCGGATAAATCTCCCCTGGGATGGATTTTCAGCAGATGAATATTTGCTGACATGCTCAACAAATCCATCTGCTGAAGTCCATCCCAAAGGATGGATCCGCTCGTCTGTACAGACTCACCGGATCCATCCGTCCAAAGGGATTCCCTGCACGCGTCGTAATGATTTGACGCATGCGTGGAATTCCTTATATGACAGCGTCGAGCCCGTCGCCGCGTCATAATCGCGGCAACGGCGCGACACGTCATCGCCAGAGGATTTTGGCGCGGATTTCAATGCGATGGTGTGTACACGCCATCGCATAGAAATCTTCTGAAATCCTCGAGAGGATTTATCCGCGGATACGGTCCGCTGGACCGTATCCGCGGATAAATCCTCTCATGTGTATGGGGCCTTACACATAAACTGGATTTTTTTTTCCAAAAATCAACAGCTATGGATTTGCATGAAGTCACACTGACTAAATACTATAAGCTACAATTAATTTCAAGAGGACTCAGAGTATGGATAATACCTATCCTGTTTGCACAAAATGGGGATTTCAAAACTAAATTGACAAAAATCATTAACAAGTGCTCATTTGATCTAATGACATTGACGGTACAATTCTTACCAACTGAAAACCCCTCCTTACCTCAGTAGATGTCGGAATTGAAGACACAATTAACAGATTTAATGGGACAAGAGGATTTTCTAAAAATGAAGAAATTGCTTCGGAGCAAGCTGTTGGTACATAAGAAAAATATCAAGAAACGCAAAAGAGCCAAATTAGAGCAAGATTGTGCGGACTATGCTAACAATTCTATAATTGGATTAAGTCTAAACTATTTTGGGCCAAACTATTCAAACAAATACGTCGTAATCAACAGCTATCGACTTCGACCTCGTCTATGGCCTCTACAGGGTCTTCTATTAATGCTCCATCGGTGTCGTTTTTGGATCAGGCTTCTTCAGATCAGGACAATGAGGAGAGGAAACAAGAAGAACAGAAAGTGCAACTCCAAAAGAGATTGCCACCAGAACAAGGAACAGAGGACTAAACTACAAATGTGGTACATAATATTTCATCCATTGTTTTATCTGATGTTGAATTGAAGATATTTAATAAGGTCTTACATTTTTGGACACATTTGTATTGAAACAAGATCTGTATCGTTCTTTTTTAGACAGGTTCTTTTGAAGGCAATTTATACTTCTAAACCTACTGTGAACAATGTCAGACTTTTTTCCTTTATCCGTTAATAATTTAGTTTTAAAAAATAGGAGTCCGCTCCAACTACATCTTGTCCAGTGGCTAAACTGTTCATCAGTAAACCCCTTTCACACTGAAGGCGCTTTACAGGAATTTTAGCGCTAAACATAGCATCTTTAAAGCACCTATAAACTGCCTTCTCTTACTCCCCAGTTTGAAAGCCTGAGTGCTTTCCCACTGGAGCGGTATGATTGCAGGACGGAAAAAAAGTCCTGCAAGCAGCGTCTTTAAAGGCGGTGCGGGAACGTTGTATACACCACTCCTGAACCGTCCATGCCATTGAAATCAATGGGCAGCGCTTCAGCGCTTTTTGGGCACTTTGAACCCCTTGTTAACCCCTTCTTTAGGGTTAAAAGCGCCCTGCTCCTGTCCGCACAGTGCCAGTAAAGCGCCGCTAAAATGGCGCTTTACCGCTGATACGGCCCACCGCCCCGGTGTGAAAGGGCTCTAAGGTTGAGGAGGATATAAATATCTTCTTACAAGGTGGTTTAGCAAGAGACCATACCGAACAACCTCAGTCGGGAAGAATTGGTAATTCTTACCTCCTTGTCCACTAGGCAGGATATTACCATCAAGACTCCATACAAGGGGGGTTCCATTGTTATAATGGACATGGTACAATATGAATGGCAGGTTTTTAGACAGTTGGCTGACACTAATACATATTTGTGATTGGACAGTAGTCCCACCTTTCGAGTACAGAATAGGATGAAAAGATTGCAGGGTAGGCTACACAACAGGGGACTATTGATAATGATAAGCAAACCTTTCTAATATCAGAACATCCAGTAACTCCAATCATGCACATACGTCCAAAGATATATAAAGATCCTTTAAATCCTCCTGGTCGCCCCATAGCGTCCTGCACTCAGTAACATCAGCAATAGGAGAAACTTTTTCTTATATCAGAGATACTCAACATTTTTTGAGCAAAATCAAGGATGTTGTTTTTTCACCTGGTTTGTGCTGGTCACTTGGGATGTAGCAAATTTGTACACAGCAATTCCCCATTAATTGGGGATTAAGGCTGGGATTGTACAATTCTGTACAAATTTCATTTTTGTTTCAACTTTTAACAGTTGTTTTGGAAGAAAACTTTGTTTTTAAGGATAATTGCTATCTGCAGCTTACCGGAGCTGCGATGGGTTCCAATGTCACTCCCCCTTATGCAAATGCATTTGTGGACATTGCATTCATATATAATTGTGATTTATTTAAAACTGTACACGTTGGTAAAGATTTATTGATGACGCATTTGCAGTATGGGCAGGTGACTTGGAAACCTTATCCTTATTTAATGTGTACCTCAATCATTTAATTTCTGGCCTAAAATATAACATGTCAATAAGTAAAGCTGAAATTCCTTTCCTGGACACTTTACTGACAATACAAGGTGGGCATATTGCTACTGATTTGTTCATTAAAGCTACAGATTGCAATCAATTATTGCCATTTTTCAGTTTCCATTCCTCTGAGTTTTTTAAATCTATTCCCCAGCGCCAATTAACCCATGTTTCTAGAAGAGATTGTGAATCGTGATTATGAAGTTCATGACGTCAGCTTGGATGAGATGGAGAGTAGACTCTGACAATGAGGATATTCTAAGGATATCGTTAAAAAGAAACGTAATAATTTGCTATGTAATAAAGGAAAAATAAAAGTGTTTGGAAACTATTCTTTACTCTCTAATTCCTTTTCTAATCAAGTTCTTAGTATCATTAAAAAACACTGGTTAGATTTAAACAGTAATTATCTGTCCGTATAAGTTGCTTATATCCGCGCTACGGAGAAATAATTTGGCTGCTGCCTACCAGTCACTTCCACCACATTCACCTCTTATTTTGTCACAATATTTGGTGATTGGTTCATGTTTGGATCACAAATTCACCTTTTCACCTCCCTATCTGCACCTTTAATATAGCCCTTTTTTATATCTATCTTATTATGCAGTTGATAGGCCCATCTCCGCATCCACCCCCTTGGCCGCCATGGGAGACATTTCCCGTGGTGATACTCACTCCTAGGTAAGAGACTCAGTTCCTACACCCCTAACATTTTGATATTATATTAATAAATGTATCGAATTTTTGATATATCTACTCTCCTTGAGTCTACTTACCTTGTACCAGAATAGTCCTTTTGCCCACTCGTTTCTTCCTGGGTCTGTTGGGTTTTGGGGTTCCCTGAGCCCTTTCGCTATCCAAATAAATCTTGGATGATGGTTCTACTCTCAACTTAATGACATGTATTTTATTGAAGAGGCTAATAATTAATTCAGATAAATTACTGAGAAAGATGTGCAGTGTGACATTTGTCCTTCAGCCAGCTGTCACCTATTCAAACCTCTATGTCAGGGGTGTCAAACTCAATTTTATTGTGGGCCGCATCAGCATTACGATTGCCCTCAAAAGGGCCGGTTGTATCTGTAAGATTAGATGTACAGCGCATCTCCTCCCCTTACATTAGATGTCAAGCGCCACCCCACCATCAGAAGTTGAGTCTCCCACTCTCCCTATATCACAGTACACCCCCTTTCCTTATGCTGCTACTGGGAAGAAGCTGGATGCATTGCTTGAAAGCAGAAAGTAAGGGTCTGGAGTAGGACCAGAGGAGGGCTGGAGCTCTCCTGCAGCTGCAGAAGAGGTGCAAGGGCCACATGAAATGGCCTGGAGGGCCGGATTCGGCCCGCGGGCCTTGTGTTTGACACCTATGCTCTATATGATTGATAGCAGCCTAGGTGTGGTTTTACAATTCATCCATCCAGATTTACCAGCTTAAACCAAACACTCTAACACAACCGCAGAGCCATAAGTAGTCAATGGGACTTTTTTTTATTTTTATTAAGCTACTATACAACAAACAAACAGACCTTTACCCAATACAGAGCAACAATATTTCCATTGTGGAATGTCTTCCAGAAGTCAGTACCATCATTAGAATGTATAGGCCCAACCAGTGCTCAGAGATGTTCCCTGTAAAGAGGCAGAGACCCAGGTTTTAAAAGTGCAAACTTTTAAAGTACATACAAATGAATAAGTAATATATAACGGTGTCATTAACAACCAATAATAATAACAACCAACATTAAACAGTACAAAAGAAAAACAAACCTATATGCTGTATAAATGGCAGTGTATAGCCTATAAGAAGTTAAGTCAGATTTGGGGAAATTTGTTATCATAGTAGAGAGGACCATTACATAATGTCCATATGTTTAATGTAGAAAAAACATTTCCTTAGCAACTGCCCTTTTATAGGACTGAATAGAGGCTTTGGTGCACATGAACAAGTAGAGCTTGACCTAATAGTGAACAATTTGAAGAACTGGCACCATGTAAGCTGGACAGAAAATACCAGAGCTTTTGATGGGCTTTATAACAAAGGGGGTGAATACATATGCACATGGCAATTATCATTTTTTTATTTCTGAAAAATAGTTTTATGTATATATTTTTCTAATTTTACTTCACCAACTTAGACTATTGTGTTCTGATCCATCACATATAATTGAAATTAAAAAATCATTGAACTAAAGGCTGTAATGTAACAAAATAGGTAAAACGCCAAGGGGGGTGAATACTTTTGCAAGGCACTGTAGGCATTGGAATTCAATAAGTGTAATTGCTCTAAACTGGCAGCAGCACTTTAAGAGTTATAAGTTAAAGTGGAGGTTCACCCCCAAAAAAAACTATTTTTAACATTAGATTGAGGCTAATTTTACTAAGCAGAATCGGGTGTTTTTTTTTAAATTAATGCAGTACTTACCGTTTTAGAGATCGATGTTCTCCCGCCGCTTCCGGGTATGGGCTGCGGGACTGGGCATTCCTATTTGATTGACAGCCTTCCGACGGTCGCATACAGCGCGTCACGAGTTCCCGAAAGTAGCCGAACGTCGGTGCGCAGCTGCGTATAGAGCCGCACCGACGTTCGGCTTCTTTCTGCAACTGGTGACGCGATGTATGCGACCGTCGAAGGCTGTCAATCAAATAGGAACGCCCAGTCCCGCAGCCCATACCCGGAAGCCACGGACAACAACAATCTCTAAAACGGTAAGTACTGCATTAATTAAAAAAAAAACACCCGATTCTGCTTAGTAAAATTAGCCTCAATCGGTTGCAAGATACAAGTGACTGTGGATCAAGATACAGGTGACTGTGGATCATCATACAAGGACCAAAGGCCAGAACACAGTGACACTTGATCAGCAAACAGGAGCGATGCCAGGACACAAGCCAAAAGGTTAGTTCACAGCTGCACAATGAGGTGCAGGAACATAAGGAGAGGAGGAGTCAGGATACACATTGAAGTAACAGATAGGCAGGATTTTAAAGAAAGATCAGAAGCAAGCTGGAAACAGAAAGGGAAATGTAGCAGGTAAAGCAGGAACTAGCTGAAGACCACCCAGCAATCTGCTCATGCCACAATCCAGCTTCAATAAACGATTTTGCACCAATGCCAGTGCAAGTTGTTTAAAATGCACGCTAATACAATTGGACATGCATGGTAACACACAGTTAGTCTTCTCATTCTGATACAGTACGTACTGGACTTTTCTTACAAGCAGTGTGGCACTGGAAATGATAAAAGGTAAAATTCTGGCAAATAAGGAACTATTTTAATCTTTTACTTAGAATTTTCAGGTCTCAGGTTATCCCTGCTAAAATTAATTCCTCGGGGGTCAGGGGGAACAATGCTCCTTACATTGGTGATTATTGGGAACAATACCTCCTCACAGTGGTGGTTGGAACGTCACCCTTACAGACAGCTAAAAAGATCATTGGTGTCATGCCATTGGCTTTGCCAACTGGCATTGGACCTGGAACTATGCAGACACCATCAAAAGGGAGGTCAGTCAGCCACAGCGCAAGGACCCTTAGCAACCTCTGATAGAACCATAGCCTTCCATGGAACCCTGGTTGAGAGAAGCTGCTCTAGAACAACATATGACCACCTGTTATGGCATAGGATATTTGGAAAATACATGTTAACTAGAATTTGAGCAACAAAGAATATGCTAGTCTGAGACATGCTGACAGGGGAGTGCTGGCAGCCTTAGGCCTGGGGGGCAAGTCCAGTCAAGTGGCCCATAGATGGTGGAAAAGTGATGGACCGAGGAAAACAGTCTAAGATTTTTCATGATCACAAGAGTCCGCACAGAGCCTCCCCTTACATCAATGTCCGCACAGAGCCCCCCTTACATCAGAGTCCACATAGAGGCCCCCTTTACATCAGAGTCCGCACATAGGCCCCCCTTACATCAGAGTCCACAAAGAGGCCCCCCTTACATCAGAGTCTGCACAGAGGCCCCCCTTACATCAGAGTCTGCACAGAGGCCCCCCTTACATCAGAGTCCGCACAGAACCTCCCCTTACATCAGAGTCCGCACAGAGCCTCCCCTTACATCAGAGTCTGCACAGAGCCTCCCCTTACATCAGTGTCCACACAGAGCCTCCCCTTACATCAGAGTCCGCACAGAGCCTCCCCTTACATCAGAGTCTGCACAGAGCCTGCCCTTACATCGGAGTCCGCACTGACCCCATATACATCAGAGTCCGCACAGACTTCTGGGAAACTTTATTTAAGGGTGCATGCTGTGGGCTATTGTGTAAAAAGGGTCTCTGCTCACCAAAGCCTGCCCCCTCCCCTTTAACAAAGTCCACAGAGCACCCCTTTTTATAGACTGGGAGGCAGGAGAGACTAGAGAGGGTGAGCTTACCAGGATGGAGGCTTAGGCGCAGGCAGCTTGTCTGATGCTTTTTTGGGTTCAAACTTTCTGTCCAGTGCCCACACATGCCCGTGGAGTGTGGGCAGGGCAGACTCAGAAAAAGGAGGAGCAGATGAGCTTTATCTCTCCTTGTATCTGTGCAGAGAGAGAAGGGGATGTCAGCGCTGGTGTGCGCTGAGGCTGAGCTATGTGTGTGACGAGACATAGCTCAGCTCTGCAGCCATCTACCTCGGAGCTGACACAGGCACGGCTGCACAGTGGGAGGTGAGCAGCGGCCGTGACCTGTGTTAACAGAGCTCCAGCAGGCATATTCTTGCTCTGCAAAAACAGCATTTGGTAGCGGTGGCCGGTGGCTGTGCATAATGTCACTAGCTCGGGGGGAGATTTCCACCCTGCCCCCCCCTGCCAGCCCTCCCCTGCATGCTGATCATTTAAAATATAATCTGTGTGTTTGCACCGACATTACATAGTTACATTATCTATTTTGTTTTATCTACAGATGCAGAGCAGCAGGGTTTTCCATTGTCTTCATTAATTAATTGTAAGCTTGCTTTGAGAACCATTGTGATGGCATGAAGATTCTTCATGTGACATTTACAGTATAAACTCAAACCAATTTTCTATATGTTAATGGGATAACTTTAATAAATACAATCTTGGAATCAGTTCACTAGACTAATAAAACTGTATCCTAATGACCCTACTGCTCATTGTCATGGTGATATGATATGCCAGGGACATTGACCAATGGTGATCATAGAACTGTTTTTAGTGAGAAAAGAACAGAGTTACATTATTATATATGATTACATTTCTCTGGTGTAACGTACTAGAGAAAATGAGGATTAGCTAGAGTTGGACATTTTTGACCATATTTTCATTGACATCATTGTCTGTGAATAGGAGCACTGATTACTGCACTTGCATATTTATAGGATATGTGTTTGTACAGTATATATACAGCATATAAGAGCTGGGGGAATGATGCTCAACAGGACCAAAGAGTTTCTTTAACGCACACCTGTGTTTTGGCCAAGCAAATCAAAGCAAAATGTTATTTTTAATCCCTCTTTTTGAGAATGAAAGCGAAGGGGGCTGTTTTAAGCCCCCCAAGCCCATGGGAATGCTTGCAGAAAGGAGTGGTTTCTAGGGCCCCCTTTCAGCTAGCACACCTGGGGAGTAATGAGGGAGGTCTAGCTCCAGGAAAGGGGGCGGGCTTACCTCCCCTTGCACACCTGTGAGGTAAGGGCTGAGGTAAGATAGACCAGGGGCCAATAAGGGTCAGGATTCAGGTCACCTGGTGCTGGGGAACGTTCTGGAAGCTGAGGAGCTTATTTAAGGAAGTGACAACAAGCTGGGTGACCAGGCTTGCAGATACCTTTACCTGTGAACTCCCTCCCCCCCTCCCTTGTCGCGGCCTTAGAATATTACGTGGTATCCCCTTTTGGTTTTGTGAATAAACATTAGGGGTTGGTTAAAATAAAAAGAGTTAAATCCAACCTGAGTCGTGGTGGCTGGGTTGAGGACTGGTGTTGGTTTGAAAAAAAATGTTGAGTGATGTGATTATTCACAATATTGGTATGGTTATTTGGTATTAAAGATTAATGAGTAGTTGATAAGTAATTTAAAACCAGTAATAAAGGCCTGCGGCCAAGTTTAACCCACCTTGTGGTCTGTTGTCATTATTTAATAGTTCAACATTCTGCATACAGTCCCAGAACCTTCCCACCTTTGCATCCCTCTGCTGCTTTCAGCTGACAATTTCTAATATTTCTAGGTATAGAGGAACATGTCACTCACTCCTCGTCTCTTTATGTTACAGCAGCCATGCTTAATGATTGGCCCAGCCAAGCCAGAAGAAAGGTAGTGTGACATCCTTGTGTAAGCTCTGGCTGGGAAATCTTGTTTTTTGCCAAGGGCTTCATTGTTCTGCTAGCATTAATGGTTCAGGATAGTGTCCAGATTATTCAGAAGCTCATTTTAAGCGTTTTTTAACCCTCTTACTCAGATTTTGTAAAATTATTGTAATGTATGAAATGAGTAATGTATAGCTATGTGACTATTTCACAGAGGACCTGGGGGGAAGTTAAAGGGGTATGTGGTTTTGGGTGGGCGAGGGTGGAGGGGGGTGTATAACTTTCCTTTAGATCAAACAAAAGTGGTGAATGGTTTAATTCAATTGGTGTGATTTTTTAAGTTAGTTTAAATATTTGAAGTAAGTTATTGTCACTCATCCTCGTCCTTTATGTTAGGATGATGTCTTCATCGGGAAGAAGAAAATACTGGGCTATGAGAATTCTTAAATAGTAAAAGAATTATACACACACACATAGGTTGAACTGGGTGGACCTCTGTCTTTTTTCAACCTTATAAACAATGTAACTATTGGCTTGATTTACTAAAACTGGAGATTGCAAAATCTGTGCATGGTAACCAATCAGCTTCTAACTTCAGCTTGTTCAGTAAGGCTCCATTCACATCTAGGTGTCCCGGATCACAGGAAGGATCGCTTTGGTTCTGCCCGCTATCCCAAATTGCCACAAATTTTGGGACGCAGTCGCAAACCCCATCACTTCCAATGGCACCCTAAGTGCAGCAACATTTTGCAGTGTGAAAATCACGCAAACAGAATCGTGGAACGCCTGTCGCTTAAAAGAAGTTCCGGAACTTCTTTTGGGCGACAGGCACCATGCGATTTTTATTTGCGTGATTTTACCATGATTTATCGGGCTAAAATTGCGGCAAGAAATGCCGCAATCGGGGTGCCATTGGAAGATCGCGAGCGCGTCCCACGATTTGTGGCGATTTGGGATAACGGGCAGAATCGTGACAATTCCGCCCATGATCTGGGATGCCTAGATGTAAACGGAGTCTTAATGAATATGTAAACCCAACATTTTATATTCCTGATATGTGTCTGCTGTACTATGTACTTGTATGAAAAAATACAGTATCCTGTTCTCTTTGTATTGCTTCCTTTGTGTGAAATCCCTAGTGTTCCTGCCAGTCCCTCTGCTTTTCTATTAAGAACTGCCCACACTAAGCACGAGAGCACAGCATGGTCAGCTCTCTAGCTTTCTTTGCTGGGAACTCAGCCTGCTCTTCTTTAACCACTTAAGCCCCGGACCTTTAGGCAGCTAAATACCCAGGCCAGGTTTTGCGATTCGGCACTGCGTCGCTTTAACAGACAATTGCGCGGTCGTGCGACGTGGCTCCCAAACAAAATTGGTGTCCTTTTTTCCCCACAAATAGAGCTTTCTTTTGGTGGTATTTGATCACCTCTGCGGTTTTTATTTTTTGCGCTATAAACAAAAATAGAGCGACAATTTTGAAAAAAAATCAATATTTTTTACTTTTTGCTATAATAAATATCCCCCAAAAACATATATAAAAATGGTTTTTTTCCTGCCGATACGTATTCTTCTACCTATTTTTGGTAAAAAAAATCGCAATAGGCGTTTATCGATTGGTTTGCGCAAAATTTATAGCGTTTACAAAATAGGGGATAGTTTTATTGCATTTTTATAAAAAAATTTTTTTTACTACTAATGGCGGCGATCAGCGATTTTTTTCGTGACTGCGACATTATGGCGGACACTTCGGACAATTTTGACACATTTTTGGGACCATTGTCATTTTCACAGCCAAAAATGCATTTAAATTGCATTCTTTATTGTGAAAATGACAGTTGCAGTTTGGGAGTTAACCACAGGGGGCGCTGTAGGAGTTAGTGTTCACTTTGTGTGTGTTTACAACTGTAGGGGGGTGTGGCTGTAGGACTGACGTCATCGATCGAGTCTCCCTACATAAGGGATCACTCGATCGATGCAGCGCCATAGTGAAGCACGGGGAAGCCGTGTTTACATACGGCTCTCCCCGTTCTTCAGCTCCGGGAAGCGATCGCGACGGGGCGGCTATAAACGAATAGCCGCGCCGTCGTTCCGGATTGCTCCCCGCGGGAATCCGACCGCCGCATGTAGCAGGGGGGGTCCCGATTGGACCCCCCACCCGCTAGAAGGCAAGGACGTACATGTACGCCCATTTGCCTGTACGTGCCATTCTGTGGACGTACATTTACATGCGGCGGTCGGGAAGTGGTTAATGATCAGACTTGTCCTGACAACCCCCCGCTCAGCATTTCACTGGTAAGATCAGTGTTTTGCTGCTTCTTCTCCCCCAGCTCTTATGCAGTTGAGAACAGAGGGAATGTGATCAGTTATATGCAAGGGGAAAAAAGGTATTTATAATGTTTTTTTTTTTATATCTATACACAAATGTTTTGCCTTTCATTTTTATATTTTAAACTGAATGGGATGTTTTACAAGATGACCGTTTACAATCACTTTAGGCTTTGACATAAAAAAAGAAAAGGTATGCAGAGCTGAACCTGATTTTGTACTCTCTAGTTTTAGAAAAACAACCCCATTGAATTGTTATTAGGCGTATAAACTTGACTGAGAGAAAGAGCTGGAAACACACTACTCAAAGCCACCTGTGAGGATCTGATGAGCTGCTGAAGAGATCCGGGTACCTGCCTAGCCCGCAGCCAGGGAAATCCAATGGAAACAAGGAAAAATGGCGGCACATCTGGAAGTAAAATCAAAAGAATTTATTGAAAGTCCATAAAAAAAAGCGAACATGACAAACATCAATCCAAAAAAGGTGCTCAGTGGACGCGTTTCACACAGACGTGCTTACTTATCACTGTGATGAGTAAGCATGACTTAAATAAATGAAACAAAGAGAGCTGAATTAGGTCACTTAAAATGACTCTTAGACCTCTTTCACATTGAGTCGTGGAGCCGCGGTGACGGTATAGCCGCGCTATTTGTAGCGCGGCTATACCGTCGTATTTACCGCGATATTTGGCGGTGAGGTTTGCGGTATTACCGCGCTTTCCCATTGATTTCAATGGGAAGGCGCGGTGTGTTCACAGTGTGCTGTCACGCAGCTTTTACTGTCTAGCAGTTATTACATGTTATGTTATTATGTTATTTGGTATGATTCTTACCCCCCCGCTGTTCTGACTAGTTTGGTTGCTCCCACCCACCATTTCCTGCTCTAAACCCCATCTTTGCTTAGTTGCTTGAAAAGTCTGCAGAGTGTGAGAGCTGTGTAACATCATTGGAAATTTACCTATGGAAAAGCCTCTATGTTTATATCCTTGTTACCTTGAAGCATTGGAAAACACCTCTGGAGTCTTTATTCATTGAGTAAGCTGTCTGTTAAAGTCATCATTCAACCTGCTGCATACATCCTTACAGACTGGGTCTACAAGAAGCTTGTCACCGGTACAACCGATGCTTGAAACAGAACAGTAAATTTCCAGAAGAATCCATCACACAGCTATCTCTGCAGCTTCAGAAACGTGAGTAACCACATGTGTGTGTGAAGAACAAACATCCTAACACAGGATACCATCTTCAGGCTGTGCACTGAGAGTTAGGCCTGTGTGCCACTGCTGCAGCCTTCTACTGAATGCTCCATAACTGTTCACTGCCAGGGATTTTGCCTTTATTGGAGAGCAATAAGTACCTTTTGAACTGCTCAAGGACTGTATCATAGCTTCATCAAGACTGTATCATAGCTTCATCATAGCTTCATCTTCATCAAGTGTGTAGGAGTAGGATTTATCATTGTCAAGCTGTTTTGGTTGTGAATCCAATACCTGAATCTACTGAAATAACGGTGTATTCCTGCATGTATAAAGTGATAGTGAGCTGAGCCATCCAGTCTGAACCAGTTGCAGCACTAGATGTCACAAATATCCAGCTCCTCAGTTCAATCTGCCTAATATCAGAAGTCACTACAGAGCTCAGCTCTGGCAGATTTGTAACAAGACACCAAAACTACAGCACTTGTCATTATGTCTGACAGAGATCCCACAGAGTCACCTGCATTTAATCAAGATAAAGCAGACTCCTTACTTCATTCTGCTCGTCCCGCTAGAGGCCCTCATCCATCCTTGAAGGCAAGAGAGGTTTATGAAGAAAGTAAGGAAGAAACATCTAGTAACCTGACTGCATTATGGCATAAGACTTTAAGTTGTATAAAAACCGCTAATGAAACTAGCAACAATCCTGAGCAATTGAACACTGCTCTCTCAAGGGTTAAGAAGGCATTTAAGAATTATAAAAGACTTTCTGAAAAGTTCTTCACGCCTTACCCATGAAGTGCTCACCACATTTCTTGCTGAGGTTGCAGCAATAATCAACTCAAGACCATTGACTGCCGTATCTACAGACCCAGAATCTCTGACTATCTTAACTCCAGCTACATTGTTGAGCCAGAAGATTGGACAGATTCCAGCGCCAAAGGGTATCTTCGATGAAAAGGACATATATAAACATCCAGTGGAGATACGCTCAATACCTTGCAGATTGTTTCTGGGACAGATGGAGGAAGGAATACCTCACACTTCTTCAAGGACGTAAAAAGTGGCAAACCCAGAAGCCTAACTTAAAGGAAGGGGACCTGGTCCTGCTAAAAGACCAGCAAGCTCACCGGATACAGTGGCCAGTTGGACTTATTACAAAGGCCATCACCAGTGATGATGGAAGAGTTCGAAGTGTGGAAGTCAGGATCGTTAAGGATGGGGCTTCAAAAACCTTCCTGAGACCAGTCACAGAGACATTCCTAATAATGCCTGCTTCAAAAAATTCTGATTCAGTGTTATGTGAAGGAGCCACTTAAGACCTTTAATAAAGCTAGCTTATAGACTTGAGAAGGCTAGATAGCATGTTACTGTATGCAATGTTAATAATATGTAAAAGAAAACAGAGTTAGTGGTATCTCACGATACCAGGCGGGGAGTGTGCTGTCACGCAGCTTTTACTGTCTAGCAGTTATTACATGTTATGTTATTTGGTATGATCCTTACCCCCCTGCTGTTCTGACTAGTTTGGTTGCTCCCACCCACCATTTCCTGCTCTAAACCCCATCTTTGCTTAGTTGCTTGAAAAGTCTGCAGAGTGTGAGAGCTGTGTAACATCATTGGAAATTTACCTATGGAAAAGCCTCTATGTTAATATCCTTGTTACCAGTGCTTTAAGTGGGCCAAAAGAGGTGCCGGTACTCTATTAGGCGCCGGTGCTCCCCCCCCCAATACTGAACATGAAAATATATATATTTTACAAACCCTCTCTTAGACGAAACCTAACATTTGATTTTGCTGCTAAAATTACATAAGCCAGCTGATGATGTCAGAAACTAAAAAAAGAGAAGATAAAATGGGCACAAAGCATGACAAGGGACAGACACCACAGAAAATAGATAGGAGAAGTGTATACATATCAGTCTGTGAGCTTGCACATGGACTGCTCAGAGTGACTGATGAATAACATCCATTATTCTATCTATTTTCTGTGGTGTCTGTCCCTTGTCATGCTTTGTGCCCATTTTATCTTCTCTTTTTTTCGTTTCTGACATCATCAGCTGGTTTATGTAATTTTAGCAGAAAATGCACCAATATATTGCAAATATATTGGTAAAGATGTGGCTAGCAGGACTTTTGGAGCGCTCCTGCTAGCGCACCGCTTCAGTGTGAAAGCCTTCGGGCTTTCACATTGAACACTACAGGGCAGGTTTTTTCATGCGGTATAGCAGCGCTATTTTTAGCGGTGTACCGCATGAAAAACGCCTCAATGTGAAAGGGGCCTTATGGATAAAGACAAGGAAAAGCTTCAAGCACAAAATAATTAATTAAAATATACAGTAAAACCTCGGATTGCGAGCATTATTCGTTCCGGAAGCATGATTGTAATCCAAAGGACTTGTGTATCAAAGCAAATTTTCCCATAAGAAATAATGGAAACTCAAATGATTCGTTCCACACACGATCGGAATTTCCGACAAGAAATGTTCGATTTGAGATTTTGGTCAGAAATTCTGACCGTGTGTAGGCCCCATCGGACATTTTCTGTCAGAAAGCTAAAATTTGACAGCTGGTTCTTAAATTTTCCGACGGCAAAAGTTCTTGTCGGAAATTCCGATCGTCTGTATGCAATTCCGACGCACAAAAATCCTACGCATGCTCGGAATCATTGAACTTCATTATTTCTCGGCTCGTCGTAGTGTTGTATGTGACCGCGTTCTTGATGTTTGGAATTTTCGACAACATTTGTGTGACCGTGTGTATGCAAGACAAGTTTGAGCCAAAATTCCATCTGAAAAAAATCCACGGTTTTGTTGTCAGAAATTCCAACCGTGTGTACGCGGAATTTGGCTTTTCTCTAGTACAGGAACACCTCCTATATTAATGAGATACAACTCTGGAGGAATTAGAAGGGGAGGCACAGCAGACAGCAATATTTTCAGTCTGTGGGGATGGTAGTGTTAAATTTATTAGCAGATTTAGATGCACTAACAAACTAAAGCCAAGCTCCAGCTCACACTTTATAAGCAGGTACAGCAAACAGTTTTTTTTTCTTTTTGGGATAAAGGTTTTGTATGAAAAAATAATAGCTGATCATTTTAACTACCCCTGCCAGTGTTAAGTGGTTTGTCTCATCCATTTAATTGGATACATTCTGCTGGGAAGCTTGAGCTTCTAAAAAGCAACAGACTTGTTGACTGGATCACCAGATGCAGCTATCACATCTAAGAATTGGTAAGATACAATATAATAAATGTTTGCTTTCAGGTTTAATACTGCTTTAAAAAGCTGCAACATCATTGTTATGCTGCACATAACTTGAGCAGATAGCAGAGCTGTGGGTGGGTTCTTTATACAGACTGCCTGCAGACAACTATAGGGGGAGGATGCAAGAGCAGTTACCTTGCACAAGGAGACAGGGGCAGTGACCAGTCTGCATTACAGGAAACTTCTGGGCAAAGAGGTAAAGTTGGCTCATGCTGGACATACAGTATGTGGAAGAAATTATTTACAGTGTTATTAAACCCAGGACCCTGCATTCACTATGTCTGGTCTCTCACAGTACACAGAACACGGAAATGCAATTTTTGTTGTAAATATGAACTGGTAAATATATAAAATAGGTTTAAATAAGGAGATAAATAATTTTCTCAGCAGTTAGAGCAGTCTGGACATTGCCGATTGGCCCTGTGCTGATCACATGTACTCTTCCAAGGAAAAAAAAAACTCTAGTAATACGCACCACACTGAGCATGTGCAGCTTGCCCCCATGGCTCGGTTCAATCAGCAAAAAGTTTGGGGACTGTGGAAGAAGGGGAGGATCAGAGAAGACAGAATCCAACAGCCTTTTTATACAATGCAGAGGATTAATCCCTTGTGTTCTACAGTGAGTATAACAAGCATGCGTTACTTCATATACAGACTGGCCCAGATTCTCAAAAGAGATACGACGGCGCATCTCCAGATACGTCGTTGTATCTCTGCGTAGCGCCGTCGTATCTATGCGACTGATTCTTAGAATCAGTTACGCATAGATATTCATTATATCCGACAGGCGTAAGTCTCTTACGCCGTCGGATCTAAACTGCAATTTTTTTTTGCCCACTAGGTGGCGCTTCCGTCGATTTCCGCGTCGAGTATGCAAATTAGCTAGATACGCGAATTCCCGAACGTACGCGCGGCGGACGCAGTAAAGTTACAACGTTTACGTTAGGCTTTTCCCGGCGTAAAGTTGCCCCTGGGTCTATGAGGCGCAGCCAATGTTAAATATGGCCGTCATTCCCGCGTCGAAAATTTTAAAATTTACGTTGTTTGCGTCAGTCGTCTGTAAATGGGGCTGGACGTCATTTACGTTCACGTCGAAACCAATAATGTCCTTGCAACGTCATTTGGAGCAATGCACACTGGGATATTTTAGGGATGGCGCATGCGCAGTTCGTTCGGCGCGGGGACGCGATTCATTTAAAGGAAACAAGCCCCCTACCCGCCAAATTTGAATTCCGCCGGGTGATTTACGCTACGCCGCCGCAACTTTACAGGCAAGTGCTTTGTGAATAAAGCACTTGCCTGAGAAACTTGCGGCGGCGTAACGTAAATGAGATACGTTACGCCCGCACAATTTTGCGCCCATCTACGTGAATCTGGGCCAGACTGATTTTACTGTTGTGAGTTTAGTAACACTTTAAAACAATGTGCAGTGCTAATTAAAAATATGATAGATAAAATGGAGATAGCATGCAACAATAATCACTACGTCAAAGTCTTAATAAAGTCCATAGAGACAATCCTTAAAGGGGTTTTCCACCCATTTTTTAAGTTTATTAAAAGTCAGCAGCTACAAAAAGTGTAGCTGCTGGCTTTTAATAAACTGACACTTACCTGCTCCAGCGTTCCAGCGACACGCCGGCCGGGGGTCCGCTCCTCTCCCCCCCTCCCCGGTCGGCGTCTTCATTGTCACTGTGGGCACCCGGCCGTGACAGCTTTCGGCTTCACGGCCGGGCACCCACTGCGCATGCGCGAGCGGCACTGCGCATGCGCGCGCTGCGCTGTTTGATTGGACAGGCGATTGCCTGGGACCTGTCACGTGTCCCAGGCAATCGCCTACAGGGAGGGGCTGCCAAAAGGCGATATGACGTATCGCCTTAGCAGCCCCTCGGCGGAAGGAGGAAGTGGGACAGGAAGTCCCCTTCTCCTGAAGCCCCCACTCCCCTCCCCAAAAAATGACATGCCGAATGTGGCATGTAAGGGGGAGAGGAGTGGGTTAAGAGGAAGTTCCATTTTTGGGTGGAACTCCTCTTTAAGGAGATCCAGTGAATTACCAATCCAGACCACCAAAAACATTACATTTTTTTTGTAACTGTGTTGGGTACCTTAAAAATCCAATCCTCCTTGGCTGTTTTCTCTCGGTGCTAAATCATTGCTATACTATACAGTATTATTACTGTATAGCATTTCTTTATTTTAAGAATACATGGTAACACCTCCACAGTGGCAAATCTGTATGAACAGTTGGTAATATCTTACTGTTATTTCTAAATTTCACAGTAGTTCCATTTTTATCTGGTGCAGGTGGTAAATGATCTCATAACACTTAGAGAGAATTCTCATTCCTCCTATTTCCCTCAATTTGCATTAAGAGGGGTTGGAAAAATATTTAGGCTGAAAAATCCTACGGGAAATAATAGAAAAAGAAATAGAAACAAGATAAGCGGTATTAAAGGCTTAGAGAAGAGATTTTTAAACAGTTGCACAAGTTCCCTTAGGCCGGGTTTTTCTGCTTGTTAAAATGATTTCAGAAAAATAATGTAACATTGTAATAAATGTATATTGATATTTCAAACAAAAAGTAGATTACATAATTTCAATTTTTGCGATTGCTCCAAAAATATAGATGTACGTTGATTAGATGTCAGAAGGGTAATGGAAATAAAGAAGCAGCTATTCTCCCTCTCCTGGGCTGTCGGTGAGAAGAGAAAGAGAACACACTTGTGTGCCTGTGTACAACCATAGTAAAGCCCCACCCACCTCCTGGGGAAACAAAGGAAGCAGTAATGCTGTTGCTGTGCAGCCTGGGAAAGAACAGAGCCTGCTGGGAGGAACTAGGATTTGTGGAGAATGTAGTTCCCAGGGAAACTGAGCCTGTGTTTTGGATTAGCTTTGGAACTACAAATCCCATCATGGGTGGAACTCTGTAGTAGAGGGAAAGGAAAGACTTTTTCTGGGCACAAAGAGGGAATGTGGAGCACACACATTGTAGCAGGCCACTGTCAGGTTGGTTTACCATAGTATCAGGGATGTAAAGAGGCTGAGTATGGACATTTCCTGGCTTGTGCAAATGACACTGTTGAGCCTGGTGTTGCAGATTGATCGTGGAGAGGATATATACACACATGTCCCTGAGGAAGCCCGAATGGGCGAAACATGTCGGACCCTTTGTATATAATATCCTAGAAATCAACCAATGGTGAAATTCAATTTATTATATGATTCTGTCTTTTAAACCTTTTGTATGTATCCATTAATGTGTATTATTAAAATTATATTTTTCTACATATAAATTGTTATCGGTGTATGGTTTCTGTGGTCTCGGAGCTATCAATGGTATCGTCTACTTCACATTTAGGATTAATTTTCTAGATACACCCAATTGCATTCGTATAGTCCCATGCCCCATCCCTTAATTGGGAATATATATGTATTGATCGTGGAGAGGATGTTACTGGATGGAGAATGTCACCCTAGAAGTCGGTGAGAGGCCACTGGCCATCCCTACGACACCCTACATAAAGTAACAATATTGCCTACTATGAACACCTTTTAAGCACCTACACCCGGGCTCAGAGGAACTTAATCTTGAGGACTCCAAAGCCAAATTTGGGCTCCAATGTACTGGTCAGTAGGGAAGGGTTTGACAAAGCCTTATGCCGCGTACACACGATCGGTCAAACCGATGAGAACGGTCTGATGGACCGTTTTCATCGGACCAAACCAATCGTGTGTGGGCCACATCGGTTATTTATCCATAGGTTAAAAAAAGCAATCTTGTTTTAAATTTAACCGATGGATACCTAACCGATAGAACTAAACCAATCGTTTGTGGGCACGTCCATCTGTTAAAAATCTACGCATGCTCAGAATCAAGTCGACGCATGCTTGGAAGCATCGAACTTCGTTTTTTTCAGCATGTTGTTGTGTTTTACGTCACCGCGTTCTGACATGATCGGTTTTTTAACCGATGGTGTGTAGGCACGACTGACCATCAGTCAGCCTCATCGGTTAACCGATGAAAACGGTCCATCAGACCGTTCTCATCGGTTCGACCGATGATGTGTACGCCATATCAGCATGCTGGACCATTGTCACAGCATTAAGAACAATAGGAGAGGTAACTGTCAGCGCAGATACAAAGTACATATATGGGTAGGAGTATGGTGATTAGTCCATTGGAAATAGTAGTAACAGGCAGTTCAATGATTAAAAATGCAGGTGATGTGGCTGTTCAATGACGGCTGCTGTCCTCAGAGAGCTGACTCTGTGGTAAACAAAAAAGGGGTAGACAAAGGAAGCGTCACCTAAGTGCAGTATTAAAGAGGTTCTTTTAATGACACATTGTACAAAACACACTTACAAGAAGGTAAGGAAAGAAGGCTCATCTGTAACATCCTGTAGTCCTCGTCCCGGATCCATAGGCTGCTTTAGAAGTGAAGAAAGCAGAATGTGTGGAGTCTTCAGGCCTGTCCTGTGGCCTTCGGGATGAAGTCTTTTCCAGCCTCACAGGTCACGTGACAGGTCACGTGATTACTTCCAAGGAACACTTCCGGGAGGAGGGTCAGACAGGGTGAACAAAGGCTGATTGGGCTACGCGCTCGGAGCCACTGCTCCTTCTATTGGCCTATATATATAGCATTAAGAACAAGAATACCCTTCACAATGTGGGGGACTTTTATAGGCATATCAAAAAACAAGTTTAAAGGAAAGTCATAAAAAGACTAGTAGCTGAATAGATAATAATAACACAGTAATATTGGTTGCCAAAACACTATAATCAGAGGAACAAAATATTGTATTGAGATAGTCAACGCGTTCCAAACATAGGGATGTAATTTCTTCCTCAAGGATGCTCAAATAAATAAATACATTTCATATATATACATACATGTAACACTACATATAGTGCAAAAGATGTGTATAGATGCTGCTACTGACCAAACTGTGCTTGAATTGTTTAATGCAATCAGCCGCAGGAAATAAAATCACATTAACTGTAGTGGGAGAATATTTCCACCTTAAAAAAAGAACCCAGCAGATGGATAGGGATGCCACCGGATCGGCGTGGCCGCTGGGGCTGCCAAACAGGCCCAATGGGACTTCAATTCACCAAAAAGAGCTGCCTGTAAAGAATCATTTATATATATATATATATATATATATATATATATATATATATACAGTATAGTAAGCCAAAACTGTTAGCAGGTGGATTATACAGTATATGTTCAAACAAACAGACAAATATATGATATAATAGAGGCTTACACGAATAGATTACCTAAGGCATATATACTGGGAGCTGGTTTGTGTACTGTCGTTATACAAAACAGGTGACTGTAATTAGCCATGAGCCATGTAATTAGCCATGAAGGAAACACTGAGCAGCCAAAGCTGAAGAAGAGTTAACCAGCTGCCAATGATTAACTATGTAGGAAAAGAAAAGAGCTATAGAGGAAAAAAAAAACTACAGATAGAGACTAACATAAGCTTATTCAATTTGGGATAATGGCACTCTCCAGCCCTTCACCATATATCTATTGTCACAGCATTGCTCCTTGGACAGGGCCTTCCCCAATATAAGGGTCATTCTCTGGTACTATTGCTTATTACCAATTGAATACTTTATTTTTGCCACTGTTTCACATTCTTCCTGAAGTGAATATTGTAATTTTTCATTTTCTTTGGTTATTGTATTATTGTGTATATTCACAAGAAAATAATATTGAGGGGAACATCCCCTACTTGGCAATGTGGGACTTTACTAGTTGTAGAGTTGACTGTGAGGTGATACAATTAAATCAACTGTTTAAAAGTAGAAAAACAACTGTATTACATATAAGTAAAAAAGATGTTGAGCAGCTTAAAGGGGAGGTTCACCCTAAAAACGACTTTTCAGCTCAAAGGGTAGAGAGCACTTCCTCAGATCGCACGGACACTGGCCAGTAAGCAGCCTGCCACAGCATGTATATCAATTTATGTTAAAGGGGAGGTTCACACTAAAAACGACTTTCTAGTATTACATTGGCCCCCCACATTACAATACGATTATGCCTATTATGTTTTTTTGTGTGCTGTACATACCTTGGTACAGCTAATTCACCCGTGGCTTCCGGGTTGCGAGTCCCACGGGAGTGGGCATTCCTAACATGCTGGTGATTGACGTGATGACAAAAAACGAGCTCCCCCCGTCGCGTAAGCTGCTCGTTTTTGGTCATCACGTCAATCACCAGCATGTTAGGAACGCCCACTCCCGCGGGACTCGCAACCCGGAAGCCACGGGTGAATTAGTTGTACCAAGGTATGTACAGCATACAAAAAAACATAATAGGCATAATTGTATTGTAATGTGGGGGGCCAATGTAATACTAGAAAGTCGTTTTTAGTGTGAACCTCCCCTTTAACATAAATTGATATACATGCTGTGGCAGGCTGCTTACTGGCCAGTGTCCGTGCGATCTGAGGAAGTGCTCTCTACCCTTTGAGCTGTGATGGTGGGCTCGGCAGGGGCTGTCTTTCTGTCCTCTCTGGGTAGTTCAGTGCCTTTTTGGCTGCCCCTTATGTGCTTGCTGGGGGCAGGGTGGTGTGCAGATGGACTCTCTCCCCCTCTTTGGACTGCAGCGAATGGACACATTTAGCCATATATACAGTGCCTTGAAAAAGTATTCATAACCCTTGAAATTTTCCACATTTTGTCATGTTACAACCAAAAGCGTAAATGTATTTATTCGGATTGTATGAGATAGACCAACCCAAAGTGGCACATAGAAGGCAAGTAGAAGGAAAGTGATAAATGTTTTTCCACATTTTTTACGTATAAATATCTGAAAAAATGGCGTGCATTTATATTCAGTCCCCCGAGTCAATACTTTGTAGAACCACCTTTTGCTGCAATTACAGCTGCAAGTCTTTTTGGGGATGTCTCTACAAGCTTTGCACATCTAGAGAGTAACATTTTTGCCAATTCTTCTTTGCAAAATAGATCAAGCTCTGTCAGATTGGATGGAGAATGTCTGTGAACATCAATTTTCAAGTCTTGTCACAGATTCTCAATCAGATTTAGGTCTGGACTTTGACTGGGCCATTCTAAGGCCCCGTACACACGATAGAATCCATCCGCTGAAAAATCTCAGCGGATTGGTTTCAGCGGATAGATTATATGGTGTGTACAATCCAGCGGATCTGTTTCCGCGGATTTTTATCCCCTGGGATGGATTTCAAGCGGATAAAAATTTGAAGACATGCTTTCAAATCTATCCGCTTGAATCCATCCCAACGGATTGATCCGCTGGTCTGTATAGACTCACCGGATCAATCCGTCCGAAGGGATCCCCCGCATGCGTCGTAATGATTCGACGCATGCATGGAATTCCTTATATGACAGCGTCGCGCTCGTCGCCGCTTCATCATCGCGGCGACGGCGAGACACGTCATCGCGAGGGGATTTCGGCGCGGATTTCAATCCTATGGTGAGTACACTCCATCGGATCCAAATCCGCTGAAATCCTCAAGAGGATTTATCCGCGGAAACGGTCCGCTGGACCGTATCCGCGGATAAATCCTCTCGTGTGTACTAGGCCTAACACATGAATATGTTTTGATCAGGACCATTCCATTGTAGCTCTGGCTGTATGTTTAGGGTCATTGTCCTGAGGTAAACCTCCGCCCAAGTCTCCAGTCTTTTTCAGACTCTAGCAGGTTTTCTTTTTAAGATTGCCCTGTATTTGGCTCCATCCATCTTCCCATCAACTCTGACCAACTTCTCTGTCCCTGCTGAAAAAAGCATCCCCACAACACGATGCTGCCACCATCATGTTTCACGGTGGGGATGGTGGAGATGGTGTGTTCAGGGTGATGGGCAGTGTTATTTTTCATCCACACATAGCGTTTTACTTTTAGGCCAAAAAGTTCAATTTTGGTCTCATCTGACCAGAGCACCTTCTTCCACATGTTTGCTGTGTCCCCCACATGACTTCCTGCAAACTGCAAACTGGACTTCTTATGGCTTTCTTTCAACAATGGCTTTCTTCTTGCCAGTCTTCCATAAAGGCCAGATTTGTAGCGTGCACGACTAACAGTTGTCCTGTGGACAGATTCTCCCACCTAAACTGTGGATCTCTGCAGCTCCTCCAGAGTTACCATGGGCCTCTTGGCTGCAACTCTGATTAATGCTTTCCTTGCTTGGCTTGTCAGTTTAGGTGAATGGCCATGTCTTGGTAGTTTTGCCATACTCTTTCCAGTGTGGGATGATGAATTGAACAATGCTCTGTGCGATGTTAAAAGCTTGGAATATATATATTTTTTAACCTAACCCTGCTTTAAACTTTTCCACAACTTTCTCTCTGACCTGTCTGGGGTGTTTCTTGGCCTTCATGATGCTGTTTCTTCACTAAGGTTCTATGACAAACCTCTGAGGGCTTCACAGAACAGCTGTATATTTACTGAGATTAAATTACACACAGGTGGTCTTTACTAATTAGGTGACTTTTGAAGGCAATTGGTTTCGCTAGATTTTTGTTTTAGGGGTATCAGAGTAAAGGGGTCTGAACACAAATGCACGCCACACTTTTCAGATATTTATTTGTAAAAAAATTGAAAAAGCATTTGTCATTTTCCTTCCACTTCACAATTATGTGCCTCAGGATTTCAGCAGAACTCAGGGCCGGCGCTACCACTAGGCGGATTAGGTAGCCGCCTAGAGCGCACTGTCATCAAGAGCGCAACTACGGCTGCTGTGTACACGGCTTTCTGTTGTGGAGAAGACACTGTCTTGCCCTTGTGTAGAGAGTCGGGTGTCAGTCTAAGAGGACGGACAAACACAAGGAGGGGGTTGGAGTGCGGAGATGGCGTGGCTCAGTCACTGGGGAAAGCAGGTGATTTTTGGTGAAGCCGCTTCGCACTGTATGGGAGTGAACTCCGCTCCCCTCCTACCGACAATACACACAGCAGCCTGTAAGTGTCTTCACCAGCTCCCGCCGACACTCCTCCTGAGCACTGACACACACACTAAAGTCCTAGCTGGGGAGCCGCACACCTCTGTGTATAGGGACTGGGAGACATTAGAGGAGGAAAATACAATGACTCTGTAGTTTGAAAATGCCGCCTATTCCACACCACTGCGCTGACTGCTCGCAAATTGCACTCTGTACTCACTCAGCCCGCCTCCGTTATACGACAGTGAAAAGTTCCTTCAGGTCGGGATGACACACACCAGAGTTCTCCTCAGCTCTTCCTCCTGATAACCCTCGATCTCCCTCCCTGGAATGTCCCCCCTCCCCTCACATTGCACAGGTCACAGCGCGGGAGATTGGAAGCCGAGAATGTAGGTGAGTGCTTGGCCATGATACATACAGTATGCTGTTGCTGGAGCTGGTATCACTCATTAGTGCTGTGCGGGGCAGTCAGTGTATTTATTTAAGTTTCTTTCTTCTGCTGGTGGTGACCACCCATAGAAAACACTGCCTACAGGTCAGGCTGCTGCCCACTAGTCCCTATGTATTCTAGTTACTGCTGATGCTAGTGCAGCTGGGGGTGCAGAATTTACTAGAACTGGGCTGTATTTTCCTCCACTTGTAGCATCTAAAAGGGGTATTTTCCTCATATCCCTTCCACCAGCAGTCAGCAGCTGCAGTAAAAAAAAAAAAAAAGCCAATCAGTTCTAGTAAATGCTGCCCTCCCTGTCCAGAGGTCTGCACACCTGCTGTGCTCATTATGAGGGGTTGCCACCATCCCTGTGCTGAGTTCCCGGGTCTGTACACCCGCTGTGCTCATTATGAGGGGTTGCCACCATCCCTGTGCTGAGTTCCCGGGTCTGTACACCCGCTGTGCCCATTATGAGGGGTTGCCACCATCCCTGTGCTGAGTTCCCGGGTCTGTACACCCGCTGTGCTCATTATGAGGTTCCCACCATCCCTGTGCTGAGTTCCCGGGTCTGTACACCCGCTGTGCTCATTATGAGGGGTTCCCACCATCCATGTGCTGAGTTCCCGGGTCTGTACACCTGCTGTGCCCATTATGAGGGGTTGCCACCATTCCTGTGCTGAGTTCCCAGGTCTGTACACTCGCTGTGCTCATTATGAAGGGTTCCCACCATCCCTGTGCTGAGTTCCCGGGTCTGTACACTCGCTGTGCTCATTATGAGGGGTTCCCACCATCCCTGTGCTGAGTTCCTGGGTCTGTACACCCGCTGTGCCCATTATGAGGGGTTCCCACCATCCCTGTGCTGAGTTCCCTGGTCTGTACACTCGCTGTGCTCATTATGAGGTTCCCACCATCCCTGTGCTGAGTTCCCAGGTCTGTACACCCGCTGTGCTCATTATGAGGAGTTCCCGCCATCCCTGTGCTGAGTTCCCCTGGTCTGTACACCCACTGTGCTCATTATGAGGGGTTCCCACCATCCCTGTGCTGAGTTCCCCTGGTCTGTACACCTGCTGTGCTCATATGAGGTTCTCACCATCCCTGTGCTGACTTCCCGGGTCTGTACACCTGTTGTGCCCATTATGAGGGGTTCCCACCATCCCTGTGCTGAGTTCCCAAGTCTGTACACCTGCTGTCCCCATGAGGGATTCCCCAATAATGGGCACTGATGGGCACTAAGAGGTGGCACTGATGAGGCTGCACTGATAAATGGCACTGATGGAGACTTATAGGTGGCACTGATAGGCGACACTAATGGGCCTGCACTGATCAACAGTGCCTTGATTATTTGTGTACGTATACCCTGTACAGGGCCGACACTACCTATAGACAAGGTAGGCAGCAGCCTACAGCGCACATTAGTCAGGGGCGCCGTGCCAGTGCCCCCCCCAGGCTCCCACATACGCTGCATGCGTATCATGCGCTGGGCCAGTGACTGACTCCCTCCCCCAATGGTAGCAGTCTATAAAAAGGTGGTGTATACATGGACAGTGCAAAAAGAGTGGAGCAAGGGGGGGCGTTAAAATTAGGTTTTGCCTAGGGTGTTAAAAATCCTTGCACCGGCCCTGGCAGAACTCCATCACTTCCCTTGCACAGCATAGGTAAAGAGCCTTTAAGTTGGAACTGACACTCCTGTGTTCGAACTTTTTAGCAGACATCACCATTAGAAACCTAATCCTTGTTCTCTGGGATTGTCAACCTGCTCCTACTCACGCAATTCCAACACAAAGAACCCACAGACACCTCCAATAGGATCCTACTCTGGGACTCAATCCTGTATCCAGAAGAGAAGAGTCACAGGCCTCAGCTCCAGAACTAAACACACCCAGGCTAATTCAGCCATGCAGGCCTAGAAGAAGCAGCTCCATCACATGCACTCTCCCCAGGCCAGAGCCTGGGGGGAAGAGAGCTTCCCCAACTATGAGACATTTTGCACACAGACGTGGGCAAGCACATAACCTTTGCCATAGAATGGCGCACAGGCACGAGCACGTGCGCACACGTACGGGCCTAATTCCTTTTGGCGCCAGACAGCCTATTTAAAGGGCTCTTGTGCTTTGCTGACTGATCTTCAGCTGTGTTCCTGAATCTTGCTCTGATCCTGTGTGTCCTCCCAGTATTTAGACCTGGCTTGCTCTTGACCTTGGCTCTGTGTTTTGTTCCTGTACTGATGCACATCTCTGACCCGACTCCATTACTGACTCTGGCTCTGTCTATGATTTGGTACCTCACTGCCTGCCTGCTGACAAATCTGGCTATCCCTCCTGTCTATGTTCCTGGTTGCTGTTAACTCTCGGTTACCTTCCTGGCTGTTACCTGTTCCTGCTCAGCTCATCACAGTCTACTCCAGGCCGCTGAACCCTGCCAAGACCTCCTGCTCCAGGCACTTGTGTCCCTCTTGTCATTCGGCTTCCTCTGTCTCACCTTCAGTGGAGCCAGGACAGGAGATATAAGAGAGGCCGACCTCATCAAATCAGTCTCCCATCCGATCCCTGACAATACCTTTTGCCATCTTGCACCACTGGCACACAAAACTCCTAGTGGCGGGCTGGAAAAAAGATATGCATACTTATAATTCAGACCTACTGTGTGGTCTAATTCTAATACCAGAGGTGACAGCGCTACCTGCTGACAGACAGGCTGGCCTTAGAGGTGGCTGAACAAGACATAAAATATCACTGACATTGGCTGACTGCAGGAATGCCAAACTAAATTAAAAAACACTCGGGGGGGGCGTGGCCGGACCAGGCAGGAAGATGGATGCCTAATCTCTGAGCTCCTGCCACCTCAGATCGGATCATATCAACCCCAATTTGACTGAAAGTGAGCCATGGGTACCGCATCGAGACAGTCGTCGACCTCCCGCTCCCGCTCCCCACGGAACAACACCGGGACACAGGGACAGACCATAGCCGAAATGTTCCGCTCTTCCCGAAGGAACATGGCGTCCTCCCACCCGAATACCTCACAAGATCCTGCTCTGCTCTTGTCCTCTGAATCCTCTGACATAGTACTGTCAGCACCGCTGGCCGCCCTCCCGCCTCCTCAGGCGCTCGGTCAGGAGGGGACAGCTCCAGCCTCTCTGCCTCAACTTACCATTTTGGACCTCAGAGCCGTTGCCTCAGACATTAAGGATACTCTTTCTGCGGCCATTGCGGAGCTGAGGATTGACATCGGGGCCCTGTCAGATAGAGTTTCCACCACCGAACGGGTGGTGGAAGAGCACGATCAGGTCCTTCAACGTTCCACGAGAAAGATCGATGACCACACACTCCAGCTCAGGGAGATTAACCGTCATCTGGAGGACCTGGACAACCGGGGACGCCGCCATAACCTGAGGGTGAGGGGGCTCCCGGAGTCCATCGAGGGGGATCATGTCCAGCAAGAAGTTGTGGCCATTTTCAACGGCATACTTGGCAGACCCCCACAATCCCGCATTGACATGGAAAGAATTCATCGTGCCCTCCGTCCCAGGGGCAGAGACACCGACCCCCCTCGCGACGTGATCTGCTGTATAGTTGATTTTATGCTAAAGGAGGATATAATACAACAAGCCAGAGGACAGAGGCTAACGCACGGAGATTCCCCCATCCAGATTTACCAAGACCTCTCGGGGATCACCCTGCAGCACCGGAGAGACCTTCGGCCACTGCTGGATGTCCTCAGAGCTCGGGAAATTCGCTATAAATGGAAGTTTCCATTCTGCCTTGCTGTATCACACCAGGGTCGCAATGCTACACTGAGGGTCCCAGAAGATCTGCCTCGCTTCTGCGAAACCCTAGGCATACCTCTGGTGCAGGTTCCTGACTGGTATGCACCGTACAGGCGTTCGGTGGGCAGATGGGGCAAACCGCAGGAGGTACCCATGGAAACCCAGGCTACGAGACACCGTAGGAGGAGGTCTCCGTCTCAGTCCAGGCCTCCAGCAGGTTCCCAACCCGCCAGGGGTGAAAGGGACCAGGCGATCCCGCCTGGGGCCAGGCGATCCCGCCTGGGGCCAGGCGTGCGAGGAGAGACGTCTAACTACATATGAACAGGTACTCATGCAGCCGCCTCCTGTTTTTGTTTTATTCTATTTCCCAGTTATCCTAGGATCCGATACTTAAGTTGAACTCATGACTAGATGGCTCTCTCTTTTATGGAAGTTTTCGACTGTTTTTGATGGCGTACAGCAACTTGCGGTGATTTTGTTTATACTCCCGCCACATAGCAAGGACTCCATTTGGAAACTACAACTCCCAGACTGCTTTGCGCGGACGCGTCAGAACGGAGCTTGCTAAGCCTTTATTTTACCTGGATTTTTGTATGGTCGCTTATGGTCTCACGCCCTGCTGCCCCTGATAGGCTGAGGTGTTTCTACCCAGGATTTGCTCCGCCTCTTTTGCACCAACTCTCCTAGAGACGGACAGAGTCCTGTTCTTTTTGTCCCTGATACGGAGGATTCGGTTCTTTGGACGTGGTTATGTCTACCGCTCTCGGTGCTCCCTGCCCTACAACACTCTCGCCACCCGTCTGTCCTGCTTGGATAACCTCTGAGGTCACCCGACGCTCCATCCTCCACACGGTCAGGACTCAGTGTTCCCTGCTTTCTACTCAGATGCTGGTCTGCCATCTGGTAACAACACCGATCGCCTACTTTTTCCCGCTGGTCACCCACTCTACAGACTAGACACGGGCTCACTCTAGGCTCCATGGGCCGCGCTGTGTTCACCTCCTGCCACCCCTCCTGGATGCGATCACCTCCACTGCAGCCAGCACTGTTTGAGACCATGGGCCCTGCTGGATATGGATATGGTTGAGGACTGTGGTTAGGGGCAGGTGGTCACATATAACTGGACTCTAGTGGATACTGTGCTACCTGAATAGATGAGCAATGCCTCCACTAGTCTGACTATATTTCAGAGCTGGAGGTTGTAAGTTACATAAGCCCCAATTTTGGTCTTTAGTATTGCCTGGGTTGCCCACATTGCATCTCTCCCCAATCATTTTTCTCTCTCATGTGGGATGCTGGGTTTGAGATGGGTTGCTCTTCCTCCGCCCTCCTGTGGCGAAGCCTTTTGTCGCATGGGGGTGGGTGGGGGGGTGGGGGTGGCCCCAGATTGTCCCAGTTAGGCTTGATGGGTATACCTCCCTGACTCGGGGTTTGCGGTTGCGTCCCGTGACGGTGCTTATATGTTAGCTCATCTCTGCATTTTCATGGACACATTTAACCCTGTACATATTCGTTTCTAAAAGTGTCCTGCGACGGGGTTGCCTCCCAGTGCTAGTTGTTCTACTCCGTGGCCGTTCTGGGGTGGCCCGCTACTGCTCAGTTTTACCGTATTTTTTATTACCTTCATACAAATCCGTTTGCTGTGTTATTTCATATCAGACCTCTGTTCTGGTTTGAGTCAACCCCCCAACGGTGGTGTTGTGGTGGCCCCTGAGTTCCTTTTGAGGGCTCGGAGGTGCTATACACCCCGTACCGTTCCGATTTCCCTGGTTGCTTATTCTACGTGTGGGATACGGTCCTTTCACTTAATCTGTATTTTTTGTGCTTACACATAGTAGGCTTTTCTCGTCGCGGTTTTTACGGCCGCTCATATCGTTTTTCCTCCCTCTGGTATCTAGGCTGCTCCCATCTCCCCCCCTACCCTCTACACGGCACCTAAGCCCCCCTCCCCCTTCCCTGCGAGATGACGGCTAATGATGTTACTAGGCCCCCAGAGGCGAGGGACACCCACTCTCTATCGAAACTCAAACTGTACTCCTTTAATGCACGTGGTCTCAACACGCCAGAGAAACGTTCCCGCCTATTCCATTTGCTTTGGAAGGAGAAACCACACATAGCGCTCATCCAAGAAACCCATTTTAGATCTGACAACATCCCCAAATTCCACGACAGAAATTTTCCAATCGTACATCATGCTACCAACGACACTGCAAAATCAAAAGGGGTGTCTGTTTTAATCTCTAGGCACTGCCCTTTTCAAGTTTCAGATATACAAAGGGATCCACAGGGGCGATACATCTTTATCAAGGGCACACTACATGGTCGGACGTTCACGATAGCTAACATTTACGCCCCGAACTCACAACAGGTCCCCTTTTTCCGCACAATGCTCTACCAATTAACATCCTTCCAATTGGGCACATTGGTGGTGGGCGGTGATTTTAATGTCTCCCTCACACCATCCCTTGACACATCCTCCGGTTCCTCTTGTATGACCTATAGGGCCCTTCATGCTATAAAATCACAACTAGCTATGCTGACCCTTCATGACACGTGGCGTACGCTCCACCCAAATGTAAAGGACTACACATACTTTTCCCCCCTACACCAGAAGTACACTAGAATAGACCATTTTTTTCTGACACAGTCTGACCTTACTTCCCTTGTGGAGGCTACAATCGAACCAATGCTCATGTCGGATCATCACCCGATTACGGTGACCCTATTGCTCCCTTCACAGCGTGCCAAGTCCATGATATGGCGGCTGGACGATTCCATCTTACTTGACGCTAATCTCTCTAAATCTGTATCGGACACATTAACGACGTACTTCAATGAAAATGTTAGGGAGGACTCCTCCTCCACGCTGGTGTGGGCGGCGCATAAATGTGTAGTCAGGGGAGAATTCATCTCTCTGATGGCTAAACGCAATAAACTTCGAAAGGCCAGGATGTTTGAGTTGTCTAATCGGGTCCAAACACTCGAACGCACTCACAAACGCACATTAGCTACTCACACTCATGCAGACCTGTTGAAAGCCCGGGAAGAACTTCTGGAAGAAATCCAGCAGACCCTGAAACGTAAATATGCTCTATCTAGTAAACTTTTCTATGAGTTCGGCAATAAGTCGGGTAAACTCTTGGCTGCCGCTCTCCAGAAGAAAAGGTCGTCACATACTATCCACACTATCACCTCCCCGTTGGGAACCTCGCTCATGTCATCCGATGACATTGCGAACCAGTTCGTCAGGTACTTCTCCGAATTATATGCCCTCCCCACACCCACGACGTCGCCACCGGTCCCGGACAGGATAACACTTATACATGAATTTCTACACAACTACGGCTCCCCTCAGAACCCCCTAGGGGACTTATCCCACCTGGATGAGCCCATCTCAGCGCAAGAAGCGCTGTCGGCTCTCAAACAGCTTAAACCGGGGAAAAGCCCGGGTCCAGATGGCCTCCCGGCCAGTTACTATAAACCTTTGCAGATATTCTGATTCCGAGATTTTTAGCAGCTTACAATGATCTCGTTACACCTAATCCACAACGCAAAGATCTGCTGGAAGCTCACATATCCTTGATACCCAAGCCCGGGAAAGATGTCACTTTAGTCTCCAATTATCGCCCAATTTCGTTACTAAACGTTGATGTGAAGTTATAGGCCAAAATTTTAGCTAACCGTTTATTGCCTCTTCTCCCTACAATTGTCTCCAACGATCAAGTTGGTTTTGTCCCCGGAAGGGAGGCCAGGGATAACACCACTAAAGCCCTGAATGTCCACCATTGGTTAACCTCTTCACGCACTAAAGGCTTTTTCCTCTCTCTGGACTCTGAGAAGGCGTTTGATAGAGTGGCCTGGGACTACATGGCGGCAGTCCTCAGCAAATTGGGTCTCCCACTCCGCTTCACGCAGATGATTATGGCCCTGTATTCAGTTCCCACTGCGCGGATTAGGGTCAACGGCCGACTATCAAACGCCTTCTCCATAAAAAACGGCACCAGGCAGGGATGCCCATTATCCCCCTTAATCTTCATCCTCACTATGGAACCACTCCTTCGCAAGCTTAGAGACAACCCCAATATACAAGGTATTGATATCCCCGGTAAACATTGTAAAATTGCTGCATATGCGGACGACATCCTACTATTTCTCTCAAACCCCATCACCACAATCCCAAACCTTCTCCTAGACTTCCAGTTGTTTCGTATCATCTCCAATCTTAAGATCAACTTTGGGAAGTCTCTCGCACTGAACGTCTCCCTTCCTGCAGAAGTAGTCGCCTTGTGCAAGCAGAACTTCCCCTTTAGATGGGATGCGGAAAGTATCCGATACCTGGGAATTAATATCACGCCCAAACTAACTGACCTTTACACTGCTAACTTCATACCCACGTTGCGTACAATTAAGGAGGACTTACTTAAGTGGCAAAGGGGAAACTTTTCCTGGTTTGGCAGGGCAGCCGTCCTTAAAATGAACATGCTCCCCCGAATCTTATACTTAATGCAAGCCATCCCGATTAAACTTCCCCCATCCTTTTTCTCTTCACTCAAAGGGATGTGCAGGACCTTTCTGTGGGCCGGACGCCCCCCTAGGCTGAGTTGGGACAAGCTTGTCCTTCCCAAACTGAAGGGAGGCATAGGCCTGCCTGATCCTGCCTTATACCACAAGGCTTGCCTACTCGTGCGACTAGTTGACTGGCACCTTCATGCAGACAACAAGGATTGGGTAGCCGTAGAGAACTCGTTTCTCGAATTTCCAATCTCTCACCTCCCATGGATAAGCACCCGTGCGATCCCTAAAGCATGCATAACCCATCCGTTGATTGGCCCCACCTTACTCACCTTTAAGGTCCTGTGCCGAACCCTTGGGGTAGTGCCGTCGCCCGGTCCTATGACCCCGATACTTCACAACCCAGACTTTCCAGCGGGTATCACACCGCAAACACTTCGATTAACCAACACCCCCTACTAGTGAGGGCTCATCAATTCTTTCATAACTCGGTGCTCTACACCCATTCGGAAATGATTGCGGCCTTCCCACAACTCACCATTCCTTTTTTCAAATTTCTACAACTTAGGCACTTTTTTAATTGCACTCCTGCGCCTTTGGATTGGTGTAGACCCCTTACCTCCTTGGAACAACTCTGCAACGCCCAAAGGCCCCAACGGCATTTGGTTTCGTCGCTCTATGCCTTGTTCGTGTCCCACGCCAAACCCCACAATGATGCCCGAACGCTCTGGGACAAAGAACTGTCGTCGGGGTTGTCGGACACCGATTGGGAGCGTGTGTGGGAAAATGTACATAAAGGGTCCGTTAACGTCTCGGCTCAAGAAAATCGGTTCAAGCTCTGTGCCAGGTGGTATCGGACCCCAGATAAACTTCATAAGATCTTCCCGACCGTCCCCCCGGAATGTTGGCGTTGTGGCTCAGCCACGGGCTCGCTCCTCCATATCTGGTGGGAATGCCCCCGCATACAACCATTCTGGAAAGAAGTACACGACCGCATTGTTAACATCACTACGCTTCCTGTTGATTACACTCCGGCCCAATACCTATTACATCACACTTCTCTGCCAAGATCCCAATACCATAAATCTCTTGCCCTACACCTCATAAATGCAGCTACCCAATGTATCCCATTACGTTGGAAAACCACAATGCCCCCGACACTGGAGGATTGGCATACTCGTGTCCGGAAAATTGTTGACATGGAAAAGCTCATTCATCAGACACACGACACCCATGATAAATTCAGACATACCTGGGCTTGCTGGATCCACTATATGGATTCTGTGAGTTCAGGTACTCAGCAGGTCCTCATTCCCTATCCCATTACCCCCTGAAAAGGGATTTACATATGGCCTGGTCTCTATCCTGTTATTACTGCTCCCCCCCCCTTTTTAGTCCCCTCTCCCCATATGGGGTAAACTTCCAGTGGCATGTAACAGGAAGAGGATTTTACTACATTTGAACCATTCTCACATCCCTATTCCATGGCGCCCTTTGCCCCCCCCCTCACAAAGTGTTCCCAGTAGGGGTGGGTGGGAGGGGGGTTGGGCCATGCTGGTTCCTGTTCACGTCATTGTCATCTCCTCCCTTGGTAGTAACGGGAAGGGGGGTTTGGTGCCCAAATTGTTTAGTACAAAAAAAAAAAAGAAAAATGAACATGTTTCCTGCTGTACCTTCCGAAGAAGAATGCATATATGCGATGTTGTACTCCAAGTTGCAATGGGCGATATAGTTTTAGCCTACTACGGTTTTTCTGTATCTGTACCTGATCATATGTCACTATTTTGTTCGGAGTGCTGTACACTGTCTATGCATAATTGTTTGCCTCCTAACAGTTCAATAAAAATTGTCAATAAAAAAAAAAAAAAATTAAAAAACACTCCTTATGGCAAGATGGCTGCACTAGTGTTGATAATTCCTGGATATCAGTGTTGGCAGTTCTGACCATGGAATTCAGTGCTGGTAGACCCTGAATATCAATGTTGGCACTTCTGACTCTGAATTTCTGTGTTGGTAGACATTGGATATGAGCATTAGCAATTTCCACTGTGGATTTCAGTGTTGGCAGCTTTCACTCCGGATTTCGATGTTTTAAGTTCTCACCCTGTATTTCAGTGTCTGTATTTCTGATACTGGACAAGCACTGTAAAACAATGTCCTTGTCTTTTATACATAATCCCTGATGTCTTCATTTTCATTCATCTTGCTTTTGCTTTCTTGGAAAGAAAGACATATGATCACGCCTGTAGAAGCCATCCTCTGGTTAGCCATAATGACGCAAATATTGCATGGCAACACCTGACTTCACACACTGGACTTTTCTACAAGAATAATTTAATCTAAGCCTCATTACTTTAGAACTGAGTAAAACAACCTTGAGCCTGAAGATCTCTTATCGAATAATGAAGCACTGCGCACTTAGTATTGTCTGGACATATCCTAATGATTCAGGTTTATTACACTCCACTAATAAGCCTATTTCACATTACCAAGGCAACCAAAAGCTTTCAAAGATGATTCACCACATTGAACAATGTAGAACTGATATACTGAGAAAATGACTCATATTTTCCTATTTCCTGGTCCAGTATGATCCTGGATTAACCATTTGCTGCCAAATGTTAATCTGCAAAGTGTATCAATAATAACAAATAGCTAACGGGCTTCATGCACACTGGACATTATAAAAACGCCAGTTTTGCAGCGTTTTTGCAGTAGCGTTTTTCAGTGTTTTTTATCTGTTACATTTTTTAGCTTTTTTTTTTTAGCAAAACTATACTCCCACAAAAGTTCACTAAGGTTCTCTAACAAACCTCAGAGGGCTTCACAGGACAGCTGTATTTATACTGAGATTTAATTACACACAGGTGGACTCTATTTACTAATTGGGTGACTTCTGAATGCAATTGTTTCCACTTGATTTTAGTTAGGGGTATCAGACCCAGAAAGCAAGCAATTGTGCTACAAGTTTGAATATAACTTGCTAAGCTATTGCTAGACTTGCAAGGCTTCACAAATTTGTTGCACAATCGTAGCAAGTCTGTATTGCATGACTCCTGATGAACTTTCTTTGCAAACATTCTGCAAGTCTGGTTCAGTTATGATGTGCAATAGTCATCCCACCAAAGGGGGTCACTGTGGCTGAATTTTCATGCTGTAGACATGCAGAGCTCTTGCTGTAGACTCACCACTGCAACTTTACACTTGCTAGAGACTTGCCATGCAAATTTGCTACGAATTGGAAAAGTGTCAACTAGAACGTGCTCTGCAAGTGTTCATCTTGCCAGTGAAAATGTGCAGCAAGTTAACAGGCTTATAATTCAGCACTGCTACAAATTCGTGGCAAGTTATCCTTGCTATCTGGGGAGTAAAGGGGGCTGAATACAAATGCATGCCACACTTTTCAGATATTTATTTGTAAAGAATTTTGAAAAACAATTATCTTTTTTCTACCACTTCACAATTATGTGCCACTTTGTGTCGGTCTATTACATAAAATCCCAATAAAATACATTTGTGGAAAATTTCAAGGGGTTTGAATACTTTTTCAAGGCACTGTATATGCTTATGGTTAATATCATATGCTATCTGCAGTAGTTCTTCCACTCCCAATTACTTTGTTTAGATTACTGATTACAGCGGTGATCCACCCCCCCCCCCCCTCCAAAAACACACTGTAGCTACTGACTTTTAATATTAGGACACTAACCTGTCCTGGAATCTAGCTATGTCAGCACCCCAGCCGATGTTACTATCGGCTGTTGGGTGCTGCCACCGCCATTGCCGGTAAGGGACCCCGGCAGTGAAGCCTTGGGGCTTCACAGCCGGGTCCCTACTGTGCAGGCCTACTACTGCCATCCCTACTAATGTGAAGCACGCTCTCTTACTGGTCTGGCAGCAGATGGAGAGGAAAGGGAGCAGGAGGGGGGGCTGGACTTCTGACGTACCTCGCTGTGGCGGGTTCTGATGAAAGTGGGGACAGGGTACCTGTCAAAAAAAAGGTACCTACTCCCCCCTCCCTCCAAAAGATGCCAAATGTGACAACGGAGGGGGGAGGAATTAGATAAGCGGAAGTTCCACTTTTGGGTGGAACTCTGCTTTAATTTACCAGGAAGGTAATCCCCTCTTCTCACAGAGGCCCTATCCTGGGTGGAGGCAATACCAACTTTATTATCAATCCCACTCTTCCACTAAGCGAAGGTTTTGGTTCTCTTATTTTTTTTCTGGTTCTCTTATTTGCATACAGGTATTGTGCAATATCCTGTTTGGGAAGGACCATTTCTTATAAACCTCTTCCAACCAAAAGAGGGCTATATACATATTGTGTGATATACATATTGTGTGATATCCAATGGTTGCCACTGCACACATATCAGAGATAAAAAATGGGCCAAGGTGCGCAGCAAAGACTGTAGTGCATATAATCCAAAAGATAGAGCGCCATTCAAGAGTCTTGAAAGATGAATAAACAATGAAGGTTTTATTTCAATGTTTTGATGAGGCACAAGCTTTCCTGAGGAAGACAAGCTTGTGTCAAGTCAAAATGTCAAAATAAAACCTTCATTGTGCATTCACCTTTCAAGATCCGTGAGTGCCACTCTTTCTTTTATATATTGTGTGACAAAAGAAATTTAAACTGTGATATTTTCATTCTATAGGTACTCTTCTTTCAGAAAATATATAGTTTTGAATTATTTTTTAAACTTTTAATAATGGGCATTAAACACGTGTGTGAAAAATGGAAAAAAAATGTGTCTGGTAGTGAAAAAGTTAAATGCAGAAGCTAAGCTCCAGCTTGACACAAACCCGATCCATCCATCATTGTCATTGTTGGTATGTAATGTAAAGATGTGGATTTTGAATCGTTGCATTGCTTCCTTAGTGTACATGACAGCAATCAGTAGAAGGAACACAAAGCAAAGTAAAAACCTTGTATTGTGCTTCTAGCAGGCCCCATCTGTTCACCTTGCCCCATGCTTAGGAATAACCTTGTGTAACCACCTCCTTTCCTACGTCAGCAACAAGGGGTCCCAGAAAGAATGGAACCCTTGTCAAATACCCTCCCAGCCCCGCTATAATCTTGGTCCAGAACAGCAAACTCTTTTTGTGTCCCTAGCCTCCATATGCATTTTTATTATGTATGTAGCGCTACCCCCGCAGGAGCCGCTGGATAGAATAGGGATGGTGTGTTACCTTCTGTGATGCGTCTAGGGGTATGATAATAATGATGATGATGAGAGCAGTAATAGAATGTCCAAACAGCAGGGTGTCGTTTTCTGTGCTTTTATTCTTGCCCAACACAGTAAACAATGAATTTGAGGTAAATAGAGAAAGATGGGTGAAGAGGAGAAGTTGCAGATTCAGGCTTGGATAGAACAGAAGCAGTCCTGCTTCAAATAACACTCTCACTTTCGTCGCCCCTCAGCCGAGGGGATTATAGTGTACCTGGACAGGCCTTTCACACTGACCTGGCAGCCAGGGTATCACTCGGAACCTTGAGAAGGAACAAGTCTCTGCCACAGACTTGGCTGAAATGAGGATAGAAGCGGAACCTCTGCCACAGGCCCTTTTCTCTGGAACGTAGATAATAAAGCAAATCCTTCTCAGTAATGTAATTTGCCTGAATCTCCCTCAGGTAGTCTCTCAAATGGTCACTGACTGACAGGTTGCCATACAAACAAACTGTCAATGTCCGGTCACCTCGATCCCCGATGGATTGTCTAGGCCCTGTTGGATCGCCTGCCTCCGGGCTCTCCTCAGACTGACTCCCCACCGAACAGCACAACTCGCTTGGGATCTTCCTCACAGAAATTGGGGACCCAGTCAATCACTGGGGCCCCTTTGCAGCTTCAGTTGCTCCGGGCCATCATGGTCCGGGAACCAAGGACACCACATAGCACGTGTGCCCCGGCCTGGTAGGCCATATCGCCGGGGCCCGTGATGTGCGCACACCCTGAAGGTGGGTGCCGCACCCGGAACCAAACACCAGAAGACAAACCCCACAAAAATGGCGTCCGCCCTAGAAGTACCCTCCCCCAGCATGCACCGTGAGGGAAAACCCCTCCTGACTGGCTGCTGGCAAGAGGCGCCTCGGACTGAACTCCACTGCTGCCACCTGTCGCCCAGAGATGGAAAAGTATCTCTGGAACACAGAATGAACTGGCAGTACAGCCCAGCTAGATTAGAGGCCTAATTTACATGAATTAGCTGGATGAGAGTAAACTAACTCTCTCATCCCCCTCAAAATTTAAGATAGCACCTGGACTGAAAGTACACAGGCGCTACATGTACAATGCTATTTGTTATTTTAAAGACAATCATGCATGACATGCTTTTGAAGATTGTTCCAGAAACACCATGTATTGAAAAGGTTATTAAGCACAAATTTGTTTAGCTAGTACAGATTCCTTACATTCCTTACTTGTTGGCAATGATACTAAGTCTGACCTTCTGCACAAACACTTTACAATGTAAATTCACCACCCTACAGTCATTGTATACACAAGAAAACAGTTTACTCGTATGTAAGGTTTTCCACAATGTTTTAAAAAAACTTGAAATACCCAAAAGAGTCAAGTTCAAATTACTGTCAGAGCAACACTTCTATAGAATATTGTGTCACCTTGTGAGCTATCTAGACATAAAATATGTGCCGTCTAAAAGTGATTTCACATTCTTTTAAATGGATTGATTTAACTTGACAGTTGGAATGTTAAGGATTTCAATAGAATTATTTCATTTTTCAGGACACTAAGTGAAATCTAGTTATTAAATACATAATGAGTGACAAAAAGAAGTTACTGTACTTAAACCAGATGATAATTGCCACATGACTGGAACTAAAAGTACCGCTTCTGAGGAGCACACATAGTACACGTGGAGATGACAAAAGGAAGTACAAGCCACCAGAAACCTGAGCTGAATCACATGCAACTTTTACATACACTTAAACTATACAGTTACAACCTCACTGCTTATACAGCATACATCCCAACCTTAAACTTGAGAAAAAAAGAACACATTGATTTAGAGAGAAAATACGATCTACTCAGTTTACCACAGTCAGGCCCCGTACACACGACCGAGTTTCTCGGCAAGATCTTCAGCCAGAAACTCGATGGGAGACGTATTCTGCCGAGAAACCCGGTCGTGTGTACACTTTTGGCCGAGGAAACCGACGAGGATCTCGTCGGGCCAAATAGAGAACATGTTCTCTATTTCCTTGTTAGTCAATGAGGAAACTTGGCTCGCCGAGATACACCTGACGAAATATCCGATGAAAAGCTTCTGTCTGACATTTTCCGTTGGAAATTCCGCTCGTGTGTACAAGGCATAAGGATAATATCACTTAATTATGGAGTGAGGGTAAATGTCTGTATACAGTATATATATATATATATATATATATATATATATATATATATATATTGTGAGGGTGGGACTCTGTGCTATGTGAAAGATTGCTGGTTTATGCCTCATTTTGGAGAGAAAGACACAGTAATTGCACAGCGGTGTCTTGGGCTTTTTAAGTCTCACTCTGGCATGGCTCAGGGCCCCACCCCACAGACAGGAAGTCTGTTCCTGGGAATGAGGTGGATTGCCAAATCCCTCTGAGAGGAGTCAGAGGCTGTATGCATGTCTGCAGGAGTTAGATGTCATTAATGATTGAGCAGCAAGATGCTGACAGGAGTAAGCTAGGTGTGTGCTTAACTCTAGAAAACTGTTTGTTCTGAGGAACAGAAACTTAGGCCTAGGCTAAAGGCCTGAAACAGCCGGATGGCAAGTATGAAAGCCAGGAAGCTAAACTGTTGAGTTGGCAAGATACAGGAATGGTGGAACCCCCCTGCGAGGGCTGCTAATGTATTTGTGAACTTTTGTGCTTTTAAATAAAAGTGAGCTACCGGGCCCTTAAAAACTCAGTTCTGGACTGCCGTACTCACTGGAAAACGCATCTATCGCTGGAGTCTAATAACCCCAATCCTACATTTTATATATATATATATATATATATATATATATATATAGAGAGAGAGAGAGAGAGAGAGAGAGAGAGAGAGAGAGAGAGAGAATATATGTGTGTGTGTGTATACAGTATCTCACAAAAGTGAGTATACCCCTAAGTGAAAATGTCCAAATTGGGCCCAATTAGCCATTTTCCCTCCCTGGTGTCATGTGACTCATTAGTGTTACAAGGTGTGTTAAATTTGGAGTTATCGCTCTCACTCTCTCATACTGGTCACTGGAAGTTCAACATGGCATTTCATGGCAAAGAACTCTCTGAGGATCTGAAAAAAAGAATTGTTGCTCTACAGAAAGATGGCCTAGGCTATTTGATTGCCAAGACCCTGAAACTGAGCTGCAGCACAGTGACCAAGACCATACAGCTGTTTGACAGGACAGGTTCCACTCAGAACAGGGCTTCGCCATGGTCAACCAAAGAAGTTGAATGCACGTGCTCCGAGTCATATCCAAAGGTTGTCTTTGGGAAATAGACGTATGAGTGCTGCCAGCATTGCTGCAGAGGTTAAAGGGGTGGGGGGTCAGCCTGTGAGGCCCCGTACACACGGTCAGACAAAACAGATGAGAATGGACCGAGGTTCAGTTTCATTGGTCCAAACCGACGGTGTGTATAGCCCATCGGTCTGTTTTCCTTCGGTCCAAAATTTTAAAACATGCTTCAAAACCAAACCGATGGACCGCTGCCCAATCGGACCAAACCGATGGTTAGTACAGAAAAGCATCGGTTCAAAACCCGCGCATGCTCAGAATCAAGTCGACGCATGCTTGGAAGCATTGAATTTAGTTTTATTCAGCACGTTGTGTGTTTGACGTCACCGCGTTCTGACCCGATCGGTTTTTGGAACGATGGTGTGTACGCATCATCAGACCATCAGGCCACTTCAGCGGTGAACCGATGAAAACGGTCCGTCGGACCATTCGTGTGTACGGGGCCTCAGTGTTCAGACCATATGCCACACACTGCATCAAATTGGTCTACATGGCTGTTGTCCCAGAAGGAAGCCTCTTCTAAAGATGATGCACAAGAAAGCCTGAAAAAAGTTTTGTTTTGTTTTTTCAGCAAAACACAAGACATATACGAGAATCGACTATATTTTTCTATCTCAGAATGTATTGTATTTACGGGAGGCCTCAATAGGTTCATTTACACTTTCAGATCATGCACCAACTAATTGTATTATAGAATGGGGGGAGACAGGTTCGCGGGAATGGAACTGGAAGATCAATGAGACACTTTTGAAAGACCCAGAATATGAGAATCGGATAGCTCAGGAATTGGAATCCTTCTTTATAATTAATGATTCAGAAGAAACAACTCCATTATGCAGATAGGAGGCACACAAATGTTATATGAGAGGAATTCTTATATCTTTAGGAGCACATAGAAAACGCTCTCTGAACGCTAAGTTAGACAGCCTGCTGGGAAAGATCCGCTCTCTTGAGACAGCGCATAAGAAATCACAGATGCAGCAGACTGAGGAAAAGCTGGTGTGTTTGCAAGATAAACTAAATTTACTATTGATGGACAAAGCAAAAGCCAAATTAAGTCGATGTAGGCGGGCTTACTATGAATTTGGAAATAAGCCTAGCAGGATGCTGGCAAACGCGCTCAGAGAGACGAGAGAACGGAATTATATTGAACGAATTAAAACGCAAGGAGATACTTTAGATAGATCCTCACAGTTAATTGCAAAGGCATTCAGAGATTACTATATTAGCCTACAGTTGTATTCAAAATTATTCAACCCCCACTGAAATTGATTGTTTTGGCCAGTTTGACATTGATTTTGATCATTCAGTCATCCTGCTTACAATTAAATCAAAGAGGCACGTGTAGGTCAGACAAATATAACATAACATTTATAAGGAAATAACCACAAATGTCTTTTCTGTGCTCACATCATTATCAGTTTTATTCAACCCCCAAGTGACATTCAATCTTAGTACTTAGTACAACATCCTTTTACAGTTATAACAGCTTTTAAACGTGAAGCATAGCTTGACACAAGTGTCTTGCAGCGATCTACGGGTATCTTCGCCCATTCGTCATGGGCAAAATCCTCCAGTTCAGTCACATTCTTAGGCTTGCGCACTGCAACTGCTTTCTTTAAGTCCCACCAGAGGTTCTCAATCGGATTTAAGTCTGGTGACTGCGATGGCCACTCCAAAATGTTCCAGCCTTTAATCTGCAACCATGCTCTAGTGGACTTGGAGGTATGCTTGGGATCATTGTCCTGTTGAAAGGTCCAACGTCTCCCAAGCCTCAGGTTTGTGACGGACTGCATCACATTGTCATCCAATATCTCCTGGTACTGAAGAGAATTCATGGTACCTTGCACACGCTGAAGCTTCCCTGTACCTGCAGAAGCAAAACAGCCCCAAAGCATGATTGACCCCCCGCCATGCTTCACAGTAGGCAAGGTGTTCTTTTCATCATAGGCCTTGTTCTTCCTCCTCCAAACATAGCGTTGATCCATGGGCCCAAACAGTTCTAATTTTGCTTCATCAGTCCACAGAACACAATCCCAAAACTTCTGTGGTTTGTCCACATGACTTTTGGCATACTGCAGTCGACTCTTCTTATTCTTTGGAGACAGCAAGGGGGTGCGCCTGGGAATTCTGGCATGGAGGCCTTCATTACGCAGTGTGCGCCGTATTGTCTGAGCAGAAACTTCAGTATCCACATCTGACAAATCTTTTCTCAGTTCCTCAGCAGTCACACGGGGACTTTTCTCCACTCTACGCTTCAGGTAGCGCACAGCAGTCAAAGTCAGCATCTTCTTTCTGCCACGACCAGGTAGCGTTTCAACAGTGCCCTTTGCCTTGAATTTGCGAATGATGCTTCCTATGGTGTCTCTTGGTATGTTTAACATCTTTGCAATCTTCTTATAGCCATTGCCCTTCCTGTGAAGAGTAATCACCTCTTCTCTTGTCTTCCTGAACCATTCTCTTGACTTCACCATGTTTGTAACTACACCAGTAAATGTCTAGAAGGAGCTGAGTATCACAGTCATTTTAAAGCTGCCTAATTGGTGCTTATTAGGCTTTATTGCTGCTCCCTGACATCCACAGGTGTTTTCAATACCTGATTGAAAACACTTTAATGAACCTCTGTTCTTCAGAGTGGTAGTCTTTAAGGGGTTGAATAATTGTGTAAATGAAGAATTCACAAAATAAACATTTACTACTGTATTACAAAACCAATTGATGTCATTTTAGTTGCATATGGTTCTTTAAGAAGTCCTTGTAGGATTTCATTCTGAATACAATTACAAATGTACACTAAATTCCCTAAAACCCTTTACAGCATTGGGGGGTTGAATAATTTTGAACAAAACTGTATATCAGTTAGAGAGTCAATCACCTACGTCAGGGATTTCCAGTAGAGGAGAGAGGTCAAAGGAATATATACTGGCCTCAGGAATGCTTAGGTTGCCTGAAGAAGGTGCAGGGAATATAGATGGCCCAATTACAATAGAGGAATTCCTAGAGGCCCTTAAATCATTGAAACCGGGTAAGGCCCCCGGGCCTGATGGATATACGTTACTTTATTACAAGACCTTTTTGGAAAAATTGGCACCAAAATTCATAGCAGCCTTCAATTCAATACGAGATGGGCAAAGGATGCCCGCAGAAACATTAATGGCCCATATAACAGTAATCCCTAAGGAAGGAAAAGATTCTGCTCAATGTTCTAGTTATCGTCCAATCTCATTGTTAAATGTTGACCTGAAGATTCTGATGAAAATACTCACTAACAGATTACTGATTTATATCCCCTCTTTAATACACCCGGACCAAGTAGGGTTTACCCCTGGTAGAGAGGATAGAGAAAATACGCAAAGGGTCTTAAGTGCCATATATCTATCCCAATATCATCAAAATCCATTAGTGCTCATATCGGCAGATGCAGAAAAAGCTTTCGATAGGGTAGACTGAGGATTCCTGAGAGCCACGCTACAACATATAGGATTGGGAAGGGGGATGCAGAACTGGATCACAAGTTTATTCTCTTGTCCTACGGCAAGGGTGAAGATAAACAATACAATGTCCGAACCCTTCTCTATAGGGAATGGAACATGGCAAGGATGCCCACTCTCCCCGATTATTTTTATCCACACTCTCAACCCAGATATCAGAGGCATCTTAATAAAGGGAGATGAATATATAGTAGTCGCATATGTGGATGATTTGTTATTTTCAATAACTTCTCCAGTTATATCTCTACCATCCCTTCTATCGGAATTACGAGTATATGGGGACCTGTCCAACTTTAAGGTGAATTACAGTAAGTCAGAGGCGATGGGCGTGGAGGTGAATCCCCCCTTGCAACATCAGTTAGCGGCACATTTTTAAATAGAGTCTTTGAATTGAACTTCGCATCATTGATAAGACCGATTAAACTAGATTTTCAACGGTTGGATAAGGACATCTTTACGTGGTAGAATTAATATCATAAAAATGAACGTAACGCCAAGATTGCTTTACTTGTTCCAAACTTTACCTATAAAACTTCCCTTAGGGTTTCTGAGAGATCTGAGATCTAGATTTTCGAAGTTTATTTGGGGAGGAAAATCTGCGAGAGTACGTAGGACATATTTAGCCAGATTCAGGTAGAGATATGACGGCGTATCAGTAGATACGCCGTCGTAACTCCGAATCTGTGCCATCGTATATTTAAGCGTATTCTCAAACTGAGATACGCTTAAATGTTGCTAAGATACGAGCGGCGTAAGTCTTCCTACACCGTCGTATCTTAGCTGTCTATTTACGCTGGCCACTAGGGGCGTGTACGCTGATTTACGCCTAGAATATGTAAATCAGCGAGATACGCCTATTCACGAACGTACGCACGGCTGTCACAGTAAAGATACGCCGTTTACGTAAGGCGTTTTCAGGCGTAAAGATAAACCACCAAAAAGATGACGCAGCCAATGTTAAGTATGGACGTCGGAACCGCGCCAAATTTTTCAATTTTTACGTCGTTTGCATAAGTCGTCCGTGAATGGGGCTGGGCGTAATTTACATTCACGTCGAAACCAATGAGTCTTTGTGGCGTAATTTGGAGCATGCGCACTGGAATACGTCCACGAACGGCGCATGCGCCGTTCGTTCAAAACGTCATTTACGTGGAGTCATGCTTTATTTACATAAAACAATTTGAATTAGGCGCGCTTACGCCGGCACATTTACGCCACGCCGCCGTAACTTAGGACGCAAGTGCTTTGTGAAGCACTTGCCTCTCTAACTTGCGGCGGTGTAACGTAAATTACATACGCTACGCCCGCATAACTTTAAGCAGCCGTACGTGAATCTGGCTAATTGACTTTACCGAAAGAGAGAGGAGGAGTAGGATTTCCAGATCCGATGGGCTATTACGATGCTTCACATTTAGCACGGGTAGTGGAATGGTGTGCACATCAGAAGGATAAGCCATGGGTACACATGGAACAAGCAATGACTTATATTCCCCTGGAAGGAATGGCATGGCTTTCGGATGTAGATATACCACAGGGTGTGAGAAAGCATTCCACGATAGGTGCCACTCTCCGAACTATTAAAAGGATATTTAAGAAAACTAAGATGTCGACACATCTAAGCCCTATGATTCCGGGCCTGGGTACACCGAGTTTCGAGCCAGGTTTAACAGATCAATATTTCAAGAACCTAAAGCGACAGGGAATTAGTAGGCTAATATATTTCTCGATAGACCAACATGTGATGACTAATGGGGAGATCGAACATGCGTTTCGGGAGGGATCTAGATCCATGTGAGACAAATTCAGCTAAAAGCTTTCATTCGATCAATGAAATTGCGAACGGAAGCGATACGTATACCATCTAAGTTTTAGGAGATATGTTTAAAGGGAGAACCATTGAGACATGCATTGTTATGTATGTATGCTTTACTGACTGAGTCAGAAGCCAGAAGCGTGGGAAAGGGATTTGGGGATCACATTCTCTGAGGCACAGAAAACTAAGATCTTTACGTTTACGCATAAGGCGTCAATGGCCACTAGATATCAGGAGGGGGGATACAAAATCTTGACTAGGCGGTACAGAACCCCAGTATTATGAAATCGGATATTCCCACAATCATGAAATCTGTGCTGGTGTTGCCAGAGAGTGGAGGGCACCATGATACACATATTTTGGGGATGTCCAAAATTGAAAGAATTCCAAAAAGAAGGGAAACCTCTAGGGTTAAGATTATGTAGGCAACAATAATAAATCAAAAATTATAAAAAAATATGTTTATTATACAAATATATGAAAAATAATTATACAATACAAATGGTATAAAACATGAAAGCAGGAAAAATGAATGACAAAAGATATAATGCCACAATTCTAATTTCTCCAAGGAGGAGACAGATGGCTCACCCAACGCGTTTCAAACAACAATTAAGATTCGTTCTTCTTCAGGGATATCAAATCTTATATCTTTTATCTATAACAAATCAAAAAAATAATTTTAATTTTAAACAATATCAGAAAAAATTCCAGCCTTCACACCACATCCGGTGTGAATGGTTAGAAAGAAAACTCTATTTGCAGCGCTATTCCAGACTCCCCATTACGGTCTGTTTCCATATGTCACAAGAAGGCACTAAAACCTATCCCATCAGAGACTAGGATTATTATCCAATGAAGATGGCGTCTTTTGAAGAGATCTAATCAAAAGACCCCATCTTCATTGGATAATAATCCTAGTCTCTGATGGGATAGGTTTTGCTGCCTTCTTGTGACATATGGAAACAGACCGTAATGGGGAGTCTGGAATAGCGCTGCGATTTCTTGGGAAATGCATACATCTGCAGGGGATTCAATGAAGTGAGTTTTCTTTCTAACCATTCACACTGGATGTGGTGTGAAGGCTGGATTTTTTTCTGATATTGTTTAAAATTAAAAATTATTTTTTGATTTGTTATAGATAAAATATATAATTTGATATCCCTGAAGAACGAATCTTAATTGTGGTTTGAAACGTGTTGGGTGAGCCATCTTTCAACTGTCTCCTCCTTGGAGAATTTAGAATTGTGGCATTATATCTTTTGTCATTCATTTTTCCTGCTTTAATGTTTTTATACCATTTGTATTGTATAATTATTTTTCCTATATTTGTATAATAAACATCTTTTTTTATATTTTTTGATTTATTATTGTTGCCTACATAATCCCAACCCTAGAGGTTACCCTTCTTTTTGTAATCATTGAGGGATGATGGCAACTTCATGTCCCCTTGCATGAGCTGATCTATTTACACGAATTGAAAGAATTCTGGAACATGGTTTCAGAAATAGTCAATGAAATCACCGTGGTGACTCTTGGAGAAAACCCGTCAGCATTTTTGCTGCATGGCATTCCATTATCTACTGAAAAATATAAAAACTCCCTGTTAAGACATTTGCTTACGGCAGCAAAGACCTGTATCCCAATCCTTTGGAAGAGCATGGTATCTCCAACAAGATTACAATGGTTAAGCAGAGTAAAGCCTCGTACACACAATCGGACCTCAAACAAACTTTCCCTTGGATTTTTGTCTGAAGGGAGTTGTCCGGTCACACCCATAGCATACACACGCTCTGACTTTTTCGGCAACAAACACGAACGTAGTGATGTTTCAACGTACTGACGAGAGTTTAAAAGAGGAAGTTCAATTCTCCGGCGTCACCCTTTGGGCTCCTTCTGCTAATCGAGAGTTAGTAGAGGTTTTGTCTGCGTGCATTCGCGATTTTCAGTTTCGTGCAATTTTGTTATTTTCTGAACGTCCGTTCGTCAAGCAGACATGTTGCGCAATGGGGTTGTGCTAACTTGACCCACAAAAAAAATATAGAAATATGTTTGATTCATATAACCAAAATACACTAATCCAAAGTAAAGACAATTGTTTTTACTCCGTCAGTATCACCAGCAAAGCAGCTTTTAGTATTATCACATTACAAAGAAGAAGAGAATGTGCGCTGCTTTTCTTGATTTCAGAACTTCCCGTGTCACGAATGTGCTCTTTCAAATACGAACGCTAGTTTTACCAGACAGACCGATTCCGGCTGGTCTTTGCTTCTGAGCATGCGCGTTTGTACTTTGTACAAAAGTCCGATTGCTTGCTGTACACACGGTCGGACTAGGCACCATCGGACTCTTGTTGACGTAAAGTTTGTCCGTTTTTAGACCAAACTTTTTGTCCGATGAAACCCGAAAAAGTTTGTCCGATGGAACGTACACACGGTCGGACTATTTTGAAAATGTGCTCATTTTGAAGTTTGTTAACAAAAAGTCAGACCGTGTGTATGGCCTTAACAGAGATTCAACAGATGGAAAATCTTACTATCGGGCCGAGGAAACAGGAGGAGAAATATCGGAAGGTGTGGACTCCATATATCATATATAGGGAACAAAATCCTTAGTAAGCAGTAACAACAATTTTGGCAGTGTTTATGGGGGAGGGGCTGGGCAACTTTTTTTTCTTCTTCTTCTTCTTCCCTCTCTCTCCCTCTTGTGTTTTTTTTTGGTTGTTTTTCTTGTTTCTTCTCTTTAAATTGTATGGGTTAGGTGGGAGGATAAACAGGATTTTTCCTTGGTTAAGGTAAAGGTAGTAAGGGTAGAAATGGTATGGTTATACAGTAAGTGTAAATGGTGAGCAAACATAATACAGCAGGACCTCTACAGATGTGGACAACAACTGTGTTTGCTAAATAGAGATTTTTAGTAAATTAGAGGATGTGGTTTATGGATGTATTTGTGTATAATGCTGTATTTATATCATTGTGGGAAAAAAAAAACATAAAATAAAGAATTTATAAAAAAAAACAAAAAAACTGTTTGTTGAAGACAAGCAGACTAAGGACATGGATTACTGGAACCGTGTCCTGTGGTCTCATGAGACCAAGATAAACTTATTTGGTTCAGATGGTGGCAAGCGTGTGTGGTGGCAATCAGGTGAGGAGTACAAAGACAAGTGTGTCTTGCCTACAGTCAAGCATGGTGGTGGAAGTGTCGTGGTCTGGGGCTGCATGAGTGCTGCCGGCACTGGGGAGCTACAGTTCATTGAGTGAACCATGAATGCCAACATTTACTGTGACATACTGAAGCAGAGCATGATCCCCTCCCATCAGAGACTTGGCCGCAGGGCAGTATTCCAACATCATAATGACCCCAAACAAACCTTCCAAAGCGACCACTGCTTTGCTAAAGAAGCTGAAGATAAAGGTGATGGACTGGCCAAGCATGTCTCCAGACCTAAACCCTATTGAGCATCTGTGGGGCATCCTAAAACGGAAGGTGGAGGAGCACAAGGTCTCTAACATCCACCAGCTCCATGATGTTGTCATGGAGAAGTGGAAGAGGAATCCAGTGGCATCCTGTGAAGCTCTGGTGAACTCCATGCCCAAGAGGGTTAAGGCAGTGCTGGAAAATAATGGTGGCCACACAATGTATTGACACTTTGGGCCCAATTTGGACATTTTCACTTAGGTGTGTACTCACTTTTGTTGCCAGCGGTTTAGACATCGTGTTGAGTTATTTTGAGGGGGCAGCAAATTTACACTGTTATACAAGCTGTACACTCACTACTTTACATTGTAGCAAAGTGTATTTTCTTCAGTGTTGTCACATGAAAAGAAATAATAAAATATTTACAAAAATGTGAGGGGTGTACTCAATTTTGTGAGATATTGTATATATATATATATATATATATATATATATATATATATATACACATATATACACCTTCTCATTATTTTAAGTAAAACTGGAGACAGGTGTACCTTGTTATATATAGGATAGAGTGCAAGTTTACCTTGGAGTTCATCTGGTTATGTCTGTCAATGTCTCTCAGTCTCTTTCTGCACAGTAATTAAACTTACTGTAAATGTAAGTCAGTTTGTCTTCATCTTTAATTGCTTGAGGTTTGCATTACCCATCAGTCACTATGCATATTTCAGACTCTGTTTATTATTGTATGTGTCTCCGTTCATTATTATGTCACTGCGCATCCATCAAAGTCTTGTTAGTTTCATCAATCTGTAATAGTCTGTGTCCTTTAAGGAATCTTTGAGGCAAGGATAGGCTCCATTACTTAATATTTCTTGGCTCTAATGCTACCCGAGTCCCTGACCTAGAACAAGTATGGAGGTCATGATTTCTGATTTCACTTGCTACATGCTTGTTTTAGGCAAGTGGCTCGGAATGTAATAAGACTAGAAACAGCCAGGTAACTAGATTGGGAAAATTATCCCACATATTTTTCTTAGTGCAGGTTTCCTTGTTTTTGTTTAGGTGTGTTATATGAAACAGTATACCACCAGCTATAAATCTTTAAGAATGGTAACATTCACATTGGAGTTATTTATAAATGTTTTTAACGTGTACCTTATCCCATTCCACTGTACTTTTAAGTGTACTCTAATATCTTTAATCAGTGGGTACATTATCCAATAGACGACGGAGGTTTTATTTTGTCAACTTATGCCACGTACACACAACCGTTTTTCATGACGAGAAAAATGCCATTTTTTAAATTGGTCATTAAAAACGACCATGTGTAGGCTCCAGAGTATTTTTCTCGATGGTGAAAAATGGGCATTAAAAATTTAGAACATGCTCTATTTTTTCTCGTCATTTTGCCAATACAACAAGACAATATTAACAATGTACACTTTGTTAGTACAGCTTAGTGATAAGCTAGCAGCGCTGGGTCCAAGGGAGAATGTAGGAGCGGCAAGGATGTGGAATTCCCTTCCACAAGCGGTGGTTTCAGGGGGGGATCATGAATAGTTTAAAAAAACTATTAGGTAAGCACCTGAACAACCACAACATACAGGGATAAACAATGTAATACTAACATATAACCACACATAGGTTGGACCTGATGGACTTGTGTCTTTTTTCAACCTCACCAACTATGTACCTATAAAATAGATAACATTTACAAACTTTGATGATAGCAAGAGTATCAGATCATTTCCCTAATCAGCTGTAGCTCCACATGGCTTATATATCAAAGTGAGTGCCCCTCTGGGTTGTTGGATTATTGGAAAAACAAAAAGAGATTAAGAATAGTGGAGCATGTTTGTTCTGAATTGTAAAAAGTTACGTACCTTCCTGAATTCCTGTGAATTATATATTTCCCTGTTACCCCGAACATTTGCATCAGAGGACATCAAGGTGGGGTTTATTATCACGGTACACGTTCCACAATTCAACCAGTAATATGTGACAATGCATATGCAGAATTTTGGTCAACAACTACCACTGTTAAAACACACTGACATTTTTCACACATCTTTAATTTTCAAATAGTTTATACACATTTTTAATAACTGCCTTATAGGAACTGAATACATTTGTGAGCAAATATGGTGGATTAAATGTTTAATTTCTTCCTTTCTCACCCTTTTTTTTAGGTTTGGCAGATCCAGGAACTCAGTTTCACAATATACAATGCCTTGAAAAAATATTCATACCCCTTGAAATTTTCCACATTTTGTCATTTTACAACTTGCTTCTGGGCATGCGCGGGTTTAAAACGTTGTTTTAGCCCACACACGACATTTTTAAGAAGCCGAAAAACGATGTGAAGCCCACACACGATCATTTTAAATGACGTTTTTAAAAACTTCGTTTTTTTTTCATGCCGAAAAACGTCCGTGTGTACGCGGCATAAATGTAAATGTATTTTATTGGGATTTTATGTAAATGACCAACACAAAGTGGCATATAATTGTGAAAATATATATAATTTACAAATAAATATGTGAAAAGTGTGGCGTACATTTGTATTCAGCCCCCTTCACTCTGATACCCCTAACTAAACTCCAGTAGAACCAGTTTTATTAGTAAATAGAGTCCACTTGTGTGTTATTTAATCTCAGTATACTTACAGCTGTTCAGTGAAGCCCTCAGAGGTTTGTTAGAGAACCTTAGTGAACAAACAGCATCATAAAGGTCAAGGAACACACGACAGGTCAGGGATAAAGTTGTGGAGAAGTTTAAAGCAGGGTTATTATAAAGAAATATCCCAAGCTTTGAACATCTCACGGAGCACTGTTCAATCCATCATTTGAAAATGGAAAGTATATGGCACAACTGCAAACCTACCAAGACATGGCCGTCCACCTAAACTGACAGGCTGGACAAGGAGAACATTAATCAGAGAAGCAGCCAAGAGGCCCATGGTAACTCTGGAGGAGCTGCAGAGATCCATGGCTCAACATAGACCAAAGTAGATCTTTTTGGCCTAAAAGCAAAATGATTACTAACACTGCACATTACTCTGAACACACCATCCCTACCATGAAACATGATGGTGGCAGCATCATGTTATGGGAAGCTAGTCAGAGTTGATGGGGAGATGGATGGAGCCAAATACAGGGCAATCTTAGAAGAAAACCTGTTATGCCGCGTACACATGATCGGTTCGTCTGATGAAAACAGTCTGATGGACCGTTTTCATCAGACCAACCGATCGTGTGTGGGCCCCATCGTTTTTTTATCCATCGGTGAAAAAACTAGGAACTTGTTTTAAAATTATCTGATGGTTAAAAAACTGATAGAAAAAAACGATCGTCTGTGGGCACGTCCATCGGTTAAAAATCCACGCATGCTCAGAATCAAGTCGACGCATGCTTGGAAGCATTGAACTTAATTTTCTCAGCACGTCATTGTGTTTTACGTCACCGCGTTCTGACACGATCGTTTTTTTAACTGATGGTGTGTAGGCACGACTGATGAAAGTCAGCTTCATCGGATATCTGATGAAAAAATGCATCAGACCATTTTCATCGGAAGAACCGATCGTGTGTACAGGGCATTAGAGTCTGCAAAGGACTTGAGACTTGGGCGGAGGTTCACCTTCTAGCAGGACAACGACCCTAAACATACAGACAGAGCTACATTGGAATGGTATAGATCAAAGCATATTCATGTGTTAGAATGGCCCATTCAAAGTCCAGACGCAAATACAATTGAGAATCTGTGGGAAGACTTGAAAATTCCTGTTTACAGACACTCATCATCCAATCTGACAGAGCTTGAGCTATTTTGCAAAGCAGAATGAACAAAAATGTCACTCTCTAGATGTGCAAAGTTGGTAGACACATACCCAAAAAGACTTGCAGCTGTAATTGCAGCGAAAGGTGGTTCTACAATGTACTGACTCAGGCTGAATACAAATGCACGCCACACTTTTCATTAATTTATTTGTAAAAAAAATTGAAAACAATTTATAATTTTTCTTCCACTTCACAATTATGTGGCACTTTCTGTTGGTCTATCACATAAAATCCAAATAAACTAACCCTGGAGTTTGCTTCACTGACACCAATTGTGGGGGTATTTTTGCTGCACTTCATATCAAGCCTTTTTTTTTTCCTGCTGCATTGACACCAATCCTAGGAGTTTTTTTCTGATTTGACACACAAGATGCACTCATGCTCCTACTATGCAGCTCACCCAACCACTCTCTGACTGCATCTCCTGCCAGACAGTGGAAACAGATCCTCCTCTGTTTCAATTGGCATATGCCTAGTAGGTGCCTATTTGCTTTGCCCAGCTCTGTGAATTCACCTACTTCTGACCCGTTACTGGAATTCATACTACTCTTCAGATTACCACCTGCCTTTGACCTGATACTGTTTATAGATTACACTTGCTTGCTACTTGCCTTGACTTTTGTAGAGAGTGTGAAATCGACATTTTACTTAAAAAAATTGCAAACCAAACATTCTTTGGTGACTGCAGATGATAAAAATTGTAAACCATCAATCTATATCATACATGTAAAAACACTTTGGACAGGAAAGGCTGCAACAAAGGTACAAAATACATCTTTATTGAAATATAAGCATTACAGCATTTAAACTATTTAAAAACTACTCCCACTCACAACATGGATGTTCTGCACTGCAAATCACTAAACATTCTACTTACAAATTACATTGGAATACAATATCAAAAGTGTGTATTATATCTTGTACGTTATACCCCATGGGCCAGATCCACATAGATCTGCACCGGCGCAGTGTATCTAAGATACGCTACGCTGCCGTAACTTACTTGGCTTTGTTTCAAATCCACAGCGAATTTGCGCCGTAAGTTACGGCGGCGTAGTGTATCTCTGGCGGCGGAATTCAAATCGGCGATTAGGGGGCGTGATTCATTTAAATGAATTAACTGCGCATGCTCCGTTTATAAATTTCCCGCCGTGCATTGCGCGAAATGACGTCGCAAGGACGTAATTTTTTAAACTTAGTCGTGACTTACGTCCATCCCGATTCACAGACGACTTACGCAAAAAAAAATAAAAATTAAAATTTCGACGCGGGAACGACGACCTTACTTGACAAATCTAACTTGACAAATCTAACTATAAGCCGCAAAAAAGCAGATTTAATTATACACCGGAAAAAGCCGACTAGAGACGACGTAAGAGAATGCGACGGCCGCGCGTATGTTTGTGGATTGTCGGAAATAGCTCATTTGCATACCCGACGCAGAAAACGACGTGAGCGCCACCCAGCGGACGCCGAAGTATTGCATCTTAGATCCGAAAGGCATACGAGGACGTATACCTGTCGGATTTAACCCAGATGCCGTTGTATCAGTAGATACGCCGGCGTACTCTGTCTGTGGATCTGGCCCATTATATTCCAAAAAGTGTCCAGGTGCAATAAAGTGCATTCACTTGTATCTACCACTGGAATATTAGGGCCAGATCCACATAGAAATAGATAGGTGCAGCGTATGTGAGATACGCTACGCCGCTGTAACTTACTTTTGGCTGCTCTGAATCCTCAAAGAATTTGTGCCGTAAGTTACGGCGGCGTAGTGTATCTCTGGCGGCGGAATTCAAATCTGCGATTAGGGGGCGGGTTTCATTTAAATGAAGCGCGTCCCCGCGCCGAATGAACTGCGCATGCACCGTCCCGAAATTTCCCGGCGTGCATTGCGCTAAATGACGTCGCTAGGACGTCATTTTTTTAACTTAGACGGAACTTACGTTTCATGGACGACTTACGCAAAAAAAAAAAATTCGAATTTCGACGCGGGAACGACGGCCATACTTAACATGGCAAGTCTAACTATACGCCGCAAAATACCAGCTTTAACTATACGCCGGAAAAAGCCAACTAGAGACGACGTAAAGGAATGCGCCGGCCGCTCGTACGTCCGTGGATCGTCGGAAATAGCTAATTTGCATACCTGACGCGGAAAATTACGTGAACGCCATCCAGCGGATGCCGAAGTATTGCATCTTAGATCCGAAGGCTTCGTACGCCTGTCGGATCTAACCCAGATGCCGTCGTATCTTGGTTTGAGGATTCAAACTAAAGATACGACACAGGTAATTTGAAAGTACGCCGGCGTATCAGTAGAAACCCCGGCGTACTCGCTCTGAGGATCTGGCCCTTAATGTCAATGTCTAGATTATTCCTCTAAATTGTGAAATCACCACTGATAGGGTACGATTCTATACATTTTGCAATTTTTGACCCTCTGATGAAGATGTTTGTAAATCCAAATATGTACAGTGCCTTGAAAAATATTCATACCCCTTTTAATTTTCCACATTTTGTCATGTTACAACCAAAAACATAAATGTATTTTATTGTGATTTTGTGATTGACCAACACAAAGTGGCACATAATTGTGAAGTGGAAGGAAAATAATAAATGGTTTTCAACATTTTTTACAAATAAATATCTGAAAAGTGTGGCATGCATTTGTATTCAACCCCCTTTACTCTGATTCCCCTAAATAAAATCTATTGGAACAAATTGCCTTCAGAAGTCACCTAAGTATTAAATAGAGTCCACCTGTGTGTAATTTAATCTCAGTATAAATACAGATGTTCTGTGGAACCCTCAGAGGTTTGTTAGAGAACCATAGTGAACAAACAGCATCATGAAGGCCAAGGAACACACTAGTAGAAAGGTCAGGGATAAAGTTGTGGAGAAGCTGAAAGCAGGGTTAGGTTATAAAAAAATATCCCAAGCTTTTAACATCTCAAAGAGCACTGTTCAATCCATCATCTGAAAATGAAGAGTATGGAACAACTGCAAACCTACCAAGACATGGCCATTCACCTAAACTGACAGTATTAATCAAATAAGCAGCCAATAGGCCCATGGTAACTCTGGAGGAGCTGCAGAGATCCACAGCTCAGGTGGGAGAATCTGTCCACAGGACAACTATTAGTTATGCACTTCACAAATTTGGCCTTTATGGAAAAATGGCAAGAAGAAAGAAGCCATAAGAAATCCTTCTTTCAGTTTGTGAGAAGCCATGTGAGGGATACAGATAACATATGGAAGAAGGTGCTCTGGTTAGAAGAGACCAAAATTGAACTTTTTGGCCTAAAAGTAAAACTAACACTGCACATCAACCTGAACACACCATCCCCATTGTGAAACATGGTGGTGGCAGCATCATGTTGAGGGGAATTTTTTTCTTCAGCAGGGACAGGGAAGCTGGTCAGAGTTGATGGAAGATGGATGAAGCCAAACACAGGACAATCTTACAAGAAAACCTGTTAGCGTCTGCAAAAGACTTGAGACTGGGGCAGAGGTTCCCCTTCCAGCAGGACAACACCTAAACATACAGCCAGAGCTACAATGGAATGGTTTAGATCAAAGCATATTCATGTGTTAGAATGGCCCAGTCAAAGTCAAGACCTAAATCTGATTATCTTGGCAAGACTTGAAAATTGCTGTTCACAGATGCTCTTCATTCAATCTGATGGAGCTTGAGCTTTTTTGCAAAGAAGAATGGGCAAAAATGTTAAAGCTGGTAGAGACATACAAAGCTGTAATTGCAGTAAAAGGTGGTTCTACAAAGTAGTGATTTAGGGGGGCTGAAGACAAATGCACACCACACTTTTCACATACCGTATTTATCGC